>NW_026781888.1:1590000-2190000 GCF_031769215.1 Ylistrum balloti
CTGACCGCTGATTTAATGACCGCGAAGACAGACGATCGACGGGGGAACTAATTGACACAGCGATTTTATTGCCGGGAAGGTATGTTTCAGTTTTATGTGAATCACATGTCGGCATTTAATGGCACTGTATTACATGACAGAAGCAGAAATCATGGTAGCTACTTGGTACCAAATCTCTCATTTATGGCTCTATGCTCTTAAGTTATCTTTTCAGATTTTCCTGAAGTTCAAGAGCTATAGATTCCAGATGGACTTGACACGAATTCCCCTTCCCCAGTCCTTAAATATGTATTATAGTGACACAGGGACTTGACACGAATTCCCTTTCCACGGTCCATATATATGTATTATAGTGACACAGGGACTTGACAAGAATTCCCTTTCCACGGTCCATATTGACACGAATTCCCTTCCGCGGTCTATATATATGTATCATAGTGACACAGGGACTTGACACAAATTCCTTTTCCACTGTCTATATATATGTATCATAGTGACACAGGGACTTGACAAGAATTCCCCTTCCCCAGTCCTTAAATATGTATTATAGTGACACAGGGACTTGACAAGAATTCCCTTTCCACGGTCCATATTGACACGAATTCCCTTCCGCGGTCTATATATATGTATCATAGTGACACAGGGACTTGACAAGAATTCCCCTTCCACGGTCTATATATATGTATTATAGTGACACAGGGACTTGACAAGAATTCCCCTTCCACGGTCTATATATATGTATTATAGTGACACAGGGACTTGACAAGAATTCCCCTTCCACGGTCATATATATATATATGTATCTATATATAGTGACACACTTGACACAAATTCCTTTTCCACTGTCTATATATATGTATCATTGACACCCTTTCCACGGTCTATATATATGTATTATAGTGACACAGGGACTTGACAAGAATTCCCCTTCCACGGTCTATATATATGTATTATAGTGACACAGGGACTTGACAAGAATTCCCCTTCCACGGTCCATATATATGTATCAAAGTGACACAGGGACTTGACAAGAATTCCCCTTCCACGGTCTATATATATGTATCATAGTGACACAGGGACTTGACACAAATTCCTTTTCCACTGTCTATATATATGTATCATAGTGACACAGGGACTTGACAAGAATTCCCCTTCCACGGTCCATATATATGTATTATAGTGACACAGGGACTTGACAAGAATTCCCTTTCCACGGTCTATATATATGTATCAAAGTGACACAAGGACTTGGCACAAATTCCTTTTCCACTGTCTATATATTTGTATCATAGTGACACAAGGACTTGACATGAATTCCCCTTCCACGATCAATATAAATGTATCATAGTGACACAGGGACTTGACACGAATTCCCGACCCAAGGTCCATATATATGTATTATAGTGACAAAGGCTCCGTAGAAGGGAAAACTGAACATATTTCTTATAATTATTCTTAAGGCAGTAGATCTCAGTAGCAGACACATTAAATTTCAGAGAAATGTTTGATCTTTCAAACGAACATTTGATGAACGGGATTGACCAGGTATTGACCAAGTTATGACCTGACGAATTCGGAAATACATGTAAAAATGACCAGGAAGAAATTTCCCTGTCTGGATGTGCCGTCCTCTCGCCTCTTATGGGTACCTCAATAACTATTCCCAAATCGCAAAATCTACGGGCGGTATATAGTACCCATGACCGTGTCCACAAAGTCCTTCTACTACGTTGCAGCTCACTTTCTCCAACAACAACCGCCATCTTTTCTTTTTTGTCGCCGGTGTCTTGGCCCCGGTCAATAATTTAAGTCTCAAATAAATTAAAAGAATTCTTTAAAAAGATATATTTAGTAATTTCATAAGTTTAAGCCTTTGACCGGACTAATTCCAATTTCACCTTTAAGTGTTGTATTCTAGTTTGAACCCTGTGAAAATTTTGAAATATTGAACATAGGTTGGTAAAGTGATACGTACATAACAGCTGAAGTCATATCGAGGTAACGTGATTATAGCGTCACCATACTGGAATATCTGGACACGGTAGCATCACACCCCACTCGATCACATACAGACAACGGACGTGAAGCAGAGAGGGAACAGAAATAGAAAAAAAACTTTCTTCTTAATGTTGGAAAAGAAGATGATTGAAGGGACAGCGGTAACGACGCAGAATTAAGTCGACTTTTACACTTATACAACTGAGATATACCTACCAATACTTACAAGGGCTAATTGATAAGTTGTGAGCCTTGTAATAAGGAAGTTAGGCAGGTATGACTTCTACTATTCCCTGACTGTTTAGGGCTGTTTACCCGAAGACTGGTGTCATTTGGCCAGTTTCTGTCGTAAACAAGGCAAGTGACTTTTACAAAATAGACAAAATCGCTGAAGGAGGACCTAAGGATATCCTTCCTGGAAGGCCTGTCACTGTCAATTAAGTCCATGATATTGTTAGAGCTGACAGGCGAGTTACAGATATATATATATATATATATATATATATATATAGCCAGAACAGTTGGGATTTCACAAGAAAGAGTAGTTCCATTCTTACGGAAGATCTGGCAATGAGAAAGCTCTCAGTCCTTTGGGTACCAAGACTTCTAACAGTTGACCAGAAGGACACCATGGGTGCAATGGGTGTCATTAACAATTGTGGCTTTGAAATGATTTAGCATCTGCCTTTTTTGAATGATCTCTCTCCATCAGACTTTCATCTATTTCCAAACTAGAAAAAAGGGTCAGTTTCGGTCAGATGATGATGTCATACATGCAGTGGAGGACTTTCAGAACGGTCAAGAACAGGACTTCTTGAAAAAGTTGAATTGAGACCCTTAAACATCATTGACAAAAGTGTATAGATACAGAAGATGATTATGATGAAAAATAATGCAATATATTCGCCAAAAGTCAAACCTTTATATGTGAATCTCACAACTTAATCAGCCCTCGTACGCCCTACTCAACCGGTTGCTAGTCAGCCTGTAGTAAGTCAGAAAGTCATAGGTCCAAGGTTCGATCCCTTGTAAAAGCTCTCTCTCTCTCTCTCTCTCTCTCTCTCTCTCTCTCTCTCTCTCTCCATCCCTCCCTCTCTCTCTCTCTCTCCATCCCTCCCTCTCTCTCTCTCTCTCTCTCTCTCTCTCTCTCTCTCTCTCTCTCTCTCTCTCTCTCTCTCTCTCTCTCTCTCTCTCTCTCTCTCTCTCTCTCTCTCTCTCTCTCTCTCTCTCTCTCTCTCTCTCTCTCCATCCCTCCTCTCTCTCTCTCCCTCTTCTCTCTCTCTCTCTCTCTCTCTCTCTCTCTCTCTCTCTCTCTCTCTCTCTCTCTCTCTCTCTCTCTCTCTATCTCTCTCTCTCTCTCCCTCTCTCCCTCTCTCTCTCTCTCTCTCTCTCTCCCTCTCTCTCTCCATCCCTCCCTCTCTCCCTCTCTCTCTCTCTCTCTCTCTCTCTCTCTCTCTCTCTCTCTCTCTCTCTCTCTCTCTCTCTCACTCTCCACAATCAACTTTGGCATTCAACACTTAATTTGCCAGTGAATACTATAGGGAATTAAAATTGCATTTCGTCTTTCTCCTGATTAAATTTCCATATACATACATGTTGTTAATCTCCCAACTAACTGCTTTAGTTGCCTTACTATTGTATGGTTTCAAAACATAAACGGTTGAATTATGTGCAACTTGGGACTATCTGTGACGTCATCTACACAAATACGCACGTCGCCATGGTTTTAAGCCGTCTGCTTAGCAACCGGGAATATTCATATACAAAAAAATATTCAGTATAGAAAAAAAGAAAATTCTGGAACAATTTAATTTTCGACATGAATTAGTCTATATATCATCAAGAATAGCGGACTAGATTCTTTGTTTCTATTTTACTGAACTTTTTTTCAGCAAACGTAATCGCTCAGTAGGGACTAACATATGTGACACCGTGCTACATAAATCCTTATTGATACAGTTAAACCTAAAACATTGGTTTTCCTGTACATCTGAGCGAAAATATCTTTCTCGTTGTTGAGCGGGGGTTTCTCTTCAATAAACCAATAACACATTAAATTTATATATGAAACGTTTAAAGTCATAGTTTCCAAATGATATTAATTTAAAACATGTGTTCTTGGAATGAATGTAATTTAATCCATGTAAGTTATCACATTTAGGTTTACCGAAAACAACCGAGTGTTATGGTCAGTTTCCCCGACAATATCAAACACTGAATGAGTAAATCCGATGTTTAACGAAATTTCTGTTTGTACTCGAACATGTATACATAAATGTATATCAAAGGCAAACGCAACGAGAAAAAATACATTTACGCTGACGATGTTACAGGGCTATCGAATTCTGATTAACCAGTGAACATGTCAACAAACTGAAAAATTGAAATGATAGATATACGCATTGAGCAGTTTGTAATTGGCGTTCATAGACACTATGAATGTCAAATCAGCATGAAGCGCTCGTAAAACATAGTCATGTTTCACAAATCGTGACGTCAAACATAGCAATTTTATTTCATCATAGCGCATAGCACGTGGAGAAAACCTACCTTTTCACGTCAGTTTCAGGACTCGGACCGCGGTCGGCTAGGTGAAAGGCGAGTGCGTTACCACTGCGCCACCCGACCACTCATTTCCACGATAGTTTTATCAAGTGACCGTAGTTGGAATTTGAATTTAAAACAGATTCCCGGATTACAAATGAACGAGTGTACGAAACAAAAATATACATTTTCTATATTTTCCGGCTCTGAAGACTTACATAATGCCGTCTCCATGCGCACGCAATGACGTACTGAAAATTACGCTCGTGTATTATTTAGGCATGTAGTGACAAAATTCCTTTAATATTTCCACGCTTAGCACCGACCAATACTTTCTTTATTTTCTTCCCTATCAACGAGTGATGTTAGCCAGAGTATTCATCCATGACTAATACTATCTCCCATTGGTATAATTTATGTTTAGCTTTCAGGCTATTGGGTGGAAGCGTGATGACCTGCTCAGAGTTATCTCCCCTCGATATCTATGAGGAAGCGACCTGTTTTTTCCATGTTGCTAAGGAAATGGAGCCTTTGCACGAAATAATCAAATATAATATTTTGTTTTCGACCCAAGCTTCACTCACATTGAGAGTGATACTGGAGGGATGTTGTCACGTTTTCTCTCATCTCGGCTCAATTACGTCAGATAACAACTCGCCCCCTTTGTTGCGGTTCGGATTTTTTCTCTCTCGACAGACAAAAGAAATGAAATATCATCCGGCAAAATGAGGCCATGTGTAGGGGTTGCAAATGGGAATTTTAAAAATGGGTTTAATGTGATATTCAATAATGCATAGAAAACTGGTGTTTAATACCCTCTGGAATATAGGGAGAATGTCAACAACAAAGTCATTCATTTTAAAACGAAATCATATAAAATTTAAAAAAAAAACACAAAAAAAAAAAAAAAAACAAAACAAACAAAAAATAAAACCTTCAGAAGAGCTGTATGAACAAAGTTAGGGCCAACAACTGATTGTCCATTAGCTACAAAGATACACAAACTTCCGGCAGAAAGTCCACCAGCTACAAGGTTGTGGCCAACCTTTAGTCCACACCAACCTCGGGGACTGATAGTCCACCATTTACAAGATTACACCAAGATCGGCCAGATGTTGCACCATCTACACAGTCATTCCAACCTCAGGCAGGTAATACACCAGTTACAAAGTCACACCAACCTCGAGCAGGTAATACACCAGTTACAAAGCCACACCAACCTCAGGCAGGTAAAACACCAGTTACAAAGTCACACCAACCTCGAGCAGGTAAAACACCAGTTACAAAGTCACACCAACCTCGGACAGATAGTACATCAATTACAAAGTCACACCAACCTCGGCAGGAAATACACCAGTTACAAAGTCACACCAACCTCAGGCAGGTAATACACCAGTTACAAAGTCACACCAACCTCGGCAGGTAATACACCAGTTACAAAGTCACACCAACCTCAGGCAGATAATACACCAGTTACAAAGTCACACCAACCTCAGGCAGGTAAAACACCAGTTACAAAGTCACACCAACCTCGGCAGGTAATACACCAGTTACAAAGTCACACCAACCTCAGGCAGGTAATACACCAGTTACAAAGTCACACCAACCTCAGGCAGGTAATACACCAGTTACAAAGTCACACCAACCTCGGCAGGTAATACACCAGTTACAAAGTCACACCAACCTCGGCAGGTAAAACACCAGTTACAAAGTCACACCAACCTCAGGCAGGTAATACACCAGTTACAAAGTCACACCAACCTCGGCAGGTAATACACCAGTTACAAAGTCACACCAACCTCAGGCAGGTAAAACACCAGTTACAAAGTCACACCAACCTCAGGCAGGTAATACACCACTTACAAAGTCACACCACACTCGAGCAGGTAATACACCAGTTACAAAGTCACACCAACCTCGAGAGGTAATACACCAGTTACAAAGTCACACCAACCTCAGGCAGGTAATACACCAGTTACAAAGTCACACCAACCTCGGCAGGTAAAACACCAGTTACAAAGTCACACCAACCTCAGGCAGGTAATACACCAGTTACAAAGTCACACCAACCTAAGGCAGGTAATACACCAGTTACAAAGTCACACCAACCTCGGGCAGATAATACACCAGTTACAAAGTCACACCAACCTCGGCAGGTAATACACCAGTTACAAAGTCACACCAACCTCGGGCAGGTAATACACCAGTTACAAAGTCACACCAACCTCGACAGGTAATACACCAGTTACAAAGTCACACCAACCTCGGGCAGGTAATACACCAGTTACAAAGTCACACCAACCTCGGGCAGGTAATGCACTATCTACAAGATCATTGCTTTCTTCGTAGACTTGAAGTCACCAGCTACACGGTTGTGATCTACCTTGGGACTTAGTCTACGAGCTACAAGGTTATACCAGGTTCGTGGACTGTTAGAATACCAGCTACATAGTTATGGCCATCCCTGGTGACTAAAAGACCACAATCTACAAGGTTAATCCAAACTTGGTATAAAAAATCTCGTAACTTAATACAGACGTTAGAAAATTTTGTATGGAAGACTTACAGAGAAGCTGGCATGGAATCTCAAACCCCTAAACGTGTTAGCATCAAAACTGGGAACCCAGTATATTATTATGGTCGTTATAACTCAAGTCGTATTAGAACTGTTTAGTTCTTATCAAGTATAAAATCAGACATGAAAACAATTCTTCTGTGCCAATTTTTCTAGTGAATTATTGTCAAATCGGTCTTTTTTTCGTCCTTATATTTGAAAAAAAAGTTGTACTGCCGTCCTAGAAATGTTTACATTTAAATTGATGACAAGCAAGTGTCATTTACCGAGTGTTTACCGAATAAGAGGATTTCTCTTACGTTTGAGTTCCGTCATTATTCGGGAATGATAATGAATGACTACATTAAGGAAGTGAGTCAGAACATCGGTGGACAATTTCAGATTATTGTCGTAATTAAAAGACTGCTCTGGACAGGCATTTCCTTCATAGACTACCGGTGAATGATATTTATTATTTTCTTTCGATTTGTGTCTAATTATGAATTAAATGAGTGTGCTTGGATGCACGGAATGATATCTCTAAACGCAGGCAATAAACGCATATATTATTGCCTTTAATGCAATTGTTCCAATGTTCCAGAATATTAGTAAACAAAAGCTTTATGTCTGCCAGGCACTGACATCTGCATATTGATACAATGTACAGACTTCCGCAAAAATGGTGATCGGTGTTTCTTCATCAGTTGTTACAAAATTCAACGTTAATGCACTTGACTTTGATTGTTGGCGACATTGACATTGAACTCATTTCCAATGTCAGTGAGTGACTTTGACCTTGACACTTAGTGACTTCTCATTTGCCTTTTGACATTGACAGACAGCAGGCATTTCTTGACCTCAACAACTACGAACTTTGATCTTTATTTTGAGTGAAGAAATTTGGCATTGGTCTCGACATGCAAGAGTTTCAATCTTGTCCTGACTAGTCAATTGCTTTGACCTTCATCTGAACAGTGAGTTGCATTTACCTTGACCTTGACTTAGGCAGTCAAGAATTTTGACCTTGACTTTGACATGCAGCAACGGTACAATTCCATGTTAGTTGATCTAGAAATAAATAGAGGCGCCTGCATGTTTCGTTCAAGACTGGATAAGGAGTGACGAGTATGTGCAAAATGTGCCCCTCATTGTAGCATTTTAGAATCAGTTTAAAAGATCACCTGGGATAAGATAATTTGCACCAAGCCTTGAACTTCTATATTTCATTGTTACAACCTCTCATTGAATAGCTCACTCATAGTAAGCTAAAATAGCAGGAAGGATAGATCGCGTTACGAGTGTTTTCATCGCCTAATGAATGGTGATGTAATAAAGGTGAACCGCCTGTATTTAATAAACTACCGAGAAGTTCATCAAAGCACCATTACCGTGCTAGACCCTATAAACCTTTCCGACGAACGATAATGTGAGAATTTTTACCACCTCTCACGTTTTTTCTTTTGAAACAAATTAGTTAACAAATTGTTTAAAATAGCATTCTACATCAAAACAAGGTAAGATGAGGATGAAAAACGAATACGTATGTGTTGATTATTACGATAAAATCTATACTTTCATTGACTGAGTTTTACTCTTTACTAAGCTCTCCTGTTTGACCCGAATGACCCGTAATGTCATTTGATGGTTATACAAGTACCCGTGTTATTTTCACGGCTGTCTGTTAATTACAATCAGGCCGCGTTAAAATTTCTTCATTAAAATAGTGTGTTGGGTTTTGTATGGAAGCCAGCAGCACAGTAAAAAGACTCGGAATCAGATCGATCTACCGGGGAAGTCTACGGCAGGCCAGCGGCGTCAGTTGTGTTTTCCCTTCATTTTGAATCAAACGACAATAGTGTTTTGTGTTAAGTTTTAAGTGTTAAGAATTAATGACACTAAGTCAGGATCATGGAGTTGATTCAGTGGAAATTTCTCCACATCACAAAATAACTAGCAGATCCTCACTTTATAACACCATAATGAAACTTGTCTGGTTTCGGACGCCATCTTCTAACACTAAATGTCAAGAAGCGAATTTAGGTCATGCCAGTTGCTAAGTTACCTGGTAAATGTGGCTCTCAAAAGTACCGTATGGTTATTACACGAGAGCGTAATAAGCGAGAGAAAAAGATCAAATATATAACTGGACTCATTGTGTTAATCTGTTGTTATTTGTACTTTCACTTTGAGTTGATACTTGTGTAATGTTAAATAGTGTTCACTCTCACTTATCTGATTAGCATAATGGATGAAGAATCCAAAAAAATTGAAGTGGTAGGTTGTAACCTGCTACGGCGTATGCTGAAATCTGAGCGGGAAATCTACGCTCCTATCTCTAATTTCTGACACGTGATTAGGGCGTGACAAATGAAGTGATAGCTAGTTTATCTCGCGACCCGACATGTGACCTTCACACGTGACCCCACGCATACATTTCGTACCTCGCTCATCCAAAAAACATTCAGAGTTGTGTTGTGGCATCATCGTGTTATTTTGATGCTGGCAGTTACCTTTTTTCAAAAATTATGTGAGTGACGCGGAAAATGACACGAATAAGAAATGAGGTATTGTTAAATGTGGCTGGAAAAGTCTGACTGGTGTCACTTTTCATATCCCATATCTCAGCGGGAGAGACACAAGAAGAAACATACAATACTAAATTTTCATATGTGCATAACATTTTTTAAATTCAAAGTTTCTATTTAGCCAAATCCGTTCAAATACTTTCTTTTTATTTGAAGCAGAAACATTCCATGTTGATAATATTTAAATGGCATGGTTTCAATCTTCATAGAAATACAGAAATAACTTTCTAAGAAGCGATAGTTTGTCTAAAGGTCAGGAAAGGTTATATAACCCTGTATTTTAATACTGCAGATTCTAAAGGTGAGTTGAGGTCGAAATACCCAGGAATGTCACGGTTCGTCTGCTCCGCGATAGAGCGCGTGCGATCGCAGGAGACTACATATAAAGTTCACAGGGAATTTCATGGCTCGTTTGAAAAAGTAGTGCGGATGAATGCGCGTAGGAATTTGATGGGTCATGTATTTTGAAAGTGAGGTTAGAAAATTATGTCAGGATGACGGGGGCGTGGATTGTACTGGGAGTTAACAGCTACATATAATTGTGCAAGGACGATATGTGAAGGTCGCGGGTTCTTTGATTTAAATAACATGTAAAAGATTTGTTATTCCACACATCCTCGTCTATTGTATAGTAATGGTTTGATGAACCAAGAGCAGTACACATTGAGCTAATACCTCCACTTTCTAGTTATTCTTTATGGAATGTCAACCTCCAATATGCTTTGAAGGGTTGCAGATACATGTAGCAGAGTTCGTTATGGAAAATAACTTTCAGTACGTATCTTATTCTGTACAGTACTCGAGATCACAAGTAGTACTGCCGATGGACTTTAGTTCTTTTGAAATTATAAAAATATATGAAAATTAGAAACTTTGAATTATGCGACTAGTGCACGTGACTGTCCAGATTTTGGCATTTCTTTCTGTCAATTTTAATTTCCCCCAAACGCTTCCTAGGTGTAAAATATAGACCCATAACATCATTGGTGAATCCTAGATGAACGAACCATCTGTATGATGCAATTTAATTCATTTATTTCTGGTGAGTCTGTTGTACATTTTTTACGTTAATTTACAGCTTCCATTACCAAGAATGATGGAAGTATACATATACTAACTTTTCATTTTTCACGATCTGATGCCAATTTTTTTCTTTTCTAACTTACTGCTTTTGCTTTCCAGTGTCAAAGGTCATCGATTATAACAAGTACTTCCGGTTTCTAAGTGTGTGTTCAGAATACCATTCTCCAGCTTTAAAATGTGTCAAATTAGTAAGAAATCTTACCAGTTCTTTCTCATCCATGCGTTATATCACGTACAAACACTCTGATTTCGAACATAAGATCATTATCCGGAAAACAATATATGAAACTCTTATATGAAGTAACCTTGTCGTTCTTTCCTGCCAGTGTATGCTTATAATTTACGTTTATACGGTTGCTATGGTAACATGGTTCTTATATGTTCTTAAGTAGATAGACATTGCAAGATTGAGAGGATTTAATTTTAATCAGACAAGTCAATGCTTACGTCAAAAGCCACAAAATCAAAAATACGGGCTTTATAACATAAAACGCTTAGCAGTGAACAATCCAGGTGTCTACAACGAGAGCCGATGGGATTTTCGTCCGCGACCAAACACGCATCAATAAAACCTTTATCCCCGAGACGACCTTGTTCGCGTGCCGGCTATGAAGAATTGCCGTCGAATGCTTCGTTTGAAATGAACCCAAACCGATATGTATTAGACGCGATTCTATTAGTTGTAAGTACATCGGCTGAGAAACGTGAACTTTATTTATCTCTGGATCGTTGAGGAGCTTTAAATTGAATGTATTCATTGAAATTAGTTGATAAGTAACAAGCGCATGCCTTACCCGGATCGCGAGGTTCAGCAGATAAATGAGGTTTGCTTCCTGGCACGTGCGAAAAGAAGAAAAGATTAACCAAAAGTCGTTTCCAGTTAATAGCCAGACAGGTGGCGCACGTGGTTAATTACGCGCGTGTGTTACAGTGAAAGTAAGGCAATCACTAAATGTTCTTGTTGTTTCTTAAACAAAAGGACCTAATAAACTAATTATCGAGAGTTACTCCCCTGTAATTCAATTAAAGTTTTATTCGAGTTTTCTGACAAAATGACGAATCTGAGAGCCTAGTTTGTATCGTTGTCATTAGATAAATGTGTCGACAAGGACACGTGAACGCAATTAAATTGTGTCATTTACCAATGGACATCATGACCAAACACCGTTTTACGATTCGGGTGCCACGTATAATACCGCTCAGGGGCAATAACTGGCACAAATCTGTTAATTTGCATGAGTTTGTACTAAACTGTCAGAACACTATGAAGCAGAAAGGAAACACTTCTGGCATTTGTTTTTATACATTGAAACATATTTTCGCCGAATGCCCCGAAAAAAACTAAACCCTGGTCTCCATCGTATAAACTACGGAAGCATATATTGTAAGTTTAGTGACCGTACACACCAAACCCGCGACTTTTACATTTCCTTGTATTATAACAACATCATCAACCTCCTTTATCTCGATGTTTATCAAGAAACAAAATATTATCCTAAACAACAACGATCTAATCCGGCAGGTTTTTAAGAAAAGTTAACAATGAAATTAGATTAGATATTTAAAGGTATACATTAATTTATCTCCACATCGAGGTGTATAAAGAGATAAATTTATTTGCACTATTTGAGAATACAAATATTTATTTAGACGAGCGTGGATGAGAAATGTATCTTATGTCGTTGATGATTAAGTATATAGAGTTATCTCCCTTCTCCGACGGGTTTCCACTTGAATCTGTGTGTTTTATGCTAGTCTTATACATAAACAAAGATAGCGCTATCCACACTCATCACTTAAATTTGTGTATATCTATTGCTAAAAGATAACTACCACATGTCGAGTTTCACTGGTTTCAAGAGGCCATAACGAACAGATGGCGCCCATTGTTATCAAACACTAGACTTACTCGAGTCCTTGGTAATCACAAAATTAATGCTAACGATAACACTGTTTTAGCCATGGAACCCTTGTATGGTTATGATGCTACACTAGGATGAGGACATAATTACTCTATTAAGTCATTAACTAAGCTACATCATTCGAAGTAATTCACTGAATACTGATATATCTTAATTTTTATCCTTAAATCGGAACCGAAACCAATATTTTCTCTAAAAAATAAGTAAATATACGAACAAACTCATTGTGTACGTTATCAGTGACGTATAATACAGACGTTATGTACAATATTCATTATCTCGTTTTACTTCCGACTCAGAGAAATTAATTATTAAAAAGTTTCGGAAATTTATCTGACAGAAGGCAGAAATATATCTGATGAAAGGGAAGCTAGCATTTCTATCCAACCATTGTGTTGAACAGATACAATTTTCATTGTGATTACTCATGCGTGTCGTACATACGATGTCGACTTTGAAATGCGTTTGTATTCAAATCGAACGTACATCTATGACATCGTGTTGCCATACGTCTGGCGAGGGATAAGAGTACCGTGTATGTGCCATTGAAATGCAAACAGCTGTGAATAAAGATATGGGAATGTTTATGTCTATTACAGAAACATCAAAGGAAAGAAGATTCTTCCGTCTGTTTGAAGTTCACCGCCATATATATATTTCAATGACAACGAACCATGTCATATTTTAAAATGCTTCCTTGTACAGAAAATACGATAAGTGCAAACATCTCGAGACCAATCAGCAAAGTAATTGGGGCACTGTGGGGATCGAGGGGACAGGTCAAAGTGTTGATGACGTAATAGGAGCATTTTACGATACACGCACTAATCAAATATATCGCAAGTGAATTGATTTCCTCCCATGCGAACCTGGTGTATGTTTCTACTCAGATGAAGTGGCAATAACATTCTCGACATCGTTCAAATATTATCACTCTCACACTCAATGGCGGTCTCAATATTAAAGCATTACTATATCTGATATGTCAGTAAGACACACGTGTTATAACACTGTTATGACGTCATAGACAAGCCTCGTCTCCACGATGCCGCACAATTATCACGGAAGTCACGCAAAATATCTAACGTCAATGTCGAAAAAAAGTCTGGCTTATAGAAAAATCGTTTTGAGATTTGTCGCTTGCATTTTTTTTTAGAATTACTGGCTTTATGATAAATAGAATCTGACACTTGTGCCCACGTCATATGGAATTTGATATGTAACTCGCCTGAAGGTTTGTTAGATCAAATTATCGAAATTTTATCGACACTCATGCACGACCCTTTGTAATTAGGACATGAATATTTTGACATAGTTTAGAATACGGACGTTCCGGTCATTGTTACTGGGGTTAGAGTTCAAATGTTGACCTGTCCATATACTGACCACGATAGACACTGTAAACCTAACGTTTCACATACTCTCAAGTCATTGGTTATTTTTAGGAATGAGAACAAGAATAAAGTGATGGTGATAATCGTCTTATTGTTTGAATGTCAGAAGTCGTATATGTATCTCCATTAGTTTACTGGTTCAGTAGAATAATTCTGACAAGACGTTGATGTCTCGCTTCAATGAAGTCCCTGATATTCGCATCAAGTCTGAGACGGTTGTAATCAGATCTTCACTTTCCACCAATCTACACACCGCTTTATGGTATCTACAAATACAAAATGATTCAAGAAAACAAAACAGTACCGACGATCACATTGAATAGCTGGTATTGGAACTTTCAACCGATTTATTGCACAAGAAGTATCTTGATCGACGAAATATCTTCATGTAAAAACTTGAAAAAATGTCAACAGTACAAAGCATGTATGTGATACAATATGATAGTTTAATCATATTGAAATGTTTCTAAACATTTTGTATAACTTTGATGCAGAACTGGCAATTCACCATGACGTATACATGAACATTTTAAAACTTTTATATAAATAAGTAGTTATTGATCAAATTGCTCTCTCTTTTAGACTATGCCTATATCATGAGAACTATTGTCATTCTTTGATAAGAATAGGTACGCTGGTTTTAAACGATTCAAAGGTAATTATTGTACAAGGACTACACAATCTTTTGGGGTAGCCAGCAGTGTACTTGACCACCTACAGCGGAAATCTGTGTCCGAAACTCGCCATACGGACCGTATAACCTAGATAGACATCTAGATAATAGAATCTGAGGCGTATCAATGCGTCTCCAGGGCGCGAAGTTTATGAGGAGGGAAAACGTGCAGATCATATGGACCGATATTCCCTGGACAACCAACAGATTACACATTGGGGTGCGAATTTCGTCAATTGGGACGGACAAACGGATGCGATGATAAGAGCGCACCCTGGCGTGCACCTGCTGGGTAATATAGATAAGGAAGATAATTGAGAAATGTATACCGTTAATGTCTACTACAGGTTGTGTTGAAACTGAGGAGATAAGTAGGCTCCAATATGTAAATACGAGTGTTAGATTTGAGAGTTATGTGGTGCACAGATCGATGAAGGAGTGTATTAGTTTCAGGCAAACAAATAATGTTTTGACGAGATATAAGATTCGGTTTTCAAGAAGCTGCCAATCAAAAAGTATCAGGCAAGGGTCGGTTTTATCACAGTACTTTTACGTCAACGTTTGAATTCAAATTATTCAAGATTTACATAGATTAACCTTACTATTGTGTAAGGAACATAGAATTATTTCACACAGAATGAAAACGATAATCTAAAATCTTTCTCAGAGGCCAGATCACGGCGCATTGTGGGATTGAAACGCATTTAAATGATAAAAGATAACCAATTCTTGAAATTCAAATATCTTAAGCATATTTAGACTGGTATAGTGGATAGCTAACATGGCGCTATATCAGTCTTTTTATGACGTCACTTTCCTATTGGTTGGTAAACTACGGTGGGTGTAATTGCGCGTTGTCGTGATAAAAGCGAGCTTTTATAAACCACAGACGAGCTGAAATAGAAAAAAAAAGTGGAGAAAAATTAAGTATACTTTTACCGTAAGGGGGAGTGATTAATGTCTAAATTAATAAATAATATCGCTTGCCGAATCTATTTATTTATTTAGTTATTTATTTGTATTTTTAATGCCAATAAAGTACTCAACTCAAGTATGCCAGCCTTTTGTGAATATAATACATAAGTGTGTCTCCACTCTAGAGCAATCCAACCGAGGACTTCCGAATGGAGTGGACATATCCGGCCACATACAACACAAGAACGGAGTACTTAATGTCAATTATATATTAATACTTCATATATGTATGTATATTCATTTGAGCATTGCATCCATTCCAATGAGAAAACAGGCTTCGTAACTTTGACTTAAATGCGATTTAGATGACAAAACACATTTATAATAAGAATAACAGTAGTGTTCATTACATTAAAGCACTAAAACACGTGTGGTGCTGTGTAACATAACTTTTCTTAATTACTATATGACAAGTTTGAAACGATTTCATATCTGGCAGAAAAAAAACTCTTCATTGGTAAACACTCTTTTTTGTCTGTGTAAGTGTTATCCCTAAAAGTGTTCAGTTTTTTTATACTAAGAGATCCGGACTTAATCAAAACGTTGTCAAGACATCGATTCAAACTTCCCTATGACGGAGATCTGGAAAACAAACTTTCACTTGATCGGAATTTCAGATTGAAACCAAATCGTGTGTAAATGTTGCATTCTTTAAAACATTTTACGTTTTGCTTGTTTGTATGTTTGTCGGAAACGAAACACTCATCAAATATATCGTTTGAAAGCATGTCATAATTCCTTCAGGCCTAAACTCGACACTGAAACCCTAATGATACATATCAATTACAGTCATAATGACAGAGATAAAGGGAAAATTGTTTACCCTCGGAAAGCCGATGGATAAAAAATATAACAATTTCCGTTTGCATCTGGTGTAATGATTAATGGCAATAAGGAAATTCAATTGAAAATGTAGAAAAAAAAAATAAACAAAACACGCTTTAGGACAATTACGGAACATTGGTACCATGGAAAGACAGATTCTACAACGACAGAATGACCAACGGAAACGCAACAAGAAATAGGCGATCAAAAGGAGGAAAAAGCAATGCTCGAGAGTCATGAGACTCCGACAACAAAAGAAAGGAAATTCAACACAGGAACTAACACCAAAACAAACAAAAAAAGACAAAAGCGGGAACTATTGAGACACCGAAACAAAATGTAATATAACACATTAATTGCTCAGACAACTGAATTGCGTTGTTTTATAGTTGATGGAAACTCATAACATGTATCTCCTCAACTGTTGGGTTCCAAATGACTGACGTTAGTTTATTGGCCTGTAAATTTACGTACAATAAATAAGCTACATAGACAGACTATTTGATTGACAAAAGGCGATTTTGCCGCAGTCCCAGAGAAAATACAAAACCATTCCAACAGATCTATCGATTTTATCATATGTATGGCATGGTTCCCTCGGCCCTGAATTGTTCTTCAGAGTTTGAAGCGACTTTTGACGTCGATGAGAAATGTCACAGGAAGAATGTTTATTTTATTTGTTCACTTTATTGTGATTATTTTCGCGTAATGGGTAGAAGAGTGTCTTAAAGTGCAAAGAAGGAGTAGGTGTACATTAAGGATTGATAGAGTCATTGTATCAATGAATGAAAAGCTGATGTAATGTAAATTTTTTTAGTAATTAAGGAAGTAATTTTATTTTATCTTGTTTAGCTTTTTATGTTTTCTAATCCCTTAGCGACATCCAAAGTGTGTGGGGCCTTCTAACGAGATATTTACACATTCGAAATATATATCTTATAACCATCAATTTGAAATGATCTATCATCTAAACACAATATAGGTTCATGACACGCTAAGCCTCCAGTTGTAACAAAATTCTCAAGTAGGACATTAAAATATGTACTGTGTAAGGCATGTGCTATTTGCATGTACATTTTGTGAAACACTTCTGTCTTCATTGTGGAAGATGAATGTCAAGGGCACACAAATGGTCAAAACTGTTGGTACCATCGGAACGGTCTAGTCTCAAAGAACACATATGCCAAATATGAAAGCACTACCACTTACGATGCAATAGTTATGGGCGAGGTTAAAGTTGACAACAGACAGACAGACATCATAAAATACGACATGTTCTCGATCTTTGGATCCGAGGACATAAAACAGTAAAAATAATTTTCGACAAGAGTACTCTAAGTGGTTATTGAATTTGAGTGATATTTTGCTTCTATGAACAAGTGTAAACCATAACAATTTCGGTTTGGTATCTATAAAATATATAATGTTTATAACCTATTCAATAATTAAGTAACAGTTTTCTAACTTTTTTTTTCTTTACATTGAAAATGTCTAATGATACTCATACTCGCTCCTATCAACATGTTGTAATAATTATGGTTTATTCACAAGGAATGTTTGAATTGTCATTTTCTTTTTTCAAAAGATATTTTTCTTCTCTGACAAAGAAATTCAAACACAAAGCCACACAATTATCTTTCCTTGTCACCATGCTGGCTGTCTGCCATCACATTTTAAAAAAGAAATTAATAGAATGGAGGATGTTTGTTGACTTCCCATTAAGAAATTAACATATTTCACAGTAGATCGAGTGAAAAGTAATTTATAACTATCTGTACAATACTAATGAGCTGGGCTGTTATTCAGCATAAAACCAACCATTTTCTATAAATTACACAACTACAACTCACAACTACGGAACAAATCGGGATGTAATCATATTGGCCTTGTTTTAAAATGTTGACAGATCCCTTATATTCGTTCAAAAGTGTGACATGTAGTAGATGTCTGAGAGAATATTGAAAAGACGAGGCAGTGTTTTCATCGATTAATTCTACTGATTGGTCAGTTATCGAAAAAAACGTCCGTTTTTCTTTGATTTAATAATTTTATCAAATAAATGATTTTTTATTTCTCAATGAAAAAAAAATGAAATAAGCGAATGAACCTTACTACTAATATGCATATTATTTCATTTTAAATCTCAGTTCTTTCGTAACCAATTTAGTACATGGCGGAGTCTTCATGAAATTCATCCAGAGATGAAGATAAAATGTACAAATAATATTTAAAGATAAAAACAAAAAACAAAAACAAGCGTTCCATAACTGTCCCGCTATGAATAAAATTGTCTCTAGAGAACCATTTTCATTGGCTGGAACCGAGGCTGACTCCGTATGTTAGTTTCGAACAAACATTGTTCTGTAGACTCGTACTCTGATAGACATGCCCCGGGGATAACACATGTTCAAGTCAATGCGTTTATTTTTCGTCAATGACACTGGTTGCAATACGTGTATTTGGTATGCTACTGAGAGAGCATTAGTAGATATCTATATACTTTAGTGTTGTTTGCTAATGGGCGACTTTATAGTACTATATCACTGACACGTCATATCATGTAAAATTAAGGCGACAAATCCTTGCTATTTAATCTGACAGGTGATTGGCTGCTTGTGTCCAGAGAATTACACCAGAGAGATAATATGAAGAGAGAAATGCACTTTTCTCGTTTATGTGTTTATGTCCTCGCGCTAGTGAGCGCCTTGTCTGCGATGTTGAATTGATATAAAGACTTGAATCTACGAAAACCTGATATACCAAGACCCTCGTCGAAGTTCCGATAATCCAAAGGTTTTAAACACAAAGGATTCGTTACTCCGAGGGTCCGATACTCCGAAGTCGTGGTACGTCCAATTCTTGAAGACTTGAGAAACAATTACTGCGTAAACTATTAATGTCTGATACTTCGATGTCTGGCTACACAGAATGTCGAAAAATTGAAGGTCTGACACTTGGCAGGACCAATAATTCGAAGAATCGATATTTCGAAAGAACAACAATCCGAGGACTTACAATGAAAATCAATTAATGAGCCTCCGGGGTAACCGTTCTACGGTATAATCTACATTTGATACATGACAGAGCCATCCTTGTTCCGATGTAGACCGCTTCTAAAGTAAGGGGACATTAGCAGAATAAAAACCCTTACAAGAGACGGGGGAAATGAAAATGTTATAAATATTTCATGATTCTAGGAGTACAGAAGCTGAAATCTAACTAATATCCTTTAGGAAGACGACATGGAAAACTGGCGA
This sequence comes from Ylistrum balloti, assembly GCF_031769215.1. Classification (NCBI taxonomy): domain Eukaryota; kingdom Metazoa; phylum Mollusca; class Bivalvia; order Pectinida; family Pectinidae; genus Ylistrum; species Ylistrum balloti. The sequence continues at coordinate 1,609,811 of NW_026781888.1, forward strand.
ATCATCTGAAAGGAGTTGAGATGGAGAGGGAGAGATAGTAGATTGGATTAACTCCCTTAGTTATATAATTCTTCACAGGTGGCGCTATAACCGAAACAATTCTATTTCAGAATGGATATCAATCGGTTGGCAGAAAATCTGCGACAGGAGCAAACACAATGGACAGAGCCATGAAATCACATCGTTGATCCTTATCAGGAGAATCGTGGTAACATTCGGATAAAATTATATCATGGTGACAAAATTCATCGAAGAATTGAAAGTAGATCGCATAATGGAAATAAAACAGAAATTCTCTGCAGGATTTCGCCGGAGTCCTGACATGTCTGTCACTGCCAAGCGTAGTGATATTCATCTCCGCCATAGCCTGTTATGCAGTTTTTTCCACACAGATATTTTTTGACAAAAAACAGTTGCCCCAAGTCGATTCTGAACGCAGTGCAGTATCAGCTCTATTATATTGGACATGTGCATTAAAACAAGAGATAGAAATGCAAATAATGTCAAGCGTCTCATAAACAGAGATGATATCACATTCCTAAAGGGCAAACGCGTCCTACATGAGCTGGGTCAGCTTGACGCTTGCTCTGAGCATTTATTAATACTGTCATGTGACGGAAACGGTTTTCATTTTTTGATAAAATATTGATATATTGACAAAATTAATGAAAATTAATGCATACGTGAACAAAATGAATTAAACAAACGATTTTCTGGAACACGTGACACAGGGTGGTTTGCAAAGGACTATCAGCTAATCATGATTCAACATCATGAAAAACAACGCAATTGCATTCGCATCAATTTCTGTAATACCGTAGTCCGCATATCTATTTCGGGACCATTAGCCTGATGAATGAGGTCTTTGGTGCTGCAAGTAATCGTGTAAAGTAGTAAAATTGACACCGTGGTAATCGTATACTTTTTTATCATGTCTCACAGTCTACTAGTAAAATTGACTCCGTGGTTACCGTATACTTTTTTATCACGTTTAACAGTATCGTCTGATTTAAGGTGAAGAGTACCGATAAAACTGTTGTCACGAAAGTAAACGAGTTCCCCATAAGGTGAGTTGATGTACCGGTATTGTTCACTCTCATTTAGATCAATTTAAAACTTAGTAAGAAAGAACCAGCGTTCTACCTGTATTGTAGTCATCTTAAAAATGATAAAATTTCTAACTAGGAATACCTATTTACAAAGAGTAGAGCTGGTTACTGAAAGTTCTCGAGGTCCACTCGTCATGTTTTACAATGTGATTTCAAGCGAAACTAATATACATATATATGACTTCGACGAAAAGGGGGTATTCAACGAATAGCGGTTCGAGGAATCCGGGGTTTTATAACATAGAATATATAGGGAAACGGTAGGGACCGAGCGGAGAGTTCGACGAATACGGGGTATTCGAGAAATGCGGGTTCGAGTAAGTGGGGTTTTACTGTATTTCATATAACTTTATTCCTGAATTAATTCTAATCACTTCTCAGAAAAAAATACTACACATGTTGAGAATATCAATAACATGATATGATAACGACATAATTTTATCTTTAACTATATTCGATATATTATGTTTCAAAATGATTGTATGGATTCCTAGTGTACATACCAAAAAACTGTCATGTCTCTTTGTGAGTGGTAGCGATAATGGGTGGTCTTTTACCAAAACGTCTGGGGTTCGATTCCCCCATGTGAAAAGTATGGGGTCATCTCCCCAACCAAGAGGGCTTTCCCCGAGTTACTAATTTTTCCTCCCTTGAAGCACGCATCAATCCGGGCCAACAAGAGTGATTAGTATAAACTGGATATCTTGCTTCGCAGTTATTGTTAAAATAAGTAAAGTTGATATCTAAAGATAACTGTCTGCTAACTTAAATCAATAAAAAAAAGTGGTGAGGGGTATCATGGAGAAGTTTTGGAGTTTTACAATCCGCAGATTGAAATAAAGTTATAATTATCTACAGACTTCAGTAAAGGTTGGAGACGATTCCATGTGATATGTGTGTGGCTTTGTCTAGTAGACTTCTGTAAAGGTTGGAGACAATTCCATGTGATATTTGTCTGGCTTTGTCTAGTAGACTAGTAGACTTCAGTAAAGGTTGGAGACGATTCCATGTGATATGTGTGTGGCTTTGTCTAGTAGACTTCTGTAAAGGTTGGAGACAATTCCATGTGATATTTGTCTGGCTTTGTCTAGTAGACTAGTAGACTTCAGTAAAGGTTGGAGACGATTCCATGTAATATTTGTCTGGGTTTGACTAGTAGACTTCTGTAAAGGTTGGAAACGATTCCATGTGATATTTGTCTGGCTTTGTCTAGTAGACTAGTAGACTTCAGTAAAGGTTGGAGACGATTCCATGTAATATTTGTCTGGGTTTGACTAGTAGACTTCTGTAAAGGTTGGAAACGATTCCATGTGATATTTGTCTGGCTTTGTCTAGTAGACTAGTAGACTTCAGTAAAGGTTGGAGACAATTCCATGTGATATGTGTCTGGCTTTGTCTAGTAGACTTCAGTAAAGGTTGGAGACGATTCCAAGTGATATTTGTCTGGCTTTGTCTAGTAGACTAGTAGACTTCAGTAAAGGTTGGAGACAATTCCATGTGATATTTTTCTGGCTTTGTCTAGTAGACTAGTAGACTTCAGTAAAGGTTGGAGACGATTCCATGTGATATATGTCTGGCTTTGTCTAGTAGACTAGTAGACTTCAGTAAAGGTTGGAGACGGTTCCATGTAATATTTGTCTGGGTTTGACTAGTAGACTTCAGTAAAGGTTGAAGACAATTCCATGTGATATTTGTCTGGCTTTGTCTAGTAGACAAGTAGTCTAGTAGACCTCAGTAAAGGTTGGAGACAATTCCATGTGATATTTGTCTGGCTTTGTCTAGTAGACTAGTAGACTTCAGTAAAGGTTGGAGACGATTACAAGTGATATTTGTCTAGTTTTGTCTAGTAGACTAGTAGACTTCAGTAAAGGTTGGAGACAATTCCATGTGATATTTGTCTGGGTTTGTCTAGTAGACTAGTAGACTTCAGTGAAGGTCGGAGACGATTCCATGTGATATGTGTCTGGCTTTGTCTAGTAGACTAGTAGACTTCAGTAAAGGTCGGAGACGATTCCATGTGATATGTGTCTGGCTTTGTCTAGTAGACTAGTAGACTAGTAGACTTCAGTAAAGGTTGGAGACGATTCCATGTGATATTTGTCTGACTTTGTCTAGTAGACTAGTAGACTTCAGTAAAGGTTGAAGACGATTCCATGTGATATGTGTCTGGCTTTGTCTAGTAGACTAGTAGACTTCAGTAAAGGTTGGAGACAATTCCATGTGATATTTGTCTGGCTTTGACTAGTAGACTAGTAGACTTCAGTAAAGGTCGGAGACGATTCCATGTGATATGTGTTTGGCTTTGTCTAGTAGACTAGTAGACTAGTAGACTTCAGTAAAGGTTGAAGACGATTCCATGTGATATGTGTCTGGCTTTGTCTAGTTGACTAGTAGACTTCAGTAAAGGTTGGAGGCGAGTCCATGTGATATATGTCTGGCTTTGACTAGTAGAATAGTAGACTTCAGAAAAGGTTGGAGACGATTCCATGTGATATTTGTCAGACTTTGTCGAGTAGACTTCTGTAAAGGTTGGAGACAATTCCATATGATATGTGTCTGGCTTTGTCTAGTAGACTTCTGTGAAGGTTGGAGACAATTCCATGTGATATTTGTCTGGCTTTGTCTAGTAGACTAGTAGACTTCAGTAAAAGTTGGAGACAATTCCATGTGATATTTGTCTGGCTTTGTCTAGTAGACTAGTAGACTTCAGTAAAGGTTGGAGACAATTCCATGTGATATTTGTCTGGCTATGTCTAGTAGACTAGTAGACTTCAGTAAAGGTTGGAGACAATTCCATGTGATATTTGTCTGGCTATGTCTAGTAGACTAGTAGACTTCAGTAAAGGTTGAAGACAATTCCATGTGATATTTGTCTGGCTTTGACTAGTAGACTAGTAGACTTCAGTAAAGGTTGGAGACAATTCCATGTGATATTTGTCTGGCTATGTCTAGTAGACTAGTAGTCTAGTAGACCTCAGTAAAGGTTGGAGACAATTCCATGTGATATTTGTCTGGCTTTGTCTAGTAGACTAGTAGACTTCAGTAAAGGTTGGAGACAATTCCATGTGATATTTGTCTGGCTATGTCTAGTAGACTAGTAGACTTCAGTAAAGGTTGGAGACAATTCCATGTGATATTTGTCTGGCTATGTCTAGTAGACTAGTAGTCTAGTAGACCTCAGTAAAGGTTGGAGACAATTCCATGTGATATTTGTCTGGCTTTGTCTAGTAGACTAGTAGACTTCAGTAAAGGTTGGAGACAATTCCATGTGATATTTGTCTGGATATGTCTAGTAGACTAGTAGACTTCAGTAAAGGTTGGAGACAATTCCATGTGATATTTGTCTGGCTATGTCTAGTAGACTAGTAGACTTCAGTAAAGGTTGGAGACGATTCCATGTGATATGTGTCTGGCTTTGTCTAGTAGACTTCAGTAAAGGTTGAAGACAATTCCATGTGATATTTGTCTGGCTTTGACTAGTAGACTAGTAGACTTCAGTAAAGGTTGGAGACAATTCCATGTGATATTTGTCTGGCTATGTCTAGTAGACTAGTAGTCTAGTAGACCTCAGTAAAGGTTGGAGACAATTCCATGTGATATTTGTCTGGCTTTGTCTAGTAGACTAGTAGACTTCTGTAAAGGTTGGAGACGATTCCATGTGATATGTGTCTGGCTTTGTCTAGTAGACTTCAGTAAAGGTTGGAGACAATTCCATGTGATATGTGTCTGGCTTTGTCTAGTAGACTAGTAGACTTCTGTAAAGGTTGGAGACGATTCCATGTGGTATTTGTCTGGCTTTGTCTAGTAGACTAGTAGACTAGTAGACTTCTGTAAAGGTTGGAGACGATTCCATGTGATATGTGTCTGGCTTTGACTAGTAGACTAGTAGACTTCTGTAAAGGTTGGAGACGATTCCATGTGATATTTGTCTGGCTTTGTCTAGTAGACTAGTAGACTTCAGTAAAGGTTGGAGACGATTCCATGTGATATTTGTCTGGGTTTGTCTAGTAGACTAGTAGACTAGTAGACTTCAGTAAAGGTTGGAGACAATTCCATGTGATATGTGTCTGGCTTTGTCTAGTAGACTAGTAGACTTCAGTAAAGGTTGGAGACAATTCCATGTGATATTTGTCTGGGTTTGTCTAGTAGACTAGTAGACTTCAGTAAAGGTTGGAGACAATTTCATGTGATATGTGTCTGGCTTTGTCTAGTAGACTAGTAGACTTCAGTAAAGGTTGGAGACAATTCCATGTGATATGTGTCTGGCTTTGTCTAGTAGACTAGTAGACTTCAGTAAAGGTTGGAGACGATTCCATGTGATATTTGTCTGGGTTTGTCTAGTAGACTAGTAGACTAGTAGACTTCAGTAAAGGTTGGAGACAATTCCATGTGATATTTGTCTGGCTTTGTCTAGTAGACTAGTAGACTAGTAGACTTCAGTAAAGGTTGGAGACGATTCCATGTGATATGTGTCTGGCTTTGTCTAGTAGACTTCAGTAAAGATTGGAGACGATTCCATGTGATATGTGTCTGGCTTTGTCTAGTAGACTAGTAGACTAGTAGACTAGTAGACTTCAGTAAAGGTTGGAGACAATTCCATGTGATATGTGTCTGGCTTTGTCTAGTAGACTAGAAGACTTCAGTAAAGGTTGGAGACAATTCCATGTGATATGTGTCTGGCTTTGTCTAGTAGACTAGTAGACTTCAGTAAAGGTTGGAGACGATTCCATGTGATATTTGTCTGGCTTTGTCTAGTAGACTAGTAGACTTCAGTAAAGGTTGGAGACAATTCCATGTGATATTTGTCTGGCTATGTCTAGTAGACTAGTAGACTAGTAGACTTCTGTAAAGGTTGGAGACGATTCCATGTGATATGTGTCTGGCTTTGTCTAGTAGACTAGTAGACTTCAGTAAAGGTTGGAGACGATTCCATGTAATATTTGTCTGGGTTTGACTAGTAGACTTCAGTAAAGGTTGAAGACAACTCCATGTGATATTTGTCTAGTAGACTAGTAGACTTCAGTAAAGGTCGGAGACAATTCCATGTGATATTTGTCTGGCTTTGTCTAGTAGACTAGTAGACTTCAGTAAAGGTTGGAGGCGAGTCCATGTGATATATGTCTGGCTTTGTCTAGTTGACTAGTAGACTTCAGTAAAGGTTGAAGACAACTCCATGTGATATTTGTCTGGCTTTGTCTAGTAGACTAGTAGACTTCAGTAAAGGTTGGAGACGATTCCATGTGATATGTGTATGGCTTTGTCTAGTAGACTAGTAGACTTCAGTAAAGGTTGGAGACAATTCCATGTGATATGTGTCTGGCATTGTCTAGTAGACTAGTAGACTTCAGTAAAGGTTGGAGACAATTCCATGTGATATTTGTCTGGCTTTGTCTAGTAGACTATTAGACTAGTAGACTTCAGTAAAGGTTGGAGACGATTCCATGTGATATTTGTCTGGCTTTGTCTAGTAGACTAGTAGACTAGTAGACTTCAGTAAAGGTTGGAGACGATTCCATGTAATATTTGTCTGGGTTTGACTAGTAGACTTCAGTAAAGGTTGAAGACAACTCCATGTGATATGTGTCTGGCTTTGTCTAGTAGACTAGTAGACTAGTAGACTTCAGTAAAGGTTGGAGACGATTCCATGTAATATTTGTCTGGGTTTGACTAGTAGACTTCAGTAAAGGTTGGAGACAATTCCATGTGATATTTGTCTGGGTTTGTCTAGTAGACTTCAGTAAAGGTTGAAGACAACTCCATGTGATATTTGTCTGGCTTTGTCTAGTAGACTAGTAGACTTCAGTAAAGGTTGAAGACAATTCCATGTGATATGTGTCTGGCTTTGTCTAGTAGACTAGTAGACTTCAGTAAAGGTTGGAGACGATTCCATGTGATATTTGTCTGGCTTTGTCTAGTAGACTAGTAGACTTCAGTAAAGGTTGAAGACAACTCCATGTGATATTTGTCTGGCTTTGTCTAGTAGACTAGTAGACTTCAGTAAAGGTTGAAGACAATTCCATGTGATATGTGTCTGGCTTTGTCTAGTAGACTAGTAGACTTCAGTAAAAGTTGGAGACGATTCCATGTAATATTTGTCTGGGTTTGACTAGTAGACTAGTAGACTTCTGTAAAGGTTGGAGACGATTCCATGTGATATTTGTCTGGCTTTGTCTAGTAGACTAGTAGACTTCAGTAAAGGTTGAAGACAATTCCATGTGATATTTGTCTGGCTTTGACTAGTAGACTAGTAGACTTCTGTAAAGGTCGGAGACGATTCCATGTGATATTTGTCTGGCTTTGTCTAGTAGACTTCAGTGAAGGTCGGAGACGATTCCATGTAATATTTGTCTGTGTTTGACTAGTAGACTTCAGTAGAGGTTGGAGACAATTCCATGTAATATTTGTCTGGCTTTGTCTAGTAGACTAGTAGACTTCAGTAAAGGTTGGAGACAATTCCATGTGATATGTGTCTGGCTTTGTCTAGTAGACTTCAGTAAAGGTTGGAGACAATTCCATGTGATATTTGTCTGGCTTTGTCTAGTAGACTAGTAGACTTCAGTAAAGGTTGGAGACAATTCCATGTGATATGTGTCTGGCTTTGTCTAGTAGACTAGTAGACTTCAGTAAAGGTTGGAGACAATTCCATGTAATATTTTGTCTGGGTTTGACTAGTAGACTTCAGTAAAGGTTGGAGACGATTCCATGTAATATTTGTCTGTGTTTGACTAGTAGACTTCAGTAGAGGTTGGAGACAATTCCATGTAATATTTGTCTGGCTTTGTCTAGTAGACTAGTAGACTTCAGTAAAGGTTGGAGACAATTCCATGTGATATGTGTCTGGCTTTGTCTAGTAGACTTCAGTAAAGGTTGGAGACAATTCCATGTGATATTTGTCTGGCTTTGTCTAGTAGACTAGTAGACTTCAGTAAAGGTTGGAGACAATTCCATGTGATATGTGTCTGGCTTTGTCTAGTCGACTTCAGTAAAGGTTGGAGACAATTCCATGTGATATTTGTCTGGCTTTGTCTAGTAGACTAGTAGACTTCAGTAAAGGTTGGAGACAATTCCATGTGATATTTGTCTGGCTTTGTCTAGTAGACTAGTAGACTTCAGTAAAGGTTGGAGACAATTCTATGTGATATTTGTCTGGCTTTGTCTAGTAGACTAGTAGACTAGTAGACTTCAGTGAAGGTCGGAGACGATTCCATGTAATATTTGTCTGGGTTTGACTAGTAGACTTCAGTAAAGGTTGGAGACAATTCCATGTGATATTTGTCTGGCTTTGTCTAGTAGACTAGTAGACTTCAGTGAAGGTCGGAGACGATTCCATGTAATATTTGTCTGGGTTTGACTAGTTGACGAGTATACTAGTAGACCTCAGTAAAGGTTGGAGACAATTCTATGTGATATTTGTCTGGCTTTGTCTAGTAGACTAGTAGACTAGTACACTTCAGTAAAGGTTGGAGACGATTCCATGTGATATTTGTCTGGCTTGGCTAGTAGACTAGTAGACTTCAGTAAAGGTTGAAGACAATTCGATGTGATATTTGTCTGGCTTTGTCTAGTAGACTAGTAGACTTCAGTAAAGGTTGGAGACGATTCCATGTAATATTTGTCTGGGTTTGACTAGTAGACTTCAGTAAAGGTTGAAGACGATTCCATGTAATATTTGTCTGGGTTTGTCTAGTAGACTAGTAGACTTCAGTGAAGGTTGGAGACAATTCCATGTGATATTTGTCTGGCTTTGTCTAGTAGACTTCAGTAAAGGTTGAAGACGATTCCATGTAATATTTGTCTGGGTTTGTCTAGTAGACTAGTAGACTTCAGTAGAGGTTGGAGACAATTCCATGTGATATTTGTCTGACTTTGTCTAGTAGACTAGTAGACTAGTAGACTTCAGTGAAGGTCGGAGACGATTCCATGTAATATTTGTCTGGGTTTGACTAGTAGACCTCAGTAAAGGTTGGAGACAATTCCATGTGATATTTGTCTGGGTTTGACTAGTAGACTTCAGTAAAGGTTGGAGACAATTCTATGTGATATGTGTCTGGCTTTGTCTAGTAGACTAGTAGACTTCTGTAAAGGTTGGAGACAATTCTATGTGATATTTGTCTGGCTTTGTCTAGTAGACTTCAGTAAAGGTCGGAGACGATTCCATGTGATATGTGTCTGGCTTTGTCTAGTAGACTTCTGAAAAGGTTGGAGACAATTCCATGTGATATTTGTCTGGCTTTGTCTAGTAGACTAGTAGACTTCAGTAAAGGTCGGAGACGATTCCATGTGATATTTGTCTGGCTTTGTCTAGTAGACTAGTAGACTTAAGTAAAGGTTGAAGACGATTCCATGTAATATTTGTCTGGGTTTGTCTAGTAGACTAGTAGACTTCAGTGAAGGTCGGAGACGATTCCATGTAATATTTGTCTGGGTTTAACTAGTAGACTTCAGTAAAGGTTGGAGACAATTCCATGTGATATTTGTCTGGCTATGTCTAGTAGACTTCAGTAAAGGTTGAAGACGATTCCATGTAATATTTGTCTGGGTTTGTCTAGTAGACTAGTAGACTTCAGTAAAGGTTGGAGACAATTCCATGAGATATTTGTCTGGCTTTGTCTAGTAGACTAGTAGACTAGTAGACTTCAGTAGAGGTTGGAGACAATTCCATGTGATATTTGTCTGGCTTTGTCTAGAAGACTTGTAGACTTCAGTGAAGGTCGGAGACGATTCCATGTAATATTTGTCTGGGTTTAACTAGTAGACTTCAGTAAAGGTTGGAGACAATTCCATGTGATATTTGTCTGGCTATGTCTAGTAGACTAGTAGACTTCAGTGAAGGTTGGAGACAATTCCATGTGATATTTGTCTGGCTTTGTCTAGTAGACTAGTAGACTTCAGTAAAGGTTGGAGACAATTCCATGTGATATTTGTCTGGGTTTGTCTAGTAGACTAGTAGACTTCAGTAAAGGTTGGAGACAATTCCATGTGATATTTGTCTGGCTTTGTCTAGTAGACTAGTAGACTTCAGTAAAGGTTGAAGACAACTCCATGTGATATTTGTCTGGCTATGTCTAGTAGACTTCTGTAAAGGTTGGAGACAATTCCATGTGATATTTGTCTGGCTTTGTCTAGTAGACTAGTAGACTTCAGTAAAGGTTGAAGACAACTCCATGTGATATTTGTCTGGCTATGTCTAGTAGACTTCTGTAAAGGTTGGAGACAATTCCATGTGATATTTGTCTGGCTTTGTCTAGTAGACTAGTAGACTTCAGTAAAGGTTGAAGACAACTCCATGTGATATTTGTCTGGCTATGTCTAGTAGACTTCTGTAAAGGTTGGAGACGATTCCATGTAATATTTGTCTGGCTTTGTCTAGTAGACTAGTAGACTTCAGTAAAGGTTGGAGACAATTCCATGTGATATTTGTCTGGCTTTGTCTAGTAGACTAGTAGACTTCAGTAAAGGTTGAAGACAACTCCATGTGATATTTGTCTGGCTATGTCTAGTAGACTTCTGTAAAGGTTGGAGACAATTCCATGTGATATTTGTCTGGCTTTGTCTAGTAGACTAGTAGACTTCAGTAAAGGTTGGAGACAATTCCATGTGATATTTGTCTGGCTTTGTCTAGTAGACTAGTAGACTAGTAGACTTCAGTAGAGGTTGGAGACAATTCCATGTGATATTTGTCTGGCTTTGTCTAGAAGACTTGTAGACTTCAGTGAAGGTCGGAGACGATTCCATGTAATATTTGTCTGACTTTGTCTAGTTGACTAGTAGACTTCAGTAAAGGTTGGAGGCGAGTCCATGTGATATATGTCTGGCTTTGTCTAGTTGACTAGTAGAATAGTAGACTTCAGTAAAGGTTGGAGACAATTCCATGTGATATTTGTCTGGGTTTGACTAGTAGACTTCTGTAAAGGTTGGAGACAATTCCATGTGATATTTGTCTGGCTTTGTCTAGAAGACTTGTAGACTTCAGTGAAGGTCGGAGACGATTCCATGTAATATTTGTCTGACTTTGTCTAGTAGACTTCAGTAAAGGTTGGAGACGATTCCATGTGATATGTGTCTGGCTTTGTCTAGTTGACTAGTAGACTTCAGTAAAGGTTGGAGACGATTCCATGTAATATTTGTCTGGCTTTGTCTAGTAGACTAGTAGACTTCAGTAAAGGTTGGAGACAATTCCATGTAATATTTTGTCTGGGTTTGACTAGTAGACTTCAGTAAAGGTTGGAGACGATTCCATGTGATATTTGTCTGGCTTTGCCTAGTAGACTAGTAGACTTCAGTAAAGGTTGGAAACGATTCAATGTAATATTTGTCTGGTTTTGTCTAGTTGATACAGTCGACTGCGAATTTCACTAACCATTTTTCTTAATGTTCTGAGTGATTAGCAGCGAAATTAGAAAGACGAGCATTGAAAAATACCACATCATTGTTCTTTACGCCAGGGAATTCAATGGCAGATTATGTCATGCCTTTATCACGAATTTCTCAAATGTCAACGTCGATCACTTACCTCCACACGAAGGATGGCCGCCATGTTTTGGTTAGCTTCAAAATGATTGCCATGACAAGTTATTGGCGATTCATGAGAATCCATGTAAATTATCCAACGAGGATGTTGTATCCCCCTTACCCCTCCTCCTCCCCCCTCCTATCTCCGAAAAGAAAATGTATTTTTATTTATTGGCTAGTAGACTTTAGCTGAAGTAATGTGCACGTGAGCGTAATATACACGTATAGAAACTATTGTAGAATTTTCACTAAATCCGTTATATGTTCCACCTTCGCAAAATTAAGGTCAAGAAGTTGACGAAGGTCTTTGAGAGTGCAACGATCCAACATCTCGACGAAGTAAAATGTTTTTTAGTATTTACAGCCAATCAAATTTGAGTGAAGCATATTTTGCAGAACGGGATAGAACGAGTTTCCTTGACGAATAACCCAGTATGTAGGATAATGCTTTTACGGATTTCATGCTCGACGAAATACAGCGACATTTAATTCCACTTAGAGGGGTCGGCAATCTTTTAGCTGTATTAATTATTCATCAGTGCTGTCAGACGAATTGATTTGTGATGTCAACAAACCATCGACAAGACCAGAAATATTTTTTATAGTATAACAATAATATTTGTCCTAGTGTGTACATATAACAGCACCCTGTTAAAGGTTATCAGTGTCCTAGGCACAGAGACGTGTTTCTATATATTCCTGGTGGATTTAGCGTCAATTTACAGGTCCGGGGTTCCGGTAAATATTAGTGTTCATAGCTAGACATGGCCAACGAAGCGGTTAGTAGTCAAAGTGGCATACGTCCATAGGAACGAAATAAGCTTTCGTTACCTAGAGGTGCAAGTCACAGCACCGACATAAGCATAGTTATGTATCTTAGTTTCAAGGTCACAGTGACATAGGGAATAAAGTGTACTAGCACTAAAAAAACAATAAGATTCTCTTAACTAGAAGTCATCAATTCTTCCAAAGAACCATTAACTGCAAAGAGTATGGTGCTTCAGTGGTCGGGTGGTGCTATGGTAACGCACCCAATTTCCACCAACGCGTTTTCAATGGTACTTCAAATTCCAAACAACTACAGAAATTCTAAGACAATCGACTCGATAAAGTAGAACATCTGGCATGACGTTAAAACTGTAGACATTGAAGATAGTATATAAACATAGTCCCAAAGCCCACAAGAAACCTCTAGACTTTCATTCATTTTACAGCCACTGCCTTTCCCAATTCGTATGCATTCACAAAGTAGTAAAAGTGTGTTCGAAGGCATGGTTATATGTTTAAAAGACCATTATGCAATTAAAATGTTATCTTTTAAGTCGAAGGAGAGCATAGATACGGACGAGCCTGAATATTCTGAGGTGAAAAGACAAACACCATTCTGTCTTGTCTGATTGGCTAAAATGGAAACTCACACTACAAGAACGACACACGTAATTCCTAAGATTTATTTTTGTTGGCTGGGTTTACCGTCCTGTCAACAGCGAGAGTGGATCTCCACGAAGGTCCTGACCAAAACCACTGGAAACCACTCATGTCACACAATCTAGAGCTGGCACTATCCCTACATTTAGAACAAACCAGTGCATTTCTCAGCTTCCCCAGAAAAGAAAAATATATGCGGAGTAGGGAGCTATGAACCAAGCTCACCTTGTTCACCCGAAGTTTTCTACACTGTCTAAGCTATCTAAAAAAAAAACACCTGCTTGTATAACAGAATGATTATCATTATAAACTAAATCGGTAAATATTTAACATTTTGTCTTTTCGTACTGTTGCTCACGGAAAGAAATCAATCGACAAAATGAAATACCGAATAGAAGAAAACTCGAGGCGAAGGAGTGAAAATTCGGGGAAGACAAAATGAAGCAATGAATGCTTATTATCGTTATGACGAAGTTCGAGGTTGTGATGGCAATTCCCTGGACTAGACTGATTAATATTTGTTTGTTCCTTCTGACAATTTTGAGCTTTCGTTTTTGTCCCATTATCGAAAGAATCTTACGTCATTTAGCAGAGACTTTTGATAAATGACCTCTTTAGTTTGAGTGCTGTTATATATCTCTTCTATACATTGTCGGTCAGGAAGGAACCACTACAGACAATGACGGCACGTTATCCACTAAGCCATGATTTATTCGATTCCTTTTTCCATCTACACCAGCTCCTCAACGATTGTATAGACGATGAACTTAGGTCAAAGAAATGCTCAGCAATCAGTTTTATCGACTACTTTAACCTAGCCGGCTTTGAGCGCGTATGACTCGTGCATCTTACTGTGGGGATTGATTTACAAGTGTTACGTCACCATAGCAATTGATCTTTTTTTGTTCTTCCGCTTTAATCAATCTGCAATCTTAATCTGGATCACGCTGCCTGATTCGGACACTAATCGATCGTCACTTGTAACCTTAGTAACCCGTTAGTAATTCAAAACGATCGTTCTGTCCCGGAGTGTATATAATCTAACAGTCGCCTTTTACAGGACGTAAAAAATCGAACGATGGCCGGTCTTTGACATAAGTAAAAAAAACAGCAGTTGATAAGACTGTAGGCCTATGATCTGAGAAAATGTCTGGTGTCGAATTATTTTGTTTGATTGTCAGATTGTATTCACCATTTTAGTCACGTGACGCAATATATTTACGTGATATAGTTTGCTCAAATAATAAACTCTTGCCATCTGATAAACATGTTCACATGATGTACTGTAATCATGTGATACAATGAAGTCATGTGATACAATGAAGTCATGTGATACAATGAAGTCATGTGATACAATGTAGTCACGTGATACAATGAAGTCATGTGATACAATGAAGTCAAGTGATAATGAAGTCATGTGATACAATGAAGTCAAGTGATACAATGTAGTCACGTGATACAATGAAGTCATGTGATACAATGAAGTCATGTGATACAATGTTGTCACGTGATACAATGAGGTCATATGATACAATGAAGTCTTGTGATACAATGTAGTCACGTGATACCATGTAGTCATGTGATACAATGTAGTCACGTGATACCATGCAGTCAATTGAAGTCAAGGGATGAAGTGTTGTCGCAGGAGACAATTCAAACAGGGAATAGTTCTGTGTTACGGGTTTCCGGCGAAATAGTTCATACTTAATCTTACTTGGAGACATTGAGAATGGGCTAAAATAATGTACATATTGTTTTTTTCAGTCATGTTAACTACCTGTTCTAAATCCTAAGTTTCTTGAAAAAGTATATCTATCGATGTTCCTTTCTGTTTTAAAGGAACATATCAGACAAGTTTGGGTTTCATTAGATGCTATTTTTTCGTTGTTATAGAATTCGTACCCTTCGATCTGTAAAACTTCTACAGATATAAATAGATCGATTTAGCAATGGCCCTAATTGCATCACGGCGTGTTTGCATCTGCAGCATTGCTGTTATCGAAGTTTGTCCTTATTATTTAGCTACCAGCTACATTTCACGCACATCGATATCTATTTTTTGTATATATATGCAGTACATTGCACATGCTGCCTGGATTGGACTTCGTGCTTCTCGTTTCGTTTTCAAAATCATCACCAGATGAATATACTATATATTGGTAAATCCATCAATTTAGCCTGTCCGAACTGACCACACGAAATATATTTTGACTATGACAATTTGCTTTTTGTAATGTACAGAACATCCTGAAATATGCCTGTTGTCGGGAATATCCCTTAAAAATCTTATTTGGGTTACTTTTTCGAAACAAAAGAAGTGTTTTGTATCAGTCTCGTTGTCGATGATGTATGTAACATAAACACTCTCTTAATATACCGATCTCTGTATCCCCTTTGTATAATATATGGTCTCCTCACTTTATGAGCAGTCCCATTCGAAACATCTCAAAGTTTATCAACTTGAACACTTGATCAACTTCGAAAACTACATTGATATATGTTCTGTGTCACGTCAATTCCGATCGTACAGCTGGTGGGTTAGTTAGTTACTAGGATGGATGATTACTGGTTTTTCGTCTCCATGATTATTCCTGTTGCTAGGCGTTATCTAACAGACAAATGTCAGTGTTCTGGCGAAATGATAGGGAGGGGGAAAGGCGGCCTTTATGTCCCTTTCTGATCATATCTATAACTGTGATACATGTCGTGTGATGGGTTATCTCCCGTGTTGGGGTTTTCCTTCTGTATTTAGCATGCTATCATATATTGAGGTGACAACATTGCAGACGACCGACAGGACACTGGTAAAGTACTTGTGCTCAGGCACTTACACAACATTCCATATTTGGACTGATGACGTCATGTCATCAAATATATGTTTTTGACGTCTCACAGTTAAGATCGATAAAGTGAGACAAAAGTTTGAATGCTAGAATGATCACGTGATCACTAGCAATCGGCAAACACTTCATTTTCCTATTGAGAAAGTGCATAATTCCATGGACAACTTCCACAGGCTGGAATTGACCCGCTCTTGACAGTATCTGTGGTATTGCTGGTATTTTTTGTAAAAAACAAAACTGCGTGAAACGTGAATAATGGTCCCGCCGTAAGAATCAATCCATTTTTCTAATTTCAGCTGAAGTCATAAATTATGTATCAATGACCTTAATTTTGAAACGGAAATTGATTATAGCTCGGCTATCTGCCTAACTCTGTCAGTTTTGATACATAGTACAGCTATCTGCCTAACTCTGTCAGCTTTGATACAAAGTTGATACAAAGGGAACCCTATTATTGGTTCTTATCAGCATTCACTACAATTTGAAGTTGTTCACTGACACACAACATGTAATACATATAACATGCGTTACATTTGGTATAGGTTGTTATAATGAAATACTGTGTTATACGTGATAAATTCCAGTGACATGTATTTCGTTTTGTCATACAGAATGTAATATCATGTAATATCTAATTCTCATACAGAATGTAATAAATTGTCATACATAATATGATATGTAATAAATTGTCATACATAATATGATATGTAATAAGTTGTCATACATAATATGATATGTAATAAATTGTCATACATAATATGATATGTAATAAATTGTCATACATAATATGATATGTAATAATTTGTCATATAGAATATGATATCATATGATATGTTATAGATCATACAAAATGTGATACTATGTAATATGTAATAAACATACAGAATACATACCAAGTAATATCCAATTCTCATACAAAATGTGATGCGATGTCACATATAAAAATGTCATACACACAATGATATATAATATGATATAAGTTGTCATACAGAATAGGATATCATTTGATTTATAATAAATTGTCATATAGATTAGGAATGTGGTAATGAGTGATCTGTGGTAATGAGAGTTCTGAGTTAATGAGTGATCTGTGGTAATGAGTGATCTGTGGTAATGAGTTTTATTTGGTAACGAGTGATCTGAAGTAATGAGTGATCTGTGGTAATGAGAGTTCTGAGTTAATGAGTGATCTGTGGTAATGAGTGATCTGTGGTAATGAGTTTTATTTGGTAACGAGTGATCTGAAGTAATGAGTGATCTGAAGTAATGAGTGATTTGTGGTAATCGTGATCTGTGGTAATGAGTGATCTGTGGTAATGAATGATTTGTGGTAATAAGTGATCTGTGGTAATTAATGATTTGTGGTAATGAGTGATCTGTGGTAATGAGTGGTCTGTGGTAATGAGTTTTATGTGGTAATGAGTGATCTGTGGTAATGAGTGATCTGTTGTAATGAGTGATCTGTGGTAATGAGTGATCCATGGTTATGAGTGGTCTGTGGTAATGAGTGATCTGTGGTAATGAGTGATCTGTAATATTAAGTGATCTGTGGTAATAAGTGATCTGTGGTAATGAGTGATCTGTGGTAATGAGTGATCTGTGGTAATGAGTGATTTGTTGTAATGAGTGATCTGTGGTAATGAGTGATCCGTGGTAATGAGTGATCTGTGGTAATGAGTTTTATGTGGTAATGAGTGATCTGTGGTAATCGTGATCTGTGGTAATGAGTGATCTGTGGTAATGAGTTTTATGTGTTAATGAGTTATCTGTGATAATGAGTGATCTGTGGTAATGACTGATCTGTAATATTAAGTGATCTGTGATAATGAGTAATCTGTGGTAATGAGTGATCTGTAATATTAAGTGATCTGTGGTAATGAATGATCTGTGGTAATGAGTGATCTGTGGTAATGAGTAATTTGTGGTAATGAGTGATCTGTGGTAATGAATGATCTGTGGTAATGAGTGATCTGTGGTAATGAGTGATCAGTGGTAATGAGTGGTCTCTGGTAATGAATGGTCTGTGGTAATGAGTGATCTGTAATATTAAGTGATCCGTGGTAATGAGTGATCTGTGGTAATGAATGATCTGTGGTAATGAGTGATATGTAATAATGAGTGATCTGTAATATTAAGTGATCTGTGGTAATGAGTGATCTGTGGTAATGACTGATCTGTAATATTAAGTGATCTGTGGTAATGAGTGATCTGTGGTAATGACTGATCTGTAATATTAAGTGATCTGTGGTAATGAGTGATCTGTGGTAATGACTGATCTGTAATATTAAGTGATCTGTGATAATGAGTGATCTGTGATAATGACTGATCTGTTGTTATGAGTGATCTGTTGTAATGAGTGATCTGTGGTAATGAGTGGTCTCCGGTAATGAATGATTTTTGGTAAAGAGTGGTCTGTCGTAATGCGTGATATGTAGTAATAAGTGATTTGTGATAATAATGAGTTATCTGTGATAATGAGTGATCTGTGGTAATGAGTGATCTGTAATATTAAGTGATCTGTGGTAATGACTGATCTCTTGTAATGAGTGATCTGTGGTAATGAGTGATCTGTGGTAATGAGTGATCTGTGGTAATTAGTGATCTGTGGTAATGAGTGATCTGTAATATTAAGTGATCTGTGGTAATGACTGATCTCTTGTAATGAGTGATCTGTGGTAATGAGTGATCTGTGGTAATGAGTGATCTGTGGTAATTAGTGATTTGTGGTATTGAGTGATCTGTGGTAATGAGTGGTCTGTGGTAATGAGTTATATATAATTACGTTTCGTATGTGAGATTTTGAGATCAATAGTTTAGGGGTATCTGCAATTTAGATACTGAATACTATAAATAATTTGATGTTTTCACTTATTCGTGCTTTTCAGTGTGATTCTGGCCGTGATCTCGTGTTGTTCTACATCACGGTCCACACACGTCATGCAGACGAGTATTATATTATACAACCATGCTTTTAACGATTTACAGGCAAATCCATTACCGTAGACACAAGTAAACTCCCGGGAGACCACTGGACAGACAGGATCCGGAAACACACAATGTAATTGTTAAAACTGTACCTGTAGCTTTTACAGTATCTTCGTCACATCAAGGAGACCTGTCTCGCACGGTGTGTTTTCAGCATTATTTGTAAATACTAGGAGACTGTCACTGCGTGGTAAAACACCTAACGTTCATGAGACTTTTGTACTCAGACATCGTTCTCTCTGAGGAACATCGCGTCACATTAGTGGTTATATAAGTGATGTGTCCGACACATGACTTTATCAAATAAAGAAGAATAAAAGCAAAACATGCTAGCTGAATTTTAAATGATATCCAGCATACATTGATTGTGATTCCGTGTCTGTATATGGTGATTGAGTGTGGACTCAGTGTCTGTATCTGGTGGTTTAGTATGAACTCAGTGTCTGTATCTTGTGACTGAGTATGGACTCAGTGTCTGTATCTTGTAACTGAGTATGGACTCAGTGTCTGTATCTGGAGTTTGAGTATAGACTCCGTGCCTATATTTGGTTATTGAGTATGTACTCAGTGTCTGTATCTTGTGACTGAGTATGGCCTCAGTGTCTATATCTGGAGTTTGAATATGGGCTCATTGTCTGTATCTGGTGGTTTAGTTTGAACTCAGTGTCTGTGTCTTGTGACTGAGTATGGCCTCAGTGTCTGTATCTGGAGTTTGAATATGGGCTCATTGTACGTATCTTGTGACTGAGTATGTACTCAGTGTCTGTGTCTTGTGATTGAGTATGTACTCAGTGTCTGTATCTTGTAACTGAGTATGGACTCAGTGTCTGTATCTGGAGTTTGAGTATAGACTCCGTGCCTATATTTGGTTATTGAGTATGTACTCAGTGTCTGTATCTTGTGACTGAGTATGGACTCAGTGTCTGTATCTGGAGTATGAGTATAGAATCCGTGTCTATATTTGGTGGTTGAGTATGGACTCCGTGGAGACTGTGTGGACCTGATGGCGTAGTTTGAGTATTGACATTTTGACTTTCGCGTTCGAACACGAACTCGATTTGGTTTTTATTTCTTTCCGTATGTTTTTTTCCAAAGTTTGTCGCATGTGTTAGGTCTGAAAGATGAAACAGTCTTGTATAGAATCAGGTGCAATATGTTTACTAATGTACTTATCAGGACTTCACAGAGAACGTCTGGTCTTATGTAAGGCTTCACACCGTAAGGCCTAGTCAAATTGTCTCTCTCTCTTGTCTTAGTTTAATTGTTGGCGAGGAAAAATCAATACTTTCTTTTATCGTGATTCACAC
This sequence comes from Ylistrum balloti, assembly GCF_031769215.1. Taxonomy (NCBI): domain Eukaryota; kingdom Metazoa; phylum Mollusca; class Bivalvia; order Pectinida; family Pectinidae; genus Ylistrum; species Ylistrum balloti. The sequence continues at coordinate 1,629,995 of NW_026781888.1, forward strand.
TAAGATTTCCTTATGTCTACATACAATATACAGCCGCATACAAACCGTCTCACACTCACTTTTCGTGATATTTAGAAATGAATATTATCGCATTCCTCATTATATACAATTTTATTATTAGCATTATATGCCTCATACACCAGTCATTAAATGTTCCTATTTCGGGCCTCATACACCAGTCATTAAATGTACCTATTTCGGGCCTCATACACCAGTCATTAAATGTTCCTATTTCGGGCCTCATACACCATTCATTAATTGTTCCTATTTCGGGCCTCATACACCAGTCATTAAATGTTCCTATTTCGGGCTTATACACCATTCATTAATTGTTCCTATTTCGGGCCTCATACACCAGTCATTAAATGTTCCTATTTCGGGCCTTATGCACCATTCATTAAGTGTTCCTTTTCGGGCCTCATACACCATTCATTAATTGTTCCTTTTCGGGCCTCATACACCAGTCATTGAATGTTCCTATTTCGGGCCTTATACACCAGTCATTAAATGTTCCTATTTCGGGCCTCATTCGCCAATCATTAAATGTTTCTAGTCCTGACATCAGTCACATTCACTCATTGTTTTTAGTCCAAGCCTCAGTCAACAGTCATTAAATGTTCCTTCCATGTTCTTATTCTGGGCCTCAGGCAATCATTAGATATTCAAAATCCGGGCCTTATTCATCATTCCTTAAGTGCTCATGTTCAAAGCTAGAACATTTAGTTTCGCATTTCTATTAAATAGCTGTATGATGCAATTAAGATTTTAAATTTCTACTGGGAACACAACATTTAGCATCCGAAATCTGATAAAAGCTCACTTCAGTTGGCAGTTACCCTACTTATGGCCTTAATCTCAAGTTGGAAATTTCCCCGTTCACGGCCTGAACCTCAAGTAGGAAATTTCCTCGTTCACGGCCTGAACCTCAAGTTGGAAATTTCCCCGTTCACGGCCTGAACCTCAAGTTGGAAATTTCCCCGTTCACGGCCTGAACCTCAAGTTGGAAATTTCCTCGTTCACGGCCTGAACCTCAAGTTGGAAATTTCCCCGTTCATGGCCAGGACCGTAGGTTGGGATTTCCCTATTCACGGCCTGAACTTTTTGTTGAAAGTATCTCTGTTTATCTTCTGATGTGACTGTTTGAATTTGCAAATATTGCTAGGGCTGTTGTTGTTGTTGTCGTTGTTGCTATGGTTTCTGCTTTGCTTGTTGTTGCTGCTGATTCAGTTGTTGTTGGTGTTGTTGTTTTAAAATATATAATTCACAACCAATATCTCCGAACCGTTGGGTTTGGTTTCGTCTGATATTATATTTTTTCATGGCTGATTTGATAAAAACACAAGCATGCGTATCAATTTTCAATGTGATTTTCCCTCAGGAAAAATGCGATTTATATGACATTCTAATGTAGAAAACAAATCCAGTTTCTATCATGATAGCAGTCAGCCAGACATGTAGATTTTTCATTTCGCAAGTTCTACATTTCTCATTCTCTGTAGAGATTACTTCATGCCATTTCGTCTATTATGTCATGTTACAGGAAACGACAAATCAATAATCAATGACTATCCCCTTCGTATTGCAGTATGAGTGAAGAGAGGGAGAAAGTGGGAGGTTTACGGTCCCGTCGCCTTTAAAGACGGAAAAACGTTGAAATAAGACTATCATTCTACTGTATTCGGTTCCTCTTTCTCCGTTTGTCTGCAGTATATTCTTCCGTATTTTTGTTTTTTGTTTTTGTTTTTGTTTTTTTTTTTTTTTTTGTTTTTTTTATTTTAGCAGTTTGTTGGTGCCTCTTAAAATATATTTGGTATTACTTGGATTATAGAAAAATAACCAGACAAAATTCTGATATTGTCTTAATTTGTCCTTGTGGTTTTGATATAATAATGTGATAAGTGTTTCTATATATAACCAGTTACAGTCCCCTTATGAAGTAATATGAGGCTACCACTAGGGTGACGCCAAATCTCTCCTATCTAATTTGATAACATTCAACAGCTGCCGTTATTCAGGTTGACATTTTCTCGGGTTGCATTTATGAAAATTACACCAAAAATAGGCAGCCATTTTACGTGTTAACTTGTATCAGTGTCACGTGCTTCTCTACCTAATTTTATATATAAAGGACAAGTTTACATCATTGTAAAAGTCTGGGTAGTGAAGTACGTAAAAAAGCTCACATGTTTGTTTCCGGGTCATATTAATTTATGTAGATGTGAAGATTCATCATCATCATCATCATCATCATCATCATCATCATCATCATCATCATCATCATCGTCGTCGTCGTCGTCGTCGTCGTCATGGCACCAACACATCATCGTCATCATCATCATCATCATCATCATCATCATCATCATCATCATCATCATCATCATCATTATGACACCAACACATCATCATCGTCGTTGTCGTCGTCGTTTAAGTTGTGTAATAACTTTGAAAATCCTTCATGGCCGTACTCGCTACTCAGGCCATTTTCTCCAGTCGCTCTCGTTCTTCAAGTTGAGAGATTGATGCAGAGTCCAAACCCTCCCCTCCCCACCCTAAAACATAAAAAGAAAAAAGAAAAAGAAAAATGTGAATCATGTCGGCCACGGTTTCGGAAGATATTCCTGTTTTTTGTATGTATATGTCTGTCAATGAGACTTTCATTAATTATTTGCATACGGTTTTATAGGAAATGAATTTAATACCTTAGTCAACGTTTGATCTTCATCAGTATATATTTTAAACTTCTCCTAGGTCATCTCGTTAACGAGATTTCATGAAAAATATATGAAAAACTTGTCGCTTCGACAATGCAGGACCATGGTCGTGCCGTGGTGAATATTCTTTCCTGCGCTGCAGAACTGACGATGTGTGAGATCGTCATACAATGTGTCTTTCAAATGTGTTGTGTTCCTGTAATTTAGATGCAACTTCCATTAGTAAGAGAAATCTTTGTGAAATCGCTCAGCCCTTTTAGCGAGTGATAATTGCGGCCACGTACTAACACAGGTTGTCAAAAATTTAACCGAGAAACTACTGAACCATGATATATGTACTTGAAACTGTTGTTCAGTGGAACGTATGTCACTCAATAAGCATATCCAGCATCGATCCATAGCATTCGATGATGTAGTCTTTTTATTAGTATGAAAAACGTCTAAAATCGACATTTTCCCCAAAATGGTGGTCGACCGGCCCGCCGACCTGGATTGCCCTTGGTTGCTTCAAGCTTTATTTAAGTCCGGGATTCTATATGGTTCATTACACCTTAAATAACATATCATTCCCTGATATTCCTTTTATTGAAATTAGAATCGATTTTGCTGTTTTAGCTACACTGGGTTCCGTAGGTCTGCCATAATTGATACAGTAATTTTATCGGCTCTGCGATTAAATCGAACAATGGGAGGTAACTCTCATTAAAGGAAGCGTTCGCGTAGAAAGGATTATTACTCACGTGTGATAAATAAATAATTTTTATTGTCAGACTAGAAGGTGGTCTCTTGCCACGTCTGGCGCCACATTGTTCGCTAGAACACAATCAAATGTATAAACCACTATAATCACAGAAAAATATATGATAAAACTCTATATAACACTGTCGTTTACACGAAGTTTATTAGAACTGTGAATGTCGATCGCAGAATCAAAGGTGAAATTACAAACGGTATAAATTTCTGCAGCCAAAAATTCAGATGTTTTATTCTAGTTTATAATTTTATCGTTTGAGATCTTGTTCTTTATTCTTTTAAAATACTGATCGATATAGACGGTATCATTTAGATTCAAAATACGACCCATTCAAAAGAAACATATCTGTGATAGATTGCAATGAATTAATTTCTATTTGTTGTACTAAACCAAAACACAGGACACGAAGGCTTGTTGTACAACGTATGTCAAGCTTAAATAAACATTATTGCGTTTCGAAAGTGTGATATTGTAGAAATAAGACTGCAACAATTCTGATCGGTGTTTCTTATCTTGAAGGGTATATCAGCAAATGTATTTTTGAATTAGTTTTGAAGAAGAAAATCATATGTAAAGTTTAAAGATATTTTGTTTTTATTACACTTACTAGGCTTGGAAAATTTTGTACATGTTTTACATCTCTTTCTTTGTTTTGTTTTTGTTGTAAATTTCATGGTCATACTGATGTTATGTTTTATTGCATTGTTTTACAAAAAATGTAAAAATATCACACTAAACTACACATTTCTAAAGCAAGTCGATAGTGATTGACCCGGTTATCTCCCTTTGCTATAATGGAGTCCTTTGATCTTCAGTGACAGAACTCTTTTTTATATCCGACACACACACATCCCACAGACACGTTTGTATTCTCTGATTGTCGACAAGTAGAGATAATAAATGGACGTCGTCGCGTTTTATTACGTCTGTGAAAATATTTCAAAGGAAAATCACAGTTATTGTCCTAGAGTGTGAAGCATGGTGTTATTTACGTTTGAAAGGATGTCCACGTCTCAGGGACGCTTGACAAAAGAATATAAATGGCATAAATATTTGGTGATCCTAAATAATTGGATATATATTTACATATAGCCATAATAGATGATTTTTATACTATATAGATTTTTATGAGAACAGAAAATTTAAGATAATTAATCGATGTTGCGTCAGTAGCGAAAAATCGAAAGTCGCAGCATGCATAAAATTTCTCTTGTTATTTTTCACATTTACGCATCAGAAATAAAAGACGTTTTACGTTACATGGTAGTAAACAAATCACGTGATTTACATCCGGGGTTGTAGAGTGGTTATCTGTACTTCGAATTGTAGCTTAACATGTAATACCCAGAGGTCATTAACCCAATAATGCGCTGATATATAAAGTTACAGTTTAATATATAAGGCTTAGATAACAGATGTTTCAGATTTGTGTTCACGGGTAAAACCCGACAGAAAGCTTCTACCAGATTCTAACATGACATGGACAAGTTTTTTTCTATCACAAATGATTATCACATTTATTGTAGTAGACCACATACTGTCAGATCGTATTGGCAACAAGCGATTCTCAGACCTGGATTAATGTTAAGATAGTGGTTCATAACATGCATCAATATTCTACCAAATCAGCACGGGTGTGAAACTCATGTACACCGATGTTACACAAAACGTGTAGCTTGCATAACTCGAAACTAGCATTGGGTACAGATTCATGTTTTTATTACAAACATCGGAGATATATGATGCTGACAGAGTTAATACCAGCTGTGTATTATTGATATTAAGCGTGTCGTTTCCAGACGTCATTGATACCGGGCAGTTTTCATGGTTTTGCGTGCTTAAAATTTATAGAACCTCTCCCTAGCTGTAGGCTATGACAGAGAAGTCTTCACCCGCGGTCGTCCTTACATGACCAATGTTGTTGGTAGGACGTTAAATGATGTAATGCCAAATTCAAACTGTAGAAAATGATCTTGATTTTTTGACAGGGGACGTTGCAAAGCTATAGGAAAGATACCATTAACCTATGGTTAAAATGGGAGATTCCATTTCGCTAGATATAGCAATGACGTCACGTTATCGAATGTCAAGTCTCAAGATATATCAGAAAATACCAAACCGATAAGAAGGCAAAAATGACCAAGATGAGAAATCTCAACCGCCGAGGAACACTCGATATTCCTGTGTTTGTCAACACACTAGCGATCTGCCTCTATCTATAATTCTATTGGGATATGTTACAAACCTGTATCAACGACAATGTATTACTTATCTATCGACTGACGCTGGTGTCATGGAAAATATCTCCAAACTACGATACGTAACCAGCTTGATTGTGACATATTTAAACATATGTGTTCTCATTTGTTACATAAAGAACGCAGGAAAGAAATCAACATGCACACACTGCACCGGAAGTGCGTTTTCTGGTGGTTTTTAACCTCGTATCCAATTTCGGAGTCTGTTTCCTCTTCCATGTCACCAGAACGGCCATTGACTAATAGCATTTAGATTTTTTGATGGATATTTCTCATTTTTTTCAATTCAAAAATAACAAACAGCGGAAATTGTATTATATAGGTGAACATCAGCTTGATAATGAATTGTCGGCGACAATTAAAACAATAGCGAATAAGTTAAAGGTGAAATAAAATGATTAAAAGTAGAGCAATTTAATGGCAGAAGCATTCATTGTTTAAATACCGATAATGTAATATCATTAAAAAAATCATCTTTTTATTCACGGTTCTATAAACACAAACGAGAGGCCGAAAGTAGTCCAACGTTACTTCTAATGGTACCAGGCAGGAGGTGCTCACGTGCCACGTAGTGAAGTGGTCGACAGCCATTACGCTATCGATTTCCTGTCATGCGCGGTAATGGCTTACGAAGGTGCTGTCGAACGATTTTCCGTGCACTAATTGTGAAGCTATATATAGCACTATGAATGAAGCAGAATTTGAAGGATCCGTCTGTTTGTGAGGTCCTAGGTAGAGAGGTCTTATTATGTAACAGAAATCTATAAACTCTACACAACCAAGTCTGTCGGTACTACCCAAGCAACGTGTAACGGGCTTATGGAAGCCGCTTGGGACTAAAAAAAATCCACAATCTTTTGTTTCTCGAGATGTATCTGAGAGTGTGGCAACTAAGGGATAAAGTTACGTGACTACTTAAAAGTACGGAGACCAATATAATACAGCATTTCGTTTTGTGGCTGCCTATTGTTTATCGCTTTCGTTGAAACATTAAAATCTTGCTTTGGTTTTTTATCATCCCGCCTCGTGCGCTAACTATATGTATATAAAGTACATATATGCATTAAGATATTATATAACTGAAACAAACACGTCATTAATATGCTATATGGTATCTCACATTGCAACGGAGATCTACAGATAGGAGCAAACTAAATTTGGTGGTCTACTGCGCTGAAATGCAAATGTAAAATTACTCCATTTCACAAGTTAGTGCACAGACAGTGACTTCAGTGCTTTACATTGTGCGATGGAGTTTCATTTACTGGAATTAACTAGCTTGTGCACTGGAGTTAGCTAGCCTGTTCACTCACTGAAGTTAACTAGCCTGTTCACTTAACGGACTTCACTAGCTTGCGCACTGGAGTTAACTAGCTTGTTTACTAATGTTCACCAACTTGTTCACTAACTGGCGTTCACTAGCTCGTTCACTCACTAAAGTTTTCTAACTTGTTTACTCACTGATGTTCACTAGCTCGTTCATTCAATGAAGATCAAAAGCTTGTTCACTCAATTAAGTTCACCAGCTTCTTCACTCACTGAAGTTCACTAGTTCGTTCACTCACTGAAGTTCACTAACTTGTTCACTCACCGAAGTTCACTAGTTCCTTCACTCACTGAAGTTCATCAGCTTGTTCTCTCACTGAAGTTCACTAGCTTGTTCAATCACTGAAGTTCACTACCTTGTTCACACACTGAAGTTCACTAGATCGTTCACTCACTGAAGTTCACTAGTTCGTTCATTCACTGAAGTTTACTAACTTGTTCACTCAATGAAGTTCACTAGTTCGTTCATTCACTGAAGTTCACTAACTTGTTCACTCACTAAACTTCACTAGCTTGTTCACTCACTGAAGTTCACTAACTTGTTCACTCACTGCAGTTCACTAGATCGTTCACTCATTGAAGTTCACCAGCTTGTGCACTAGAAGTTGACTAACTTTCGTAATAGAATTCCCTACCTTGTACCCTCATTAGAGCTCACTAGCAAATATTTCAAAATAAGTGTATCTGTTTGTAAGGACATCTTTATTCTATCTTACAGGTCTGTATTGAGGCACCTTTTCTAGATGCGGTTTTGACCATTCTCTGTACTCCAGGAATTACGATCACTTTCGCTCTCTGCACCCCTGAAACATGTCATGGCAAACTGGAAGGCACAAGCGAAGTAATTTGATTTGTTTTAAGACCAACCGCAGGCTTATACGCTCCTCCAACTTCAAAGCCATTACAATGTATCGTTATACGACCACGAGTTTTGTTTTATATACATCAAAGGATTAAGCTAGTCTTTTCGTGTTGTCCACAAGATGTCGCATACAGAACCTTCAATTTTGCCACATGTTTCCAGGGGTGCAGAGAGCGAAGGTGATTGTAACTCTTGGATTATCGAGGATGAATGTTCAACTGTTAAGACATTCACATAACTGTACACGTAGTATATGATGTATCATAGCAACGGGAACCTTCCAATGGAAAACAGTACCATGAATGTGTATTGTGTTGATGGTGATTAGCTACCAATTCTGCTGTTCATTTGTGAACATATCGGGCTTATTAAGACCATGATTACCAAGAAAATTCATTTAAAACTTGTATACATCATATATATATATATACCAATTACCAGTTTGTCTTATAATAAAGTCTCTGGTTATGAGAAATTTAAACCTTTTTACTTGATGTTTGTTTTGCTATTTAACCTATATGGACTATGCCGAAGTCTACGGATCAAACACAAAATTGATTCGTGATGTCGAGTCTCTGATATTTGTTGTAATGTCTGCTGGACCATGGTCAAGTTAAGTCTTTACAAGGAAGTAAAACGTGATTTTTTTGCTGCCAAGTCTGGGCTGCGAAAAAGAAATTACCCGAAATCGGTTTCTACAACCATACTCACAGTTCACTGTAAACAAATGATTTTACTTAATTTTTTCTTTAATCTCAATAAACGTGAAACAAAGTGCACATGAATGCACGTGAATACAAAAGTAAATTTATTTCGAACAGATAAGTTTTCTTATTTTTTTTCTCGGGGCGCACTGAAATCAGTGTCCGCTGTGATAAACCAGCTGAAAAACCGGAACCGGAAATATACATGGTTGTATAACAATACACGACAGTAGTTGACCTAAAAATATATAATGATGGCCAATTACTCTTAATTATATATATATATGTTTGTGTGATATCATAATCCTGACATATGGCGCCCAGTAATTTTCATGAGTGAAACTGGTTTGTAGTAGAAATCGATAAATTCAAATATGCTGTTTTTGTTTCAGTTGCGAAAGTGCATTTCGCCAAAACCGATGATGGCTTCCTGTCCACATTAGTAATAATAAGATATGTCATTTGTTTATGGTTAAGCCAGTGTCCTCCGATACCAGTGCTGCTGGGGTTCGCCAGCAAACAAAGCTTTAACAAAATCAACAGAGATTCCAGGGTAAATTTTTGCCAAAATATTTTTGTGGCCTAATAGGATTTTGTCTCCAGTTTTTTTTCTACTTGTGATCCTACACTACTTATTAAAACTGTAGAATTAGGCGAATAATCAGGACCAGAAGTTGTAATTGTACTTTGAGAATGTAGAAATGATTAGCTCATCTTTGCTTTCCGGCTATAATTCTAGGAGAAAATATTACACCTGTACTTTAGTCATAATCGATTTTAAAAAACAAGCATTTCGTTATTGAATTCCGAGTCGTTTCTGCACTGTTACAGCTATTTTCTGTTTTAATTAACATCGAAAACGTGTACCATGATTTCTCACCAACTCTATCACTATAAGACGTAAGTAGGATTTGTAAGGCTCGGTATCGAAATTATCAAATGCAATATGACCGAATTTTAAAGGTATACCTTTACTATGATAGTTATGTAATGTAGAACAATAACCAGTAACGACCGTATTTTACCTAGACTTGCGCATGTTCCTGCAAGTAGTGATTTGTGGTCGACATGTAAACGCAAAGTTCACAAATTCCGAAGTAAAACCAACTTACAGGGATTGAGGGCTGCTGTCGTCATTTTTTTTATATTGACAATTTAATTTAAAACAAAATCGAATCAAATTTGTTTCCAAGAAATTTATTTCTCACAATAGCACAGTTATAGATGGAATCGAATAATTTTTCCAGTGCTGCAAAAGCACCCCAACACACACACACCTTAATGTCTTGTACCACACCCGTAGATAACAGTGACAGTGCCTTAAACTGACGCCCTCCACCCAACACACACACCTAAATGTCTTGTACCGCACCCGTAGATAACAGTGACAGTGCCTTAAACTGACGCCCTCCACCCCAACACACCCCTAAATATCTTGTACCGCACCCGTAGATAACAGTGACAGTGCCTTAAACCGACGCCCTCCAACCCAATACACACCACTAAATGTCTGGTATCGCACCCGTAGATAACAGTGACAGTGCCTTAAACTGACGCCCTCCACCCCAACACACCCCTAAATATCTTGTACCGCATCCGTAGATAACAGTGACAGTGCCTTAAACCGACGCCCTCCAACCCAATACACACCACTAAATGTCTGGTACCGCACCTGTAGATAACAGTGACAGTGCCTTAAACTGACGCCCTCCACCCGAACACACACACAAATGTCTTGAACCGCACCCGTAGATAACAGTGATATGCTTTAAACCGACGCCCTCCACCCAACACACACACACCTAAATGTGTTGTACTACACCCGTAGATAACAGTAACAGTGATTTAGGCTACATCGGAAATGAATATTCTTTAAAAGACGAAATTAAATGAGGGGAGGGTGCGATAACGCGATAAGGTTTACGCGCTATCAATAAAAACACGCCAAACCTAAAAACTTAAACATGGCAATCATTCTTGTGTTACCTTGATTATCGAGTCACGAAGCAGGCATCGACCTTTAAATTACAATATTGATGTTCTCTATTTACTAACGCTCTTACTTTAACGTTATTGACCTTAATCAATAATACATTTTCATTTCTGCTAGCACGTGATTGCACATAATGCAATTTCGATTTAAGCAACTACCACGAAGGGTTCGTAATTTGTGTTTGAATGTTCAATTGAGAGGGTCCAATTTTCAAACTGATGTATTCATTTTTGTGAACAGCGTTATAACAATAATCTGTATACGTTCAGGATGTATCAATGCTAATATCCATGTACCTGATACATGATCTAGCCACCTCACCGTGGTTACACAGCCCTATCTACAAAGCACTGGAGAAGGTCTGAGCATTGTACAACCATACCACTTTCTGTGTTCACTACTGAAATTTTACAGCACCTTCTGCTTAATAAATTGAAGTAGGATTATTTGACAGCAAAGTTATTTCAAATGACGCTTTATAAACGTCATAAAAAGTTTCTGAAAAATTCTAAAAAAAACCACCTCTCAATAGATATAAGTCCGATTTTATATTAAGTCAATGCCAAGCGAACTCATTCCAGAAAAGTTTCCGAGTGAAACTGACGAGGGAATTGACGAAAGCACTTGACGATGGAACTTTAAACTTGATGATTTCGGTTTGATTGAACCTTTCGCAATCGAAGCAAATCCTCTTCCGCTCTTTGAAAGATAATGTTCCTAAGTTTACAGAGCAATCATTCAAGATGGCAATACATGCATCTACAAATTTTAGTCAGAAACCTTCATATCCAGGCCTTGTCTAGTTATGTATTCATAAAACACAAACTTTATTTATTTAACAACACTTGTGAAACAAGTTATTTTAACTTATACTAGCGCGTGAGGGGGAAATCAGGTCGCACAGGTAACCACCTGCCTTTTCACGTCCGTTTCGAAACTCCTGACGGCTAGGTGAAAAGCAATGCGTTACCAATGTGCCATCCAACCACTTTACAACATACGAATAAACAAACTGAATATATTTAAACAAAGCCGAAATGTTCATACGTGGAGAGAGATCTCTACTAAGCATGTGTCTTCCTGTACTTGGTATGTTTGTGACAGAGACTTTGAGGAATGTCGACAGGTGTTCGAATCCCGATTAAAAAATAAGACTTAAATTCCTGAGTTACAGTTGTATTACATGAAGTTATGATAGGGCTGTTGGGAATATGGTAACTACTTTTGAACACGTTAAATTAGAAATATGGTAAATGACATTAGGGAACCACCTGCCTTATGTTACTGGAGGGAGAAGTTGGATTGGTGTCTTTATTCGAGAACATGGGTTATTATGAGAACAATCTAGGACAGAATAGACCATAAAGAAAGGTATAAGCCTATTATTTGTACGTTGTATTAAATAGCAAGGACACAATATATACAAAACTGATAGCGAGTGGAATCGACTTCTGACTTTAAAACAAGTAGTTTCCGAGAAAAAAATGCAAGCTTTAAATCAAGGTCAAGTTCTGCGGGTCTTTTATGGAATTAGGACTACTAATCACATAATAGGAGCGATTTATATCCGTCAGCGCTCACTCTAACTTCAATCATTAGTAGACAGCCGGCGCTGCAAAGTGCCAAATACGGCAACTGTATGTAGTTCGACCGGTGCGTTCGATTAGAGGGCTTTATATCCTGTTTGATGAAATATGCGTCATTAAGGAGCGAGAACTGCACAACGAAGTCCAGAGGTCGCAAGTACAAAGAGGACATATTAGATATTATTACTTGAAGTGGTGTTTTTTTATCATAAATGCCTCTTAAATGTGATACTGCCTTTCATAGTTGATTACTATGAGTTGCTTCCCTTGTTCAGTTCAAAGCCCGAACGCACCAGTCTGTCTACGCGACACGGTCATGTATTTTTAATCTGTGTCACGAAGGTGTTTAATGGCAGCGCTTTATTGTTTTTCAAAAACCTGCACGAAAGCAACGTTGTAAATAATAACTAACCTTGTTTTTTTTATACAGTTAGAAAATGGAATATAAGAAAGATGTTTTGATTCCAGAGGAAATTCACCTGCTATGGTGTATTAATTTTTAATTTTTATTTACAACAATTTCTAAAAGTGGTTGAAATAAAAATCATTGAATAATGTTTTGCAGATCTTCAATAATGCTGCCGTAATGAGTTACAATAAGACAAACTTTTAATCATTCGCCTTAACATCGATCGTAATATGTAACATGCACCTCCATCTCTGAATTATTCCTTTTCAATGAAAGACTTATTTTTTGCACACATATTGTTCAGTAGACGGAAATTCACGAATTCGGTCATCGCTTATTGAAATTGTTAACACTAAAACATATCTTTTTTTAAAATCCATCATTTGGTAGTATCAGAGACGTATATAACACGTCTCTGGTAGTATACACTGTTTGAGACTAAGCAGACATTTTCCATTCTTCCAGTCACACATACCAGTACCGTTCAGCTGCTCGGCATACCAGTATGATTGGAGTGGAGTGCGTTGAAATCCTGATTCAAATACCACATTTTAAATATACGATAAAATTAAAACAAGATCTAAAAAAATCAAAGCAGTTATGACGTGACTCTAGCAATTGTTCACGTGACTGGAGTGATCTCCCCTGTTTACAGCATTACATCATAACACCCTCCGGGGATGAGATCTAAACTTCGGGTAAATATCTCTGATATGGGTCGGCATGACATTAGCATTGATCGTGAAAGGACTATCAAATTATACTGTCAATCTTGCTGTCTGTAAAATATTGCCGTTGGCTGGTTGCTATGGTAACATGCAACTCTTATGCAATTGATCATATCGCTAACCCATCATTCATCTTATAACTGCGAGGCGATCTACAAATAGATTGGTGACGTAATCAATCAAAATAATTAAAACTGTAATGGCATTCTCTAATTATTTTTCAAAGGCAAAATAATATTACCAGGTCATGTATTAATCAAAAGGTAGGTATGGATAATTGTGTATATTGAACAATAGTCGTCGCCATTGTATCATTAAATTTACCAGCTCAAGGCGGCATTGTAATGCTGTTTGTTATAGCAACTCACTCAGCAAGATGTTAAGAACAGCCCCGCCTTCTTCACTTTTCCCACTGAAATGTATTTTATTAATGTCATTCAACGTACATTGACTCAGTGCAAAACAAATGTCGAACAATTCGCTGTTGGAATATACATTCGAGTCTTGGTGGCTGTAAAAGTCATGAGATTGCGTAACCAATAACACAAGATGTCTTATCTGCAAGCTTTTCGTCGACGTCGATTGGATCGTAATTAGTTTTAGCGCCACCGTTTCGTATTTATGTATTATACCTATCACCTATACACAGACGGCGATAAAACATGTTTTACAACAGAGGCTGTGTTTTTATTGTCGATCAATAATGTAACTCCGGAAATGACGTCAAGGTTCCGTTAAAGCGGATACTGCATATCGATATGGTATGGGAAGTTTTGCTAGAGCAGTACAGACGATCCGGGGAGCACGCCTTTAAGTGGTTAGACCTTTAATCGTCCCACTAATTAAAATGGCAGAGATTTGAATTTTAACACCGGATTGACTGCACTGAATTGTTTTTTTAGCTTTGTTCCAAAATTATATTGTATTTGGCGTATATTGTAGTGTACCTACATTGCTGTTTCATCACTGCACTGAAGAGCATTAGATTGGACTCCAGCATGAGGTCCGTTAACCTGCCTCAAAATGATCTTAGATTTTAACTAAGAGGCAAACCAAATCAATATATATTTACACAAGGAAATATTTTCTTAAAGGGGTACATGTATCAAGGTCATAACTAAAGAAGGACGAAATTCAATATGAAACAAATGCTAACGATACATGATAGACTTTTGTGTTTTATCGACTCTTTTTTATCAACACTTGGACTTATCAGCTGGAATAGGCACTTGACATGACGCGATGATCCGGTTTTAAAAGTGTCAACTATTTCAACGTTTTCCCGTTGTTTTACTTGTCTTGAGTATAACTAAGGGAGTTTTGGGTAAACATTAACTAAATTTTGCATGAATCATACCATACATCGCAGCACTGTGTTGAGCCCGTATCAGCCATACCGATTCCATGGTCATTGTTACTGTCAAGAATTAAAAAAAAAAGGCTTTGTCAATCGCATTTATCCCATAGATGTGAATCTTATATACCATCTCATTGTGGACTCTTGTTGGTAATACAACATCGTTGTTGAGGAAAGTAACAACTTTCAATGAACGAAACATTCGTCAGAAAAAACCGATTCTTTTGGTGTATTTTTAGGATTGTGAACCGTTACACTCTTAAATTCTCAGTTGATCTATTCCCAACAAAACTGACCAAAAGCGACCGATTTTTGCTCAACCAAAATGTTTCGCACTCGAACAGTCGGTACTGTAAAACACGCCTGAATAATTCATAGCGATTGTCAGTCAAGCTGTAAAAAGGCGTGAACCTATATAGATTTCAAGACCTCATAGCAAAACACTTACGCCTCCAATTATGACTGTAAGGAATTCCCAGGTAGCTCTATTATCTGTTTTCATTGCCATTCCACCAGGTAGTTTCGCAAAGGTCCTGTCTCTCCTATCCGTTACAATCTAGAAAACAGTGAATATGCAAATCACTGGACATTGATGTTACAGTCTACAATTATTGAAGTAAAGTTTGACCGGAAGTAGGACGTCATCAAAATAAAACGTGTTTTTTTTTTTGGTCATTTTTTGTGAGACTTTTGTCGTTTTTTTTTATATACTTTGTTATCTGACGTTTGAAGCTAAAGTACAGCACTAAATACGGCGTTTTGTAGAATTCTTGCTAGTGGGTTAACTTTTGGGATAGTGTAGTTGACCACGAATGTATCTTCAGAATCTTTATACGTTAAAGAGTATCATAAACATTTTCATATAGACAGAACATTTACTGGGGGTGGGATTCGTGTTTACTTTAATGATAAGTTAAAAGTCATGAGTCTTTACGAACTTATATACAGGGGTGATGACGTCATATGGTCACCCGGTTAATCATTTACTTTATGTACTATTTATAGACCCAAAAATTCTATCCAGCCTTTTTGGAATAATCTACAATTATATTTTGAAACTTGGCCTTGAATGTCACTGGTGATCTCAATGTTGATTTGTCAACTATATCTTCTAGGCACGTGTTATCCTTAAATACGTATGGACTTTATCTAATAAACGACCCAACACGCATTGGTTCTATTAGATCCATTCTTCTGGATCCCATCTTAATAACTGATCCTTTAATTTGTGACGAAAGAAATGTCTTTAGTACAGATAATTAAATTAGTAATATACACCAACAGTCTAATTATCGACATATCTCTTTGTTATCCTCACTTGGTATGGGAAAACTCGCTTTTTTATCAACACCGGTCATGTTTTATGCAAAATCATTCCACATTTTACTAATTAGTATCATGATAGATGTTTAGCCCTAGAAGAAAGGAAATATGCTTGTTTAGTGTTCTATGACATTGTTAAAACTTTTGACCGTGTTTGGCACAAAGGGCTTATCACTAAATTAAAGTATTACAAAGTATCTAATGAGCTGTTAAGGTGGTTCATAAGCTACTTGTCAGATAGGCAGCGAAAATGTTTTATTTCAAATTCTGTTTCTCGTACTGGTCTTATAAAAGCAGGTGTGCTTCAGGGTTCTGTATTAGAGCCAGTTTTATTCCTCGTTTATATCAATGATAAGAAATGCAAGGTGATGAAAGCTAACAGCAGGAATGAAGAGAAGTTGAAGGTGCGAGGGAATGAAGTAGAAGAGGCAGAGAGCTAATGTGACAAAGGACGGTGGAGGAGCAGCGGACCTGAAAAAGGGAATAGCCTTGGCAAGTGGACAGTTCAAATGGCTACCGAACATCTGGCAAGCTGGTAACATCAACAGAATGGTCAAAGTCTCCCTTTTTAAGAGCCTCATAATATCGGTGTTGCTCTTGGGTGTGAGACTTGGAAATTGACCAAGGGAGAGGAAGGAAAACTAGATATCTTTCAAAAGAAGTGTCTGAGAAGGATCTTCAGAATTCGATGGGAGCAGCACATCTCGAATAAGACAGTTCTGGAAATGGCAGGGACAGTGAAGATAACCCAGGAAGTGAGAAGAAGGAGATGGAGCTGGATTGGACACGTCCTGAGGAAGAATCAACGAGATGACTGTGCTGTGGCCCTCGGATGGACACCAGAGGGGAAAAGGAAAAGAGGCCGCCCATAAAACAACTTGGCGAAGAATGGTGGAGGTGGAGCGGAATGGCGCTGGCTGGAGTACCTGGAACTCTGCACGCCGTGCCGCCGAAGATCGAAAACAGTGGAGAAGGGATGTCCAAGCCTTGTGTGCCTACTGGCACAGAGAGAATTAAGGTAAGGTTATATCAATGATAAATTTATACGATTATATTATGTTAATACGATACCTCTCTTCTTCGCACGTCATGTAGAAAATACCTTTAACACAGATCTTGATTCATAACGTAATAGGGCAAACACTTGGATAGTTGATTTCAATGCTAGCAAAACTAGTGTTTTATTTGTTACTAACGCTGTAAATCTTGATGGAAATTTTAAATTAAATTCAATTAAATAAAGAAGTGACAGTCATAGACATTGGGAGTAGTTATCAAGGCAGAAGATAAATGGAAAGATCACATAGTATCTATCCATACATCTGTCATAAAGAAAATAAATGTTCTTGGAGTCTTAAGCATACGTTGAAAAGAGAAACTCTATTGATAATATATATGTCTTTTATCTCGCCGATGTTTGATTACTGCAGTGAATCATGGGACGGATGTACAGTTCCTGAAAGTGAAAGTTTAGAAAAATGCCAACATGAGGCAGCTTGCATCATCACCGGTCTGCCATCCTATGCTCCTAACAACTCTCTTTATTTCTAAACAAGATTAGACAGACTATTTGAGAGAAGAATAGGAAATAAACTTCAATTACTGTTTAAAATAACAAAACAAAACAAAACGGTCTTACTCTAGATTTTCTTAATAGAATTCCTCCTAACACAATTATCTTAACTTAATAAATGTTAACGATTTCATCTTACCAAATTTTAGACTTTCCTCTACTAATTCATCCTTTCTTCCTTCTATTCTTCGTTGTAGAAATAATAACGATGTTGCAGTTAGATCGTCAACAACTCATAGCAAATTTTAAAACTCCATCTCACGAAAAAAATATATATCTTTTCCAGTTATTTTGGATGGTAAACACAAACTTCACATTATTCATACAAGGTATAACTGTAGTTCACTTCATTCTGATCTATTTAGAGAGAACATTGTTGATAATCCTGTCTGTGGCTGCGGATTTCCTAGTGAAAATGCCTATCATTTCTTCTTCGATTGTCCTTATTTTGGACACCACAGGTTAGTTGTATTAAGGTTTGAAATTAGCCTAGATTGTCTGTTATCAGGTATCTCCCTGAATTGACAAAACAAAGCAGTCTTGATGTTTTGTATAGATTTATAAAGACCAGCGGAAGAATAATTCAGAGAAAATCATATTATGTGTACGTTTGTGAAATTGTTTGTTTGCTATCTCTGTCTGTCTGTCTGTCTGTCTGTCTGTCTGTCTGTCTGTCTCTTTCTCTCGCTCTCTCTGTGTCTCTGTCTCTCTCTGTCTCTCTCTGTCTCCTCTTCCTCTCTTTGTCATCTCTCTCAAGTTCACTAATCTCTCTCAATATTTATGTATAGTTTAAATATGTATCAGGAGTAAGGGTGTACTGACTTTGCCTAATTCTATTGTCTTTTTCTTGGCAATTAAATAGGTTTAAACTAATGTTGACGTCCTTAAAAGAGTGGACAATTTCAAATTTTCTTTATTGCTAAGGTATTTCTCTTGAGTATAACCCCGAACGTCTTAATTAGGTTTCAAGAAAATTTGGCATGAATTATCGCCACAAGTCAGATTTTAAATACGTAAATCCAGCCTCGGAGGATATCTTTCTTTGATTTTTAGAACCAAACATTAATTGTTTCAGCTGTTCTTGATACTGGAAAATGGCTATCTTGATTAAAATCGCAAAAAAGTAAAGCAAACAATTTAAAAATAAGTTATATTGACAAGGTTCAAGGCAGGATAAATGCCATTTCTCAAACGTTTCATTTTTTGGTCGTTATGCAACTTGGATTTCGTTATATCTAATTAAGTGTGATATCGAACGCTTCCAAACCAACTAGTCCCGTAAGCAATCGTGTCAGCCTTTTTATCCATCTTATTTAATTCATTGGCTACGTAAAATTACATTTTTATCAATATGTTTTTCATTCTATGACTCAATTGAGAAGCGGCAAAATTACAAGCACGCATGCGCTTTCTTTTTACTGCTGTGTGATGTATCTAAGGTAAACAACACCTTTGAAAGTTATGATTCTCATTTCCTATCCATGTGAAATGAAAATTCCAAAACATGTGATTTTACCATATTTGGAACTTTATATTTGTTACCTAGTAACAAAGGAACCATGGATGATTACTTAAAAATGTTACATAATGACATTAAATTGTATCAGAGTCAACTAGTTGTGCATGTGAGTGGCTGGAGTTTTAGCTGTTAACACATTGTATATAATTAATTGGCTATCCCATTGTCAGCTTGTAGTGATGAAGGGAAATAAATGAACCTCGTGCAAATGAAGTGAAATATATAAACTGTAATGGAAGTAGACATTCATTGGAAAAAACGTTCTCCCGAAAAAAAAACCCATAAAAATGCCAATAATAAGAATAAAAGTGAAACTGTCCTGTTACAACGGCATATGAATAGTTTACTTTTTAAAATAACTTTCTAAATTATGACAATATCACCACACCAAATGTAAGGTTTTGGAAAGCTTGATTACCAGACCTCTTTATGGAATAAATACAAAACGACAGCAACGATTTATCTGTAATGAAGATTGCATGAAGTGCACGACACAAACGTGTTCTACAATTTCGCGAATTGTCAATTCGACTGAATGGAGGCAGAGAGAATGACAGACTTATCACTGACGAGTCCTTTTAGGTCGGAGCAACCCAAGGATACAGCGTAATGCCAGTATTAGAGTTTCATAAGGGTAGGGGAGGCTACTCGAATAGAACGTGATTTCTAAAATTTACACAGGTTGGGGTTGTTAACCATGTTGGAATTATGCCTCTTCTGTAAAAACCAGATGACAAGATAGACATATTTTTTTAGGAGAAAACAACTCATCGATTTGAAATCACCATCTTGCATCAAATCCAATAGTAAAACCAGTTGCAGTATTCAAAATAACAAAAGATTTATAAGGTAAATTTTAGTATTCTCCCAGCTTTGGATTTTGAAAGGTTATCTATTTTCCTACAATAGCTCGTATCACTGTCGACGTCAGCTACATTGTGGTCTAGAAGATGTCTGATTAATTTAACGTCTTCAGAAGAACATGTCCGCGGTCCTGATGTATATCTATAGAGAATGACCCAGTGGGCGTAAATCTTAGAAAACTATGGAAATCGATATCAATGCAAATATTGAGTATAGACGGTTTGGCGTTGAAAACATTGCTTGCAATAATTGGATACAAAGCATCAACATGAGGAATGGGTGGGTGGGGGTGGGGGGGGAACTCTGTATTTCGGGTTTCTTGACCGTTCCTATCATTTGGCAATCGACCTTATTTTAAAAAAAAATACTCTACAATCTTCGTGTTGATTTTGTGCGAGTACACCGAGGCAAATTCATTTAGACGCTTGACATATAGGCCAATGTCAAACACGTTTTGTTATTTTGTTAAGTGTGAAAATATATCATATTTGTTAAGTTGTCTACTTATAAAAAATATATATTTTGAGCCTGATTCTACTTCTCCGTGAATACGGGAAAGACCCCCATTTCCGAAATCAAATAACATTGACAGTTTGTGATAATCAGCTTGATAGACATTAAATCAAGGCATTCTGACTTCCTATCCGCTCTGATGTAAGCTATATAAAATATTGCCTGAGTCTGACCAAAACACACAAATCGCAAAAATTTCCTGTTTTCATAAAGAGAGTAAGTCGTATTATCGACCGAGACCAAGACAAAACATAAAATCGCGGATACACAGTCAAAACCCTCCGTACTAACAGATAGATAGTCAGAACCCTACGGCCTAACGGATAGATAGTGAAAACCCTCCGGACTAACGGATATATAGTTAGAGCCCTCCGGACTAACGGATAGATAGTTAGAACCCTCCGGACTAACGGATAAATAGTTAGAACCCTCCGGACTAACAGATAGATAGTTAGAGCCATCCGGACTATCGGATAGATAGTTAGAGCCCTCCGGACTAGATAGTTAGAACCCTCCGGACTAACGCCTAGATAGTTAGAACCCTCCGGACTAACGGATAGATAGTCATTACTCTCCGGACTAACGGATAGATAGTTAGAACCCTCCGGACTAACGGATAGATAGTTAGAACCCTCCGGACTAACGGATAGATAGTTAGAACCCTCCAGACTAATGGATAGATAGTTAGAGCCATCCGGACTATCGGATAGATAGTTAGAACCCTCCGGACTAACGCCTAGATAGTTAGAACCCTCCAGACTAACGGATAGATATTCATTACTCTCCGGACTAACGGATAGATAGTTAGAACCCTCCGGACTAACGGATAGATAGTCATTACTCTCCGGACTAACGGATAGATAGTCAGAATCCTCCGGACTAACAAATAGATAGGCAGAACCCTCCGGACTAACGGTTCGATAGTTTGATCCATCCGGACTAACGGATAGATAGTTAGAACCATCCGGACTAACGGATAGATAGTTAGAACCATCCGGACTAACGGATAGATAGTTAGAGCCCTCCGGACTAACGGATAGATAGTCAGAATCCTCCGGACTAACAGATAGATAGTTAGAGCCATCCGGACTATCGGATAGATAGTTAGAACCCTCCGGACTAACGCCTAGATAGTTAGAACCCTCCGGACTAACGGATAGATAGTCATTACTCTCCGGACTAACGGATAGATAGTTAGAACCCTCCGGACTAACGGATAGATAGTAAGAACCCTCCGGACTAACGGATAGATAGTTAGAACCCTCCAGACTAATGGATAGATAGTTAGACCCCCGGACTAATGGATAGATAGTCAGAATCCTCCGGGATAGATAGTCAGAACCCTCCGGACTAACGGATAGATAGTTTGATCCATCCGGACTAACGGATAGATAGTTAGAACCATCCGGACTAACGGATAGATAGTTAGAACCATCCGGACTAACGGATAGAAAGTTATAATCCATCGGAAGAGGCAAAAATCTTATAATATGTACAAGCAACACTTATACAAGCCAGACACGTGGGTATAAGCCATTCCCTAATAAATAAGTATTTGTAGAAGCCATTGTCACAAGCAAGCAAACATTTGAAAAATGCCTTCCTACCGACAGAAACATGAAACACTACGGGAGCGTATTCCGGCCACGTTGTGTTTTATTTTAACTCGAAATTCGAGAAAGTAACTCGAAATTTCGAGTTAGTAATCCGAAATTTTGAGATATTAAGCCGAAATTTCGAGATAGCACCTCGAAATGTTGAGTTAGTAACTCGAAATTTCGAGTTAGCAAGTCGAAATTTCGGCTTCGACTTACTAACTGAAAATTTCGGATTACTTATTCGAAATTTCGAGTTCCTAACTAAAAGTTCGAGTTGCTATCTCGAAATTTCGAGATAAAATAAAACACAACATGGCCGGAATACGCTTCTGTAAAACACCGACTTTTTTCTTTTTTCCCTTGTAGTTATCTAGCGTCTAATACACTTGATATCAGCTGAATATAGTAACACAATATTGAAGGGCCACATGATCTCACCTTAACGTTATGTAATATGTTAAAATGAGTAGAACAGAACTTACCTTACAAGGTAGGGATATGGGTGCATTGTCGCACAGGATATAGGTCATATCTGCACTGATTACTTCATAGGTATATCTTATCAGTGACAACTTTTTTTATTTTTGTTTTTTTTTCGTCACATTTTTGATACGAAATCAATGGCAGGAAATTAAGTACCTAGCGACCATAACCATTTTACACTCATTTCTATAAGAATGTTTCTCTCTGATGTGATAGGACTCCTAGCATTTGGTTTGATATTGAAACAAAGGTTTATGAGCAAATCACTCAAGTATCTATAAGTATAAAATTTTAATCGTGGAACGTGACATTTCAACATATAGATTTTTTTGTAACTTGACTACGTGAGAGATTGGGTTAGTATTTGACAACCAAAATACACAAGCAAGTTCAAGTGACACCTAGAACATTACAAACGTACAAAGGTGATCGCCATGTTAAAGTTTCACCACTAAGCGCGGTAGGAGGCATGGCAACTGTGTCATACAAATTAAAACATTCGATACGAAGGGAGCCTGGGTGTAGCAAGTGTGTGACTTAAAAGAATAGGGAACTTTAGTTTGTGTGTGTTGTCTGTGATCAACTCATTCGTCCAACTGGTGTGACATCACGTGGTCATTAAGGGTATGAATTTGAAGAATATTTGGATGTAATACCCTCAAAAAGAAAAAGATATCGAAACAGCTATTGACGGAGTGGAAATATCTGACTATCTCACAATGACCCTGCGGAAATGTTTGTCATATCTCACTTTAACCATGTGGAAACATCTGACATATCTCACAATGCTCGTGCGGAAATATCTGACATGCACGTGTCAAATTCACCGTGTGGAAACGTCTGACATGCCTCACATTGACCTTGTGGGAACATCTGACATATATCAGATTGACCTTGTGTCATCTACATCCTCAGAGTGTTCGTCGGATTCCCTACTCCCGTACACACTACTGGATACACCGGTGGTGAAGGTAGAATTCAAATTACCATATGCCATCACTTCTGTTTGTCCTACAAAGGCAGGTGAGGCGTGGACATGTGACGTCTTGTCCAACACCTTCGGACTCCTGGACAAGGAGGGCCACGTCATGAAGACGAGAGAGTTTGACGTCTGTGTGGTTGACTTCAGTCTATCGCTTGCCAGTCATAACCTCTGGCTTTGTACTAGTGAATGTGACGTCATTGAAATGGAGACGTCAGTATGCAAACCAAACATTCGGTTTAGAACAGATGACGTGATACTGTGTATTTGTGTGACAGACACAGATCACGTGGTAGTAGGTACAATTAACAAGGTCACAATGTACACTACACAGGGTCATGAAGTACATACTATTACGTCACAGACATCTGGGGTGATCAGTCCGGTCCGCCTCACACAATGTCCAGTCACGGGGAACATCGCCTTATCAGACTCTGATGACACTGATTTCGGTGGGGAGAATAAACCGGGCATTATGATACTGGACAACAAACTGTACCCGCTGTACCGATACACTGGGGAGGACATACACGTATCCCGAGATTATTCATTTCATCCACGTGATTTGACATATGACAGCAGAGGGAATCTGGTAATAAGGGACTGGATGAACGATACAGTTGAGCTGGTCAGCGGTACCGGACAGTACATCAAGACTTTACTCGCCGATGACGGAGGTGTAAGGACTTTGGGGATGGTGAGTGAGGACGAACTTTGGATAGTTCGCAATACAGGAGATTTTTGTAAAATATTACAATACCATGATTACACCGTGACAAAATAATAAATATTATTGCTTTGTCAACTATTTCAGGAAAAAAATATACAGGATAGCTTTTTCTGGAGAGAGACGGTGAACGAATCGACAGGAAAACCTCCCAATATAACACTTTTTGCTATACATATAAACCTTTACATCTCAGGTTTTGTTACGTATATTTAAAAAAATGTTGCATAAATTATGACATCAGCGCCGGACTAAGTTGTTTGGAACTCTGTGTAGAGACTGTAGTGTTGATGTAGCGGAGATTTCAGATATCCCAACTTCATGGGTTGACCGGGCGTGTCACGAATCAGCTCTCTGGGTTAATAATATAATATTCAAGTTATGATATCATCCTGATAAATTATCTATTTATTTATTTGCTTCAAACGATGATGTATCAAGGAATTATCACAAACAAAATGATACAGTTCATTTTTAATCATTTTTTCAAGTTTTAGTACTTTTGATCACGAAAGTCTTTGTAATATTACATTTCTTTCAAAAAATCTGAAGTTCGGATGTATGTGAAAATATCGAAATGATATTGTAAAATCATCTTTTATGTTTATGCTTTTTCATGATGTAAAATTGAAGCTGAAAATGTCAATGTGCTAAAATGGTTACTCTCACTGTTTATCCGATACATGTTAAAAGATGATTAAAGTTTGATATTGATTTCCAACTTCTGACGTGAATTTTGTACCTTTTATTCAAAAACAATAACAGTAAGTAAAAACAACACGTGAATGTTGAGTTTGGTGTTACATTTATTTCTTTGTTTTAAGGAAAATCACACATAATCACAATTAGACGTAAGAGTAACACCTGACAAGACAAACCTTT
This sequence comes from Ylistrum balloti, assembly GCF_031769215.1. NCBI lineage: Eukaryota > Metazoa > Mollusca > Bivalvia > Pectinida > Pectinidae > Ylistrum > Ylistrum balloti. Next base: position 1,655,147 of record NW_026781888.1, read on the forward strand.
ATACCATGCGCCTTGCATGCAACTTTTTTTTAGAGAGATGGTTGCGACCAAATGGATCGCCGAAATTTGCCAGCGAGATTGCCGGGAACGTATCACAAATTTTGCCAGCGGGATTGCCGTAACGTATCACAAATTTGCCAGCGAGATTGCCGTAACGTATCACAAATTTGCCAGCGAGATTGCCGTAACGTATCACAAATTTGCCAGCGAGATTGCCGTAACGTATCACAAATTTGCCAGCGAGATTGCCGTAACGTATCACAAATTTGCCAGCGAGATTGGCGTAATGTATCACAAATTTGCCAGCGAGATTGCCGGGAACGTATCACGTAAATAAATGGTGGGTTTAGTCATCAAAGAAATGCAAAAATGGTCGCATAACCTCAAACGTAGAACTGAAATGTTATTAACTTATTTTTAACTTGATTTAGATGTAAATCGTAGTTCTGCTTTCTGCATAAAAAACAAACAGAACAAACGGTACCATGAAAATGTCTCCTCAATTTGTAGACATAGAAAAATTTGGCGATTTAAAATTTTGTAAAACACTACACAATCTATGTGAGAACATTCTAAACTAGACTTTAGTTTTTTAATCTATCGTTGATTTGTAGTGACTGTTGTCAAGTACGTAAGCACGGATCTGAATACCAACTTGTGCTTTCTCACTCATATGTCAGTTTGTGCAGGCTTGGTTATTTCTTCATTTTCACCAGTTCTTAATTAGCATTGTTCTCTTCCGAGTATCTTTAAGAAAAATAAAGACTGATATAGTTTTGCTATCTGTAAAAGGGTATATGTGATGGTCCCAAACGTTTAGTACTTTTGCATGCAATAATCGAATTTGAAATTACCGTCTTATATCTTATATAAAACTTACCGCTAAGGTGAGATTTCCCTGACTTCATTCTATATAAAATTACGTACACGTACCTCAAATTTCTTGATGTGCAAAAATCCACTTAGAAATGAAAACAGGAATCTTGGTGTATACTGCTTGGAAGTTTTGTTGGACAAAGGGAAACAACTCGTATGAAACTATAACATACCGCTTTGTTATATTACTGACGGTTTGAATTTCGATCGTCAGATGAACAAACTAGACTGGTCCATGTCTCTTGAATATTTAATTCATAAAAAATAGTCATAGAGTTCTGATATCTTAAATGGGTCTGATTCGAGTTTCACAGAAACAGAAATCGTAAATGTTATTACCGAATGTATTGTTTATTTTCAAAATATTTACCGATTTAAATGCATCCAATTTATCTGAATCAATTGTGATAAAACAATTGATATCAGCTATTTTTTTTTTCTATACCGATTGTTGAAACCTGAAATCTGTACCCGATCTTAGAAGATTATCCATTATTGCTACAAAATCATAATATTGTGTTTGTTGGATTTTACTCTGTAGAGTATTGAAAATAACCAAGAAAAAACAACTCACGTAGCCGGGCAACTGACCCGTACCTTTTCATGTCCAACCACGGAATCGAACCTGGGCCGCTTACATGAAATGTTGAATCGATCACCAGCACGGTCCTAATACAAACAAACAAACAAACAAACAAACAAACAAACAAAGCAATTGGTATAGTTACCATCATTTCAGCTGAAAAAACTACATTACATTGGAACTAAAGTATACAAGTGCATGTACATGTTTTCAGCTGAACACTATGGGTGAAATAAAGTTTTAAAAAATCCTATAGTCTTTCTCTAGACAATCAAACATCTGCCTGATTGCTGTTTTGTCCCATACTGGAACAAAACTAATTAACTTATATCTTCTGTTGATGCAATGAATAGTCTTGATATGTTTTATAATATGCATGTCTACTTTTTAGTTTTATACATCTTCGAAACCTACGATCCAAGTCAGAGGTACGGACTGATATTTTGGTGCTTTTAAACATAAAAATGTTTAGCATAATGATCAATATGTTTAGTAGTAAAATTTTTCATTTTTCATTTTCCATGTTTCAAAATTACATGCTATAATACAGTTATACAATAATCTAGGGTCATTGTTATATTTTTAAAACTGCAGTGATATGTATTATGTTGAATTTTCTTATGGAATTTTGAAAAATGGTACGTAAAATGTTAAAAAGCAAAAAAACTATGATTAAAAAATAGTGTAATGACTGAAGGACAGAAGATGTAATTAAAACTCACGGTATCTATTTTTGCTTGAATATGCAAAAAGTGTCAGACAGAAATTGGAATGGAAAAAATCAGACAAAATTAAAAAGAAACTGATAGATAATTGGAAGTTGGAAGAGAGAGAAAGTTAAACGAAAAACAATAACTAAGACATATAATGAGGGTGGGATAGTGTAGCCAGACGGCTTATAGGGAAATGGTGTTCCATCAAATTATAAAAAAATATAGCAGAAAAAAAATCAATTATTGGTTTCATTAAAAGTTATAAATGAATCGTTGATCTAATATTTACTATCAGACCTAATGTGTATCTTGAGTTAATAAGATTTATGCTGGGGTGGCAAGATATTGAACACTATAAGTAGGTGAAGTAGGATTACTTTACAAACTGACCAGAAAAAGATTTCATCACATTGAATTACGGAGTATACAATAGTATGTGTATCTATTTCTATATACGTATTATCTATGTACCTATTCCTATATAAAGTATGTATTTTTTGTATTGTGTTGGTCAGCAACAATTTAGCTAACGTCAGCGTAAATTCATGGTTCAAGATACACGGGATATGCGGGGTTTGATCAACGGGCTTTTTTGAGGTTTGTCAGAGAAGGCCGGGGAGCGCTGGAGAAAGGAACACCATCTCTCACAAACTATGACTCTGCTTGTACCTAAATAAACTACATGAAAGATGAAACAACGCCTTTGTGCTTATACTCAATCGGGCCACACTAAATTGTACTGACTTAAGGTCACATGTCGACACAATAAGAATAAGTGGGTAAGAAAACTAGTATTTAAAGATAATGCATTACGGAAAGTTGTCCCACAACTGCAGCTCAACGAAGTTCGGCCAAATCATTTAATTTGTATAATGAATTTAGATAAGTTGTGATCTCCCAAAACATGGATAACACTATATTAACCATTCTATGAGCCAAGCGTTTAAATGACATGCTTTCACAAATCATATAAGGAAATAAAAATATTAAGATGAATGGCAAAGTTCTATACAAAAACGGGTTAGATTCAGGGATATCAACACTAAAAGGTTGTTTTACAAAATCAAGACATAAGTATATATGAAAAACTCAATAATGAAACCAATTTGTTATTAGAATTAACAACAACAACAACAACAACAACAACAACAACAACAACAACAACAACAACAACAACAACAACAACAACAACAACAACAACAACAACAACAACAACAACAACAACAACAACAACAACAACAACAACAACAACAACAACAACAACAACAACAATAAAAGAACCAAATATATGATCTAGAAAAATAGAAGAAAGTCGTGTAAACTTGCAGAACTCTAAGTTTCAGTAGAAAGTGATATTATAATAAAACAAAGTGAATGAAACACTGTACTAATGAAGATACCTACACCAAAATGAGGTGAAAAAGACCTGGCCCCACTTGTATAAAACATCTCAACTTGAGATTTCCTCATGCTCAGATTTTCCTCAGCTAATATCTCCTTGAAAATATCTTGTATGAAAATTCCTCAAGGAATTTCAGGACATCCTAGCCGATGCCTTCCTCCTGTTCCTTGAGAAAATTTTATACAAGCCGTTTTTGAGGAGATATCAGCTGAGGAAAATCTCGACTTGAGGAAATCTCAAGTTGAGATGTTTTATACAAATATGTTGACTATCGGTAGTATGCATTCAAAATGGAAGTATACAAGCGGGTTCATTCTAAGTACATCATTTTAAAATAATCAGACGAAAGAGTTTAAATGGAAACTTTTAGATAACATTCTGACATCTAAACGAGATTCTTCCAACGTAGAAAATACTCTAAAAGTAAATATTGTAACACAAGAGACGACTAAAAAGTAAATACAATACCTTAAAGCAAATGTTTGAAATACTCGGATATAAGAAAAGACACGTGACGCTAAAAAAACCTGGTCAATGGATATAAAAGAGAACTTCAAATTGTTATTAAATGACCTTTTGTACTGACTGGGTTCATCACTTACGTTTGCACCAGCTTGACATAACTAATATATTCAAACAACACATACAAAGCACAGTAGGTGAAAACATATACAGAAACATATATAGAAAAACCTTCCAAAATGTGCTTCAGTTTCTTAAACATGACGCTATCCGAACCAGAGACATCATGTGACTTCTAATCTCTTTAATAAGCACCGTGAAATGTGTACAAGGAAGTGATTCCGCTAATTAAAGGGACATAACTCTTACAAAAATTATCAAACCGTATCGCTATCTCGGGTTCATGAACCTAAAGAAGCATCGAGTTTATTTTTATTAAACACTGCTCTTCCTGTGAAGTCATCCTTCTGCTACTGGAGAAGCTGCAGATATCTTATATTTATATTTGGGAAAATCAATGTTGATAATTATCCGTATCTGGTTTAAGTTTTTGAAAACTTAGAGTGTAAACATATATGACTTGGATGAATACTTCCTGGTTGGACGATACGATAAGTAGATAAATGAAGACAGGAATTCCGGTATATGACAGATTTCCGGAGGTTTTCTGTTGTTGTCAGTGAACCATCTATACACAGATATACAGATATACGTGATCCAGGACACAGATGGGGTGTTGACTGGAATGGATAGGTAAGATTGAAGTTCATTTGTATGTAACATGTAATATCGTGATAGAAAATAGGGTCACATTAAGCTAAACTACGTGTTGTATTATGTGTGTTACATGGTCTGTTTCTTTCTGTATCGCCTATTTCTAGGTATTAGCCACGATAACGATCATACCCTGTATCTAACTGTGTAGGATGTTTTGTCACCGCGATAATCTTCCATTTTAACAAATCGCCTATAAGCTGCTACCAATGATTTTTGTTGAAGTGAACATGTGCATGACAATATTCAAGTGTTAAACTGAAAACTGTTACACAACGTTTCATCAATTATATAGATTTACAAGGTCAAGCACTTAGACATCAGAACGGCCAGTCGTTTTGACCATACCAGAGAACAAAGTATAGACATCACCGGGTGAATTGTGTATACGTCACCAGGGTGAATTGTGTATACGTCACCAGGGTGAATTGTGGATATTTCACCAGGGTGAATTGTGTATACCTCAACAGGGTGAATTGTGTATACCTCACCAGGGTGACTTGTGTATACCCCACCAGGGTGAATTGTGTATACCCCACCAGGGTGAATTGTGTATACTCCACCAGGGTGAATTGTGTATACCTCAACAGGGTGAATTGTGTATACCTTACCAGGGTGACTTGTGTATACCCCACCAAGTGAATTGTGTATACCCCACCAGGGTGAATTGTGTATACCTCACCAGGGTGAATTGTGTATACCCCACCAGGGTGAATTGTGTATACCTCACCAGGGTGAATTGTGTATACCCCACCAGGGTGAATTGTGTATACCCCACCAGGGTGAATTGTGTATACCTCACCAGGGTGAATTGTGTATACCTCACCAGGGTGAATTGTGTATACCCCACCAGGGTGAATTGTGTATACCCCACCAGGGTGAATTGTGTATACCCCACCAAGTGAATTGTGTATACCTCACCAGGGTGAATTGTGTATACCTCACCAGGGTAAATTGTGTATACCCCACCAGGGTGAATTGTGAATACCTCACCACGGCGAATTGAGTATACTTCACCAGGGTGAATTGTGTTTAACTCTCCATGGTGCATCGTGTAAACTTCAAAATTTGACACACCGTGTAAACTTCGCTGAAGTATATATATCTCATCAAGGTCCATGTGTAGAGCTTAATGGTCACCATGTCCTGTAGTAACGTCCATGGTGCAGACCCTACTTTGGCAGGTGTCTCCATGGGAGCAATCATTCCATCCATGTTCAACTACGTGACCCAGCCTGTGTTATTTTTCTAAGACCAAAAAGACTTAACATACAATTTTCTTTTCAACTTTCCTCCTTCTACTATCTTAGTCATCTTAACTTAATATTTATTTATACCGAATAAACGTATATCATAATTGTTAATTAATTATGTATCCGGATTCTTATTCTGATGTAGTACGTTTTTTAAATTATAATTACAGTAGTGGTGTTTATTGTTTAACTCCATGCGTACAAACGCTAGCCCCGTCCTATCTCTCACACCGCCATCTACATTTAATTGTATGATATGAAGCCAGTTTTATTTAATTACTTCCCATTGTGTACTAGATTTGTGGTATTCAACAAACAACAGTTATTATCACATCTCAACAGTTCTAAGTTATACATGTTGTGCAGCTCATATACAACGCTTATACATATAATTGTTCATATACATACACGCTCTTCAGAACGAAAATAGCACAGATGACATGGTGACAAAGGGGCGATTATACATGACGTTTGTTGTTCGTCATACATCCATTCAAACGTTTACAAATCATTTGGATTCAAATCAGTATTATTGAATTCATATTGATTTTTCGAATGCAAATTTCTCGAATCAAGGCAAGTGATTTTTAAAAATTCTAATAGAAATGTTTGAATGAAACGACACTTTTAATTCAATATGAGGTAAAATATCTCTTTTTCGTCTCCCCCTCCCTCTTTTCTTTATAGTCTCCAGGGTGTAAACAAAGTTGTAATGCATCCCTTTAAACTCTATACCTGTATATATATATATATATATATATATATTGTCGTGTTATATTGGAGTGGTAACGTGCACATCATTTATTTGAAGGCCTGTATAGACCTTAAGTATTCTCGGAAGTACTGTTACATATACGCAAGTATGTAAGTACTGACATTCGATAGATAGGTGTCGTTACTATCTGTACACACATATATAAAGTGATATCTTAAGTCGCAAAATATCAATTAAATAGCGCAAACGAAATGAAAAAATCTGTTGATCACAAACCGTGTCGTGAATGAGATGACCAGTAAGTAAAAACCATAGACATACGTATGAAATAATGGTGTGTTTTTACACCTTTTTGTTAATAGGAATTTTTTGCTAACGATCTTTATCGATAAAGTAGAGATTCTTACGGATAAAGTAGCAACTCACGTGAATAAATTAGCGAATATTGTTGATTAACTAGCAATCCTTACGAAACAATTAGCAGTTCTTAAGGGAAAAATATCAGTCATTGTTGATAAATTAGCAATCCTTGAGGATAAGTTTGGAATTCCTTGTTGATGAACTGAAAATCCGTTTAAATTTTTAATCGATGTAGAGAAAATTAGATGTTCATGTGAAACAGAACCCAGCAGTCATAAAATGGAAATTTCTTATATCAAATCCAGTATGAAATGTATTTGTGATGTTTCCATGACTACGGTGTCACCTTCATTAGTCGAATGACCAGTGTGAAGCTTATTAGCAAAGAAATATGCAGTGGGCGAGTTGGTTATGAATCGACAGGACATATCGGCTGTACTATAATCTTGTGTACACAAAGATGGAAAATAGGGGTGACGAAAAGGAAATAAGATTATAGGAAAAACGGGTAGAATAATAGGTGATCTCCCGTACGTACTTGAGAATGTATTATCCATAGAAAGTCCCTAAAAGTTCGCGACGATTTTTATACATCTTGTACGACATGGAAACAATATTTAAGATTGTCTGTATACTTTTACCGGTATTTGTTAAAGTCATCTAATTGTTGTACTGTCGTAAAATTGTACATATTGAGGACATGAATCAATCTTGATGACAGATAAATGAGTCTGACGTCCATTGTCATCGACAATAAATAAATCTGACGTAAGTAAAACACACTAAAGTAATAGTGTATTTTATCTAATACGACGTGCAAAGCGTTGACGTAACGGAGGTCAACATGGCGGCAAAATGACGTCATATCATCGTTTTGTGATTTAGAATATATCAATGTACCGGAGAATGCAATGCACAAGAACATGGAGTTATTGGATGTCTTAATGCAAAATGTAAATATTGACAACATCATCACTCCATGTTTCTGTTTTTGATGACGTCATAATATATATGACGGCATGGTACTATAACGTCATAATATAACCAACTGGAATCATTAGCCAATTACTGTTCCGCTAGGTATTATCACGTAAGCGGTTATAACACAGTTAATATAATGTTATTTCACAGATATCATGGCAATTAAGTTCTGTTACCTGAATAAATAATGATTATATCAAATTAATAAATCTCACGAATCATTCACTAGATTGAACAACTGCTTATTGATTGGTTTTGTATAACAGTCAGTTGTATGTGGGTTTTATCGTTTATAGTAAACAACTAATTTGCTCTACACGGAAGTTCAGAGGGATGTCAAACAGTACATTGCCCATTTGACTATCTTTTTAAGAACTGTGTCTTGCACTACACTTTATCTATACAGAACAAACATACACTTATCACTAATCTATAGTGTTTCCCATTAATTCCGGGCCGTAATCTCTCCCTATTTAAACATTTATCACAACCAAAATCATTATACCTTGTTAGCTTACCACATTTTAATGTTGATATGATTCTAATCTATTATGACCGTCTCGTACATAGAATTTCACAAATACTTAAACCTGTGACAAATTTGTCTATAATACAAGTGTCCCTGTACATAGATTCTCACTTATCTATTTATATAAGTTTTGATAAATGTTAGATGTAAAACTATATGTGTGAGTTGAGTGTCACTTAGACAAATTGGTCCTGTTTCGTTCACTCCTTCCGCTGTGTGTAATAGAAATGTAATATGAGTAATCCTGTACTATACAACACTTAACCCGAATCCGTTCTAGGAAAAATACACACTCTGGTAATGATATATTCCTATATTTTTGCTGTTTTCAGCAGTATATTTTTGCTGTTTGAAATGATATTGAACAATATAACAAAAAAAAAAGGTATTTAAATAAGCGATTTGATATTTTGTAATGAACAAGATTATTTACGAAAATTAATAAAATCTCTGTCATATCCGTTGAAGTGTGGAACTATATTTCTGCGCGGAGCAATTATTTTGACGTGCGTCATCAGACAAAATTCAGCTAGCGCCAATGTCAGGTAAACAAAGATTGCAGGACAAAACTGATGAAGTTTTGATGGTCTGAATATCAGTAAATATTGCAGGAGATATAGAAAACATTGTCAGTGTCTTGAAATATAAGCTGCATTTTAGCAAGGGTTAAAATGACAGAAGTGACAAGCGACTTTTGTCTTTCTTCAACCTCGCCAAAATACAGCTTATATATTTAATACTCTGACCATGTACTCTCTGTATAGTCACAGTTTCCGTTGTACATCAGTAATATCATTCTCTCGCACGAGTAGAGAACGTTATCGTATGAATTTATCACATTTGAAATATCTTTGTGATTAGTCATTTTCATCATTTTTTGGTGAAAAATATTAAGGTTCATTTTGATCTGAGTGAAATGAAAGTTTGCATTATTTATTGAGAAAATGATTCATTAATAATGTGAAGTAAACAAAGATTATTGTTCAATTTGTTCAGGAGAAGAAGATTTTCTTGTTTGATAGTTTGTTTGCTTTTGTTTTCTATTATATCTTTAAACTTTGGAATGGATGAAAATTGCAGGGTAATAAAGCAGTTAAAATTGTAAATATCAGGGGATAGCTACAAATTGAACTCTTCATTTTTACATAATAAAGTTTCGCCAGTTATTCAATGTACCGCGGATGATTTTGATGTGTCATCTATAAAGTTAAATACTAGTCATATTATAGTTAAGATTACAAAATACCAGCAATTAATCTGTACATGTATTTAAAACCATCCAATACCTGTATATAGAGGCTCTAGTTAGGTTGGAATTAGTTATAGCAATAATTTGTAGGGCCACAGACCATTAGACAATTAAATCATTATAAATATATACAAAGCGTATTTCCTTCCTCACTTAAAGCTTCAGATAACTATTCACGATACACAAAAAGATTGTTTTTTATCATATTTATATCCGTGTATTTTGTGTAATGAAGTAGCGCACAAGTGAATTAACATTATTGTGCTATTTAGATGAAATACGATATGTTTATATCCGGAAACGATACTCTGTTTATATTTTATATCGTAAATAAAGCAGAAAATTCTGAGGTCGTCAAATATATAAGAACGAGAGAGTTGTTTTATTTAGGTGATATTTACACCTTTGATTGAATAATTAAATTTCATTTCTTTTCAGATATGGCTTCCCACAGCAGAAACGGTAGGTACAATGTGTTTTCTCTCTTGACAGATTTTTCAAACAAAGTAGCTTACCACCAGATGATGTAAACATCACTCACGATGGTTTTGATATTTATTTCACAGTGGCATTATATATGTCTGTTGTTTTACATCCGGCCACAGACCGAGTAAATATATTGTAAAATTATAAAACGTGATAGTATATATACTTGTCTATTGTACCATTTAATTAGTAGGTCAACTTTTGTTTCAGTACAAAATGAGATTTACTTATGTCATAATTAAGCGCCTCAGTGATAATGAATCTAGAGTTCAGAAATCGACATGAATTTGTTCCACTGTGTAGCTGACACTGTCGGTGCATTTGTCAATGTCCCCGATTAATCATAGTGCTCTGCAATAGTCGTCCTACTTCCGGAATAAGTGTTTCACAACTAGTGTTCGTCCATTATGCTTTTTCCGACCCAAGTAGTTAATTATTTACCGTCCAGTTATCAGTTGTGATTTTAGTGTATTATTGAGAATTTGATTCTATTTTTGACAGAGAATGGAGATTTTGAGCAGACTTTATTAAATGAAGGGGTCAGTCAATCTACGTTAGAAAGACTGCGGAAAGAGGCTATTACAGACTGGTCAACACTGACCATTCTCACCCCTGAGGATATCTCCGAATTAGGACTTCCGGTCGGCCAGAAAGCTATCGTGAGGAAATTGATTCAACGAAAACCACCGGATAATAATGGGCAAACCACTAGAGGTCTGCAAGTCAGGTCAAATTTCCACGACAAAGGTAGTAATTTCATGTTTCCTTCTCAAACAACATACAGTGATACAAGTCATCTTTATCATCTCACTGGGGATACACTATTTCCTCGTGGGTTGTGTAGTGTGTGGTGTGAACTAGGATGTACTCTATGCTTGTTAGGCATTACCGGATGTTCGTTTTTAACAAACCCGATTCTCATTTAAGGAACGTGAAATTACTAGATTTACAAAGGTGCTCGTCAATGAAACAAACATGGTTGACATTCCTGAACATATGGTTGTTGATTTGTCAAGAAAATCCGTTTTAACTATTTCCCTTCGTTTATATATTTTCTTTCTATTGATCTGTTTCTAGTTTTAATTGTGCTTTAAAGATCTGATAAAATAACGATTTTCTGTTGATTTTAGAACGAGAAGCTGTCCTTTCAGAAACTGCGACTGAATACGCGGGAGCGAACACCTTCTCAAGAGGTGAGTGTTTTCTTTATTTAGACTATCACCATAGCAACCGTCTCATCTTTGTTGACCTTGTGCACGTGCCTGCATCCATCGTCATCTCTGCGATCTGATGATCTGTAACACAAGTCATAATTTAGTCTATTATTGTGATTGTGTTTTTTACGAAATGTTAGCGGGTCCGCTTGATATTGAAACTATGTCTCATTAGTGGGGAAGACACGCTTTGTTCTTATCTCTTTTCTCATTAACGACTCCCTTTTTATCAACAGTATGTCTAAATGTTGGTTTGTTGATGAGGGTCACACACGTAGAATGTCTTGTAATCGTGTATTGAATGTTTAAATGATGGTGTTATAGTTTGACATAGGAAGCCAAAAAGGGAAACAAAATATCGATGCTACATGTATGTCTTAATGACATTGTATCAATGACGAGAGATAACAGTGAGGGAAATAGTTAAGAAATAAAACATGCCCGAGGTGTTTTTAAAAAATAGTTAAAGATGAATGTACTGAATCGCGTGATTTGAGATGCATTGCAATTAAAAATGATTTAAAACATGTCCTTGAAACAGCCCTTATTAAACGGCAAATTATTTCTGTTTACGTCAAATGTTCTAGTTTGTGAATGTATTGATATTTTCTTGTGATATTCAAAGAATGTCAAATAATTTATCTGGATTTACACAAATGTTGAGCAAGGATAAAACGCTGTTTATATGGGTCCTTTTGATGGATCCAATATAAACAAGGAAGGTCCATATCTTTGCGGTCAACAAGTAATCTAAACACAAATGTTGTAGTGAAGTTCGAATGTATAATGTGTAGGTAAGGTGTCATTGGTTACAGAGCATCCCTCGTTCTTTTTTAAGCTTGAAGTGTTTGCAGATAAGAATCAAGATGTTTAATGCCTGATCTATACAATACATATATATATATATATATATATATATATGTGTGTGTGTGTGTGTGTGTGTGTGTGTGTGTGTGTGTGTGTGTGTGTGTGTGTGTGTGTAAATATACAATATTTATTAAGTAAATCGCTTAATGTATTCTTGACATTGGCATTAAGGAACACAGACTTGTGCTTTCAGTTTAATATTTAAGCTGGTTATTACTATAAGTTTGATGGATTGAAAATTCAGTTTCATTGTGAATCACAGACGTGTCCACGTACCGACCCCTTTTTAATAGGCATTGTTTGACTTAGAATAAACAGGTATCATATAACTCACATTCCAGTTAACGGAACAATTGATATTGTGACATCCTGAATGAAGAGATTGATTGTTTTTATCTAACATCCTTGACAAGGGTAAGAGAAAAAGTGTTTATTTCCTTGTTGATAAGTAACAAGTACAGCTTTTTATTTAATGACACTCTCAGGGTCAGTAGCTATAATGTTTCACATCTCATCATCTATAATTGTATTAAGTCTTCACTCCTATGTTCGTTTAATATACTGACGATGCTCATGTAAATCTGATTATAGATTGCTCAACAAAGGTACACAAATAAAAAAACAACTTTAAACACATGTCCTAACTGTAGCGATGATTATCATTGGTAGTCGCCGCGACACACTATTGTTTACCTACAGATCATGCGCAATCAGTCCCATCTCATCAATGACGGGAACAGATACACCGAAATTAAACGTGTGTCAACAATTAAGGATCCAAGTATTATTTGGTTCATTTAGTGTTGTTTCTGGGCAAATTGCATAGCTTATCAATGAATGTTGAATATATTGCTCCACCCCCTTCCACTCTAAAAAAAACCTACACAAAACAAAACAAAATAAAAAAATCAAAACAATAAACAAACAAGCAAAACAAAAAGCAAACGAAAACAAAATTTCTAACGTGATCTTCATGAACTGGATGTCTTTGGGTGCAGTCCCCAAGTCGAGACATACCAAAGTCATTTAGGTACCATGCTACCGTATCTAGGTAAGACATTGCAGTGTGATGACGCTATAAAAAGTGTGGTCTTATCACTGTTTTTTTACCCCAAACCGACGCAACCACACAATTTCAGAGCTGAATGTCAACATGATAAAGGTCATTATTTTCCTGTCTCCTCTTCCTTCCAATCTTTCAAACAAAATGCAAGTGAATCCAATTTTAACGACAATTCCCGCCATATGTACACACGGTACCAGTGCATGTATTCCTGTCTAGGTGTATCCAAAGATAATCTCTGATTTATCAACAGACAATGATGACGAAGAAGATTATGAGGACGCCTTTACTGTTGCTACTCGTAAGTTTAGGAAATAAAAGGCACTCTAGCCACATGTACTCAGTAAATCTTTACCGAAGTATATCATGATGTAAAGTTAGCAACTGTACTCAGAATGTCACTTTTATAACGGCGATATATATATACGTACATCACTCTGTACTCAAACTCAGATACTATTTATATAAAAATGTAATTTCATAACAGATATACATTTGAAAACCACTGCATTTTCGCTGGTCTGAAATTAAATGTCTTACATATAGCGTTCTACCACAAACAGTATTTGTATTTATCAATATTTTTTATAAACAAAACCGTACTCACTTTAAAGTCAACTTCTCTATACATAATTAAGATAATATGCGAATAAGTAATTTTAAAATCTTAGTTATGTAAATTAATTTCTGTCTATACCCATTCTTATATATTAATATCTTCTGAACTCCGATAATTGGTTTAGAGCAAATGTTTTCAATAAAGCAATTGTGTATTTAATTTGATACTTTTTTGAGTTTTGAAAGGCATTTCTCTCTCTAATCTGTTGACACTTGTCCCTTTGTCAATTGTCTATGTCCTTATTAGGGCTTAGAGGAGATCTATTGTATTTGGTATGTTTCTTCTTGTTAATTTTCTTCCGAATTTGTGCGTTCGTAATTGTTTAAACGGTAAGGGATAGACACGCAACCTATACAGTATGTCATGGAAGTACATATGAACTTGATAATACCGCATTTTTAAGTAGGTCAAAAATCCAATATGGCCGCCATGACCCAATTACCATAAATTGTTAAAACAACAGTAACTCTAAAACTGTTTGTCCTACAAATTTGCTGCAAAATATTTTATGTAGAGGATGGTCATATCTTACCTTTTTTCTTACATGTTAATAGAAATTCTTTCAAATGGAAAAGCTTGTCAAGGGGTCAAGGTCACCTAAAATTAGAAAAAAAATTACACCCCCCCCCCATATTTTAATGCAGAATGTCAATCTGATCATTTAAGTGTCTATATTTTCTTCTGTAACATCTTTCTCTAACGTTTCATGCCATTTAAAAAAATCCCATAGTACAATGTAAAGACAGAAAGTTTGAACTAAAAACGTTCCAAGATCCCACGGTGAAATTTTGTTTACTTGTTATAGACTAGGTTTGTTAACGTGCCCTCTAAATTCTGACGTGATTTTCAACTTGTCGAAAAACAAAATGGCCGTCATTGCTCCTAATTTGATTTTGCCATGACGTCAATATTTCAATAATGACATAATATTTTGAAATCATGTTTGGCTCTTCTCATAGGACATTTTTGTGTAAAACGTCAACTTCCGGTTTTAGGTAGGGTCAAGGTTCAAAATTGTAATTAAGAGTACCAAACTTCCAGAAACTTAGAGATTTGGAAGTTCACACATATATTGCTAAGGTCTATTAAGTTTGTTAATATGGATGACCTTGACCCACTTTCTAGCTCATGGGGGTCAATTATATTAATATGATCAAATGACGGTTTCAACAACCTTCTGCAGAGACTTGATTTTGATTGGAATAAGCAAAGCAAAACAAAAAAACAAGACCAACTTCCTGTTTCCCTTAGGTGTCAAAGTTCGAAACTTCAATGTAGGGTACCAATGTATATGAAACTTCTTCCCAAGTTTGGAAGGACCTATAGCCTTGATATCTAAAAGATATTAAGTTGATATAATTGTCCATCATTGTTGTTAATATAGATGACCTTGACCGACTTTCAAGGTCACAGGGGTCAATTATATTAATATCATTTAATGATATTTTCTTACTATTTAAGTGGAAAACATTTACGTGATGTGGTCAACAACCGTCTGCGGACACTTGCGTTTGATTGGTTTTAGCACAACTCCAACAAAAAACCAACTTCCGGTTTTCCATAAGGGTCAAAGTTCAAAACTTTAATATAGGGTACCAACGTAAACGAAACTTCTTCTGAAGTTTGAAAAGACATAGAGGTTCGATACATCACAACTATAATGATAAGATAATTATCTATTAAGTTTGTAAATACGAATGACCTTGACACACTTTGTAGGTCACGGGGGTCAATTATATTTATATCATTAAATGAAGTTTTCTTACTTTTTAAAAGGTAAACAATTACGTGATGTGATTAACCACATTCTGTAGTGACGTCCTTTTGATTGGTTGTAGCAAAACTTCAACAAAGACCAACTTCCGGTTTTCCTTAGGGGTAAAAATTAAAAACTTCCATGTAGGGTATCAACATATACGAAATTTCCTCTGAAGTTTGGAAAGGCCTTGAGGTTCGATACGTCAGAAATATAATGATAAGGTAATTGTCCATTAGATTTCACCCACTTTCAAGGTCAAAGGCTTCAACCATGTAAAAATCAATTCAAAAAGTATTCAATTTCATATTTCTAGAGGTAAACAATTGTGAAATTTCCTTAAAAACCCACTGTGGTCCTGTGGACACTTACTATTGATAACAATAAGTAATGTTTTCCAAAATTTCAGCTTCTATTTTTTTGTACAGTTCAAAATTAACGTTATGCAACATTATTTTGGAAAACAGTACACTCAGTACTTTGATCTCTTACTATTGATGATTCCTTTGTACTTTGATTTCATACAGGGAGCCAATGTATTGCAGGCATTGCCTTTAAGCACAGAACAAAATAGGTGAAAAACCAGTTAAAATTGTCTATGACAATTTCTAGTAGTCTTTGTGTTTGTCTGTCTGCATATCTTGCTCAATTTGACATTTCCTGCCTCTCTGCACGTGTCTACTATTTGTTAAAACCAAAAACAAAAAACCACAACACATGACTATTATGAATAGTTTTTTTTCAATGTTCTTAACTGACATCTTGGATCGATTGAAATCTTACGCTTCATAATAAGATATTTGAAAGTTTTATACGAGTGGTTGTATACAGATATCTGGTATAAAAATGTTTTTATTAAGATTATTGATAAGTTTGCTGTGGTATATGTTTTGATATTGCCATGCTTTGAAAAACCGAATAAAAAATATAAATTAAAAGAAGTTTATGAGGAAATGATGTTTGATGAGTTTACGAGATCATGAACCGTATTTCAGGAAGTTCATTAGATTAAAATTATGTTTTAGCGACATTTAGTGAGTTTATGAGGTTTTGAGTAAATTATCTTTCGCCGATACGATAATGAATCATGTTGTATTCCTTCACAGAGGATGATATATACGATGACGCAATAAGTCTTGATCAGCGTAAGTTTTGACATCAGCATGCATTCAAAGCATTTTACTGACATAGACAACTTAATATTGTATATCAGTATCAATATTACAGACAAATTGTTGATAACACTTGTCGACAATATCAATATATGTAAAATTATGCCATGACTTTGTGAATTGAAGTGTTTTCTGATACATCTATTTGCTAGTAAAATATAGGAGTTCATCAATTTTATAAAAGCTTGTCGCTTCAGTGACGATAAAAATTTTCCAGTGATGATTTAACACTAAGAAATCTGACTAATCAGAGTTATGCTTTCTACACTCTGCTTGGAGATAAATCGAATTTCTGGTTCGAACGCAGATGAAGCTACTGTTTTGATGTCTCCTCAGCTCCTGTTGTTGGCTTTCCTATTGTTTTGGTGTTTCCTCAGTTCCTGTTGTTGGCTTTGCTATTGTTTTGATGTCTCCTCAGTTCCTGTTGTTGACTTTACTATTGTTTTGATGTCTCCTCAATTCCTGTTGTTGACTTTGCTATTGTTTTGATGTCTCCTCAGTTCCTGTTGTTTACTTTCCTATTGTTTTGATGTCTCCTCAGTTCCTGTTGTTGACTTTGCTATTGTTTTGGTGTTCCCTCAGTTCCTGTTGTTGGCTTCCCGATTGTTTTGATGTCTCCTCAGTTCCTGTTGTTGGCTTTCCTATTGTTTTGATGTCTCCTCAGTTCCTGTTGTTGACTTTGCTATTGTTTTGGTGTTCCCTCAGTTCCTGTTGTTGGCTTCCTATTGGTTTGGTGTTCCCTCAGTTCCAGTTGTTGATTTTCCTATTGTTTTTATGTCTAATCATTTCCTATTGTTTTGATGTCTCCCCAGTTCCTGTTGTTGGCTTTCCTATTGTTTTAATGTCTCCTCAGTGACTATTGTTGGCTTTCCTATTGTTTTGATGTCTCCTCAGTTCCTGTTGTTGGACTTGCTATTGTTTTGATGTCTCCTCAGTTCCTGTTGTGGGCTTTGCTATTGTTTTGATGTC
Source organism: Ylistrum balloti (assembly GCF_031769215.1). NCBI lineage: Eukaryota > Metazoa > Mollusca > Bivalvia > Pectinida > Pectinidae > Ylistrum > Ylistrum balloti. The sequence continues at coordinate 1,673,190 of NW_026781888.1, forward strand.
TCCTCAGTTCCTGTTGTTGGCTTTGCTATTGTTTTGGTGTCTCCTCAGTTCCTGTTGTTGACTTTGTTATTGTTTTGGTGTTACCTCAGTTCCTGTTGTTGACTTTCCTGTTGATTTGGTGTCTCCTCAGTTCCTGTTGTTGGCTTTGCTATTGTTTTGATGTCTCCTCAGTTCCTGTTGTTGACTTTGCTATTGTTTTGATGTCTCCTCAGTTGCTGTTGTTTACTTTGCTATTGTTTTGATGTTCCCTCAGTTCCTGTTGTTGACTTTGCTATTGTTTTGATGTCTCCTCAGTTCCTGTTGTTGACTTTCCTATTGTTTTGGTGTTCCCTCAGTTCCTGTTGTTGACTTTCCTATTGTTTTGATGTCTCCTCAGTTCCTGTTGTTGACTTTCCTATTGTTTTGATGTCTCCTCAGTTCCTGTTGCTGGCTTTCCTATTGTTTTGGTGTTCCCTCAGTTCCTGTTGTTGACTTTGCTATTGTTTTGATGTCTCCTCAGTTCCTGTTGTTGACTTTGCTATTGTTTTGATGTCTCCTCAGTTCCTGTTGCTGGCTTTCCTATTGTTTTGATGTCTCCTCAGTTCATGTTGTTGTCTTTGCTATTGTTTGGGTGTTCCCTCAGTTCCTGTTGTTTTCTTTCCTATTGTTTTAATGTTCCCTCAGTTCCTGTTGTTGACTTTGCTATTGTTTTGGTGTTCCCTCAGTTCCTGTTGTTGACTTTGCTATTGTTTTGATGTCTCCTCAGTTCCTGTTGTTGATTTTCCTATTGTTTTGATGTCTCCTCAGTTCTTGTTGTTGGCTTTGCTATTATTTTGATGTGACCTCAGTTCCTGTTGTTGACTTTCCTTTTGTTTTGGTGTTCCCTCAGTTCCTGTTGTTTACTTTCCTATTGTTTTAATGTTCCCTCAGTTCCTGTTGTTGACTTTGCTATTGTTTTGATGTCTCCTCAGTTCTTGTTGTTGGCTTTGCTATTATTTTGATGTGACCTCAGTTCCTGTTGTTGACTTTCCTATTGTTTTGATGTCTTCTCAGTTCCTGTTGTTGTCTTTCCTATTGTTTTGATGTTCCCTCAGTTCCTGTTGTTGACTTTCCTATTGTTTTGATGTCTCCTCAGTTCCTGTTGTTGGCTTTCCTATTGTTTTGATGTCTCCTCTATTCCTACTATTATCTTGCCCTGTTAGTTTGTAAATCAGTTCCTGCAGCTGTCCATTGTTATTTTCATGTCACTTCTGTAGCTAATTGTCCTTAAATTCTATTGCAATACATTTATATCGTTTGTTTGTACTCCCCCACCCCAGTTCCTATACTTTGTTTTGTGTGTACTCCCCCACCCCAGGTCCTATACTTTGTTTTGTTTTTACTCCCCCACCCCAGTTCCTATACTTTGCACTACCCACCCCAGGTCCTATACTTTGTACTCCCCCACCCCAGGTCCTATACTTTGTACTCCCCCACCCCAGGTCCTATACTTTGTACTCCCCCACCCCAGGTCCTATACTTTGTACTCCCCCACCCCAGGTCCTATACTTTGTTTATGTTTGATGTAATATAAGATGAAGATACTTTATTTATTTTGTATTATCCTGTTTTTTTCTGAATTGATGCCCTTTATCAATTTCTTGATTATTTTTATAGTCTTCCATTTAGTTTGTATACGTATCTATAATGACGTTTCTGAAATAATCTCCATCAGTTAATCCTTGCCATGACTTCACCATGGATCAGGATTTATTTTCAGATAAAACCGCTAATATCTCCTTGTAAATCTAAAATATTACTATGTATGTTTATCCGGCCTCACCACAAAAAACATGTTGTGACTTTGTATGTCAGTGTTGTCGTTATATACAAAAATTACAGTTAAACATTTTTTATTGGACTGCATTGACCTTCTGTCTACTCGAGAATGTTTTTATCGTAACATCACATGTCTAAAATCCCTTTTTGAAACTGTTGAGATTTGTACAATTCTGCATTACATGAAAGATGTTGGTCTATATAATAGACTATGACGTAGCATTTTAACCTTTTGTGTAAACATATCCATTTAAGATTTTTAACATTTATCTTTTACCTTTTGGTTTGTTTAATGTTATTTCCTTTTGGATCGCTGTGTGTTTACCGTATGATGGCCCTAATGACCTTTTATGTGTTGACGGGCCGTTAAGAATGTAATAATGATGATACTAATAATAATATAGAAAAATTACTGTAAAAGACAGTCGTCAGGAACCGAAGATTGTAACTTGTGAAGCTGTCTGCTAAGTCCATACAATGTTGGAAATAAAGTAAATATAATTGGTAACATGGCGATATCTCATATTAAACACAACTGCTTTGATAAAGAACCGACTTGTTCCATCAAAAAGCAACTTATAAACAATCAAATTAACGGCAGTTTTCGGAGTCTCGAGTCGATAATGGTAACATATACCATTAATTCCTTACATCTTTTTCACCAGAAATGGCTCAGAAATCACCTGTAAAAGTTCTTCCTCCACAAACTGATGGTAAGTGACACTGTGTGATCAAATATTCATAGGGAAGTATTGTTTGACAATACTTGTCAAGAAAGCAAATCTCTCGATTGGACAAATATGGTTTCAAATGACTCCTCGCTGTAGAAATGTTATCAGTTCTTTGTCTGTTGACATCGATTTTATAATTTTATTCCAGTTCTGTTTTTGATTGATCAGACTGGTGATACCTATATATATATATATATAATGGTTTTGGGTTCGTTCATTTTACTGAGTCTACATTGTAAGTTAGATATTTTTATCCCTTCTTCAATTAATATATGGAATACTCTCGATGATTCTGTGACAAATTCAAAATCAAATTCTACATTCAGCACCAAAATATCAGCAGTACCTCGTGTTTTACTAAATTATCTTCACATTGGTAACCGACACGTCTCTGTTCTTTTAGGACGAATTAGACAAAAATGTAGTGGTCTTGGTGATTTACTTTTGAATTGTTTCACCTGAATGTCAGTGATGAAGATACGTACCATTATTTTTTTGTCTGTAAGAAATTTTCTATTCTCGAACAAGGTTGTTTGATGCTCTGTCAAACATTGGTATCTACCTAGTCCCCCAACTGGATATTGTCTTATAGGGAGATGTTGATCTTCCTTATGAAACAAATAGTAACATAGTACTTGTTATATGGTATTTTATGAAATCAAGTAAGAGGTTTGATACAAACTCGTGTACAGCTGCTGCAACCAGAACCCCCACCCACCCACATCCTCCTGTCCCCTTATGTCACCTCCCTCCCCGCTCTTGCCTTCTCTTCTTACTATTTCATGTTATTTAGTAGTTTATATATATATATGTTGAACCCCTTTGTCATCACGTGATATCTTTAGTAATGTCTTGTACGCAGAGGGCCTATTTAGTTGTCAGAACTTGTGCCCAAATCCCTTTGATTGTTTTTTAATTAATAAAATATGTTTGAACCGACCCCGAGTCTGCCCCGCTTACTCCCTACTTAACGTGTAACAGTATGGCTGTGTAGCAACTATTGAATATAATAAGATCGGATAGTGTTTTATTGTAGGCATAAGATAGCACACTTCAGCGTTATAAAGTGGTATTTAATTTCGCTCTGTCACAGGCAAACTTATATAAACATACAGTCTCATGAAAACGTATGCGCTTACTGTACAATATAGGGAGGCTGCTCTTAGATGCTCATAGCTGTTGATAGAACGTTAAGCATGATAAAACCTAATTATAGCGTAATGCACGTATGCTGTTTAAAACAATTTAACCTTTACTCGTCAGATATGATAATTATAACGTCTCAGTGATATGAAACTAAACATATCTGTCGTTTAATATCAAATCACAGATGTACCACCGGAAAAACCACCTCGGCTCCCGCGGGAATCATCTCACCGAAGGAAGTCTGGTGAGTTATAGAATACAGAGACACCAGCCGGTTCCTGGAACATAACATTATATACATTAATAACAAGGCACGTCCTCTTTTCCATGAAAACTATATTCCGGTTCCGGTTGACATGTCTTAAACATGAAAATCTACTCACAGCTAGAGCACGTGAAGGTATACATAGGCGTGTATTTTGTAGCATACAAGTATGTATGGATAAGGCATTGTGTAAACAGCGGTTCTTCAGTGACATCTTTTTCATTAAACGAAATATGTTTAACAAAAATTGTGTGAGAATTCGATCTTGCTTAAAGTAGAAACTTTTCGTACAAAATGATAAAGATATTGATAAGGGAACTATCTATGTTCAAATATACTATTTGATTTTTTAATGTCAGCGGAAATGTCAAATATCTCAATTACCATATGTATACTCTAATCTATTTTTTTTATTTACTTATTTCGTTTTATTACTGTCTGTGCCATTTTCAATCACAATATGATTTCAGATCGTTAAGTTGCGCATATGCGAAAAAAAGAAAATGTAAATGTTTTGTTTTTAAAACTTAAATATTAGTTGTACCAGAAGGATCAACAAATCGGCTAGTTGATTGAGGGTGTGTAAAAACTACTGGAAAACACATTATTCATGCTTCTAGATATAGAGTTGACTCGGACAAGGTATTACATATAAAATGTCTGTAAATACAGATTGACGAGTTGAGTGATGGAAAAGATGAAAGAAGAAATCGGCATGTGTGTATTTTGTTATTTTTTTGAACAGAGCAAAGATCAAAGAAACACTCCGGGAAAACTCCCGTCCCACTACCTCAGGGTAAGAAGGATATTTCAAAGTCACTTTTATAAACTAATAAATTTTGTCATTTCCAACAATCTGAAACTAACTGTGCGCTAGTGTGCATTTACATATTGTAGGGAAGTCAAGTATTCTATTGGACCAGTGCAATTTGATTGTTTTATTAACCAGTTGGCACCCTTAATGTAAATATAGGTCGAGAAAAACATTTCATACTGTTGTTCAATCAGCTGTTCAAAGTTTACCTGCTTTCATCCATATGATTAAAAGGCCACGTCGTAACCTCAGGTGAAGGGTAATGTCGTAACCTCAGGTGAAGAGGTCACGTCGTAACCTCAGGTGAAGGGCAATGTCGTAACCTCAGGTGAAGAGGTCACGTCGTAACCTCAGGTGAAGGGCAATGTCGTAACCTCAGGTGAAGAGGTCACGTCGTAACCTCAGGTGAAGGGGCCACGTCGTAATCTCCGGTGAAGGGCAATGTCGTAACCTCAGGGTGAAGGCCAATGTCGTAACCTCAGGTGAAGGGCAATGTCGTAACCTCAGGTGAAGAGGTCACGTCGTAACCTCAGGTGAAGGGGCCGTAACCTCAAGTGAAGAGGTCACGTCGTAACCTCAGGTGAAGGGGTCACGTCGTAACCTCAGGTGAAGGTCCGAGGTGCATGGTTCGAGGCTACCTACCCGTATCAGATTGTGTTTCGCAGGATGCTTAGAAACGGACCAGTCTTTGCTGCCGTGGATGTAGCCTTGAACCGGACGGTATACGACAGACCTCCATTATGTTGTTCATTAAGGCATTCCGAAAATATAATATATATATATATATATATATATATATATATATATATATAAATGTACATTTACATTGCCATCTTTTCGAAACGCTTCTACCTACTTTATCACTTTTTAACCTATTCAATTCTACATAATTATACAAAATAACTAATTCAGAATATTTCCGTTTACGTAATTCGTATTCGTCGACATATATCCTGTATGAATACATTTTTAGAACTTTCAACAAACTAGGTCATCCGAATGTTTTACATACGTGATTTACATTTACAAAACTTAAGAATACATCTGCTGACTTCGTCCGATTGTGTTTGTCTCTATGCTAGTTTACAATTATTCTTCCGGAACGGTTCTATCTACATCGTCCATGTTTGTATCCCAGTGTCCTTATTTGCATAATCACCCTTTCGGAGCGTTTCTATCTACATCGTCCATGTTTGTATCCCAGTGTCCTTATTTGCATAATCACCCTTTCGGAGCGTTTCTACCGACATTTGTACCTCGTCTTCATTTGTTTACCTATAAACTTATTTACATAATCATTTTTTCGGAACGTTTCTAACCTTATTAACCATATGTGTTTACGTTGAATGTCCGTTCACGTATAAGTTAATTTACAGCGACTGAAGAGCACGGTGATATTTATGATGTACCAGAAGAAGAAGGTAGGACAACATATTTAATTCTATATCAATTCTAAATCCAAGGGTTTCGCTTTGTATAATTTTGAAAAAAAATAAATGTATTTTGTGGCAAGCTGACTGGTCAATAGTTAGCGTGGTATTAGACATCGGAAAAAGCTGACCAATAGCTTAAGTCCTGGTATATTTTAAGGGTGATATAATATCCACATCGACAGCGGAACCCTTGGATCATAAGACCTGATAAAAAATCCTAACGAGAATTAAAACCTTGAATTTGAAAACTGCCATCAGCTGGATTTATATTGTAAATGGAAAATGCACACAGATCTTAATGTACTTTGTGTGAAACCGTAAGATACCTTAAAGTGTTGACCTTTAAGAATACTGCTTTCATGTAATATCAAGTAATCTGCTCAAACGTGATAAAATTTCAGTGAACACAGATTTCGTTACTCACATTTTTTATTTTACTTTATCTTTTTACCTATATAAATAAGACGAAAAAATTGCGATGTTTGATAATGTAATTTTTAATGTTTTGCAGACCTTGACAACGGGAACCAAGACGACTTGTATGATGTACCGGGTAAGTCACGTGGTATTATAGTCACACGGCACAAAACAAATCGAACGGTCAATTTAAACGCCACAAACAACGAGTTCTTGATCGCTGAGTAAGCTATTTACTCAGTGTAAAATTTTCCCTGTACAGTTTTCTGACGTTGTAATGTTGAGTAGAGAACAATTTTTGTTATTTTGTAGATATGACCGACGATGGAGGGGATATATACGATGAGTCATCTTTAGATTCACCTCCCCAAATCAAGTCAGCAGCTCGATCTACCGAAAAACCGCAACCGAAATCTGTGACGAAAGCAAGTATGACGTCAGGGTCAGAACGAAACCCAAGGTCAACCATGACAGAGCCCAAACTTGGACCTAGAACACACATAACGTCAGGTTCGAAACGTGCGTCCAGATCTCAGGCGACGTCGGAGTCGACACGTGTTCCTAAATCAGACTTTGCCTCAGAGTCAACACGTGCACCGAAAGCAGGAGTGACGTCAGAATCTGTCCATTCATCACCGGCAGTCATAACGCCCGAAGCAATACAGCTGCCAAAAGCGGCCGGAACCTCCCACATGTCTAAACTACTCTCAATGTCAGGGGATTTAAAGAATGCTGCAAAACATATAATGAAATTTGATACTAAACCAGCGGTTAGACCCACTATTGTGAAAGTAGATTCTTCACCAATGACGGAAACCGAGTCAATTCCAGATTCCAGACCTTCAAAACCCAGACTTTCGTCAGGGTTCCCCTCCGACAGCGGGAGTAAGTCAAGTGCATGACGATGACGTAAACCTATACGTAATAAGACCCGTATGCTCATTGTTTTTCTTTAGCTTAACACATAATGTATGCTGAAAACAGAGAAATCTGTGAGATTTTTCAATTATCGTGTCTACAACAATACACGTACTGAAATAACCTGCATCCAAACATTTTTTGTAAAAAACTAAAATGTGTTTAAGCCAAATCGATAGATATTGAATGAAATAAGTTTAAAAACAATTTCTACCTATTGTCATATCAAGTATGTTATTTTTTAAAGTCACGTGACCGTACATGTATGCGCTTTAATTGTGTGTTAAGCTTTATTAAAAATACAATCCCATCAAATACCATTATACTAGATATATATAACAATACCTATACTGTATTTTACCATGTGTATATACATATATGTTGTCCTGCTGTCCAAAGTCTCTGTATTTAGACATATAGATTCAATATTCTCTATTCTAAAGCTATGATGTAATTACTTATCTAAATGATTAATTTATTTAACATGTTTTATAAGCTGTATGTGTTTCAATTCAGAATTAAAACTTTTCAACATTATCTGTTATTTGTCTCATTTCTGTATCCATATCTCCATACATAACTGTCAGATTTCCACTAATTATAAGATGTAAAATGGCGCATGTTCATGTGTTTTATTGATATGTCCAACTTTGTGTTTTATTTCTTTATTGAATATTTACCAGTCTTTATAATAGTCCACAATCCGAATCAAATAAAAGAATGTTGATGTGAGACGCTTGACTTTTGTATTTATTCAAGGCATAAATATATACAACATATTACTATAAATTCATAAGATGTTTTGCATTTTATTTCATGAATATTCCTGCATGAATGAATATAAAAGTTTGTCTGCTAATGTGATTTCGGCCTTTTTCGATTGTGTATCTCTGTTTAACACCCATAATTATAACCCTACCTATTATTGTAACCCACCCACAATTATAACCCTACATTCTATTGCAACCCACCCACAATTATAACCCTACATTCTATTGTAACCCACCCACAATTATAACCCTACATTCTATTGTAACCCACCCACAATTAAAACCCTACATATTATTGTAACCCACCAACAATTTTAACCCTATCTTCTATTGTAACCCACCCACAATCATAACTCTAAATTCTGTTGTAACCCACCTACAATTATAACCCTACATTCTGTTGTAACCCTACCCACTATTTTAACCCTACGGTTGTTGAATATTTGATGAAGTGATCACATACGAGATTCTTTGCTATAAGCGGTACAATGTAACACATTTTATTTTTTGACAAACATCATCGTAGTCTTCCAACCATTTCAGGAATGGAGATGAAAGAGACTAAAATTTCAAAAATCTTTTTCTCAATACCCAGATATGGTAAAATCAAACTTTCTTCGTGGATGGACGGGCATTCAGTTGCTTTTATATATATGTTTATCACACTGACTCGTGATGTGGGGCCACGAAGCTAAATTAGCGAAAAGTTGACAATCTATTTAACAGGGCAGTTGTATTGAATTTACAGGTTCCAGCAGAAGAATACTATAACTTTGACCCCTTCTCTAAAGTATTTTATTCAGATTGTTTTCATTTGTTGTTTACATTGTAGCTAAAATTGTCTATCTATCGAGATGATTTCTTTATCAGTCGAGTTTTTACAGGCCCTCGGTAACTGTTTAGGCCTTTCAACCTACAGCTAATTCACAACCGATCAAATTACTTTTCACGAACATTTCTGAATAAATTCTTTATTTGTTTGTTTACCTATATATTTATTTATTTTCAAGCTTTCAATAAAACTACCACGAATGAACTTCCACCGCGGAAATCACGAGAGCAACGTAGTCCTCACGGCGTCCACTTCCCTGAAGACATGTTAGCACGTAAGTTGAAGTTGACAATTCATAGAGAATATTCATTCATATATCTATATTATATAGTAAAATTTGTTGGATATTTCGTCCTCTCCCATTCTAGTAGTAGACCTTCTCCAATTCTAGTACTAGATCTTCTCCAATTCTAGTAGTAGATCTTCTTCCATTCTAGTACTAGATCTTCTCCAATTCTAGTAGTAGATCTTCTCCCATTCTAGTACTAGACCTTCTCCCATTCTAGTGCTAGACCTTCTCCCGTTCTAGTACTAGACCTTCTCCCATTCTAGTACTAGATCTTCTCCCATTCTAGTAGTAGATCTTCTTCCATTTCAAAAGTAGATCCTCTCCCATTCTAGTACTAGACCTTCTCCATTCTAGTAGTAGATCCTCTCCCATTCTAGTACTAGACCTTCTCCCGTTCTAGTACTAGACCATCTCCCATTCTAGTACTAGACCTTCTCCCATTCTAGTAGTAGATCTTCTTCCATTTCAATAGTAGATCCTCTCCCATTCTAGTACTAGACCTTCTCCCATTCTAGTAGTAGATCTTCTTCCATTTCAATAGTAGATCCTCTCCCATTCTAGTACTAGACCTTCTCCCATTCTAGTAGTAGATCCTCTCCCATTCCAGTACTAGACCTTCTCCCATTCTAGTACTAGACCATCTCTCATTCTAGTACTAGACCTTCTCCAATTCTAGTAGTAGATCTTCTTCCATTTCAATAGTAGATCCTCTCCCATTCTAGTACTAGACCTTCTCCCATTCTAGTAGTAGATCCTCTCCCATTCTAGTACTAGACCTTCTCCCATTCTAGTACTAGACCATCTCCCATTCTAGTAGTAGATCTTCTTCAATTCTAGTAGTAGATCTTCTTCCATTTCAATAGTAGATCCTCTCCCATTCTAGTACTAGATCTTCTCTAATTCTAGTAGTAGATCTTCTTCCATTTCAATAGTAGATCCTCTCCCATTCTAGTACTAGATCTTCTCCAATTCTAATAGTGGATCTTCTTCCATTTCAATAGTAGATCCTCTCCCATTCTAGTACTAGACCTTCTCCCATTCCAGTAGTAGATCTTCTTCCATGGCAGTACTAGACCTTCTCCCATTCTAGTACTAGACCTTCTCCCATTCTAGTACTAGACCTTCTCCCATTCCAGTAGTAGATCTTCTCCCATTCTAGTACTAGACCTTCTCCCATTCTAGTACTAGACCTTCTCCCATTCCAGTAGTAGATCTTCTTCCATGGCAGTACTAGACCTTCTCCCATTCTAGTACTAGACCTTCTCCCATTCCAGTAGTAGATCTTCTTCCATGGCAGTAGTAGATCTTCTTCCATGGCAGTACTAGACCTTCTCCCATTCTAGTACTAGACCTTCTCCCATACTAGTACTAGACCTTCTCCCATTCCAGTAGTAGATCTTCTTCCATGGCAGTACTAGACCTTCTCCCATTCTAGTACTAGACCTTCTCCCATTCCAGTAGTAGATCTTCTTCCATGGCAGTACTAGACCTTCTCCCATTCTAGTACTAGACCTTCTCCCATTCTAGTACTAGACCTTCTCCCATTCTAGTACTAGACCTTCTTCCATTCCAGTAGTAGATCTTCTTCCATGGCAGTACTAGACCTTCTCCCATTCTAGTACTAGATCTTCTCCCTTTCCAGTTGTAGATCTTCTCCCATTCTAGCACTAGACCTTCTCCCATTCCAGTAGTAGATCTTCTCCCATTCTAGTACCAGATCTTCTCCAATTCTAGTAGTAGATCTTCTCCCATTCTAGTACTAGACCTTCTCCCATTTCAATAGTAGATCCTCTCCCATTCTAGTAGTAGATCATCTCCCATTCTAGTACCAGATCTTCTCCAATTCTAGTAGTAAATCTTCTCCCATTCTAGTACTAGACCTTCTCCCATTTCAATAGTAGATCCTCTCCCATTCTAGTAGCAGATTCTCTCCCATTCTAGTATTATATACTACGATTTACATAAAGGGGTTCACTACTTTTACTTTTCCCTTACCATAAGGCTTCATATGCCAATTTTTGAATCTTTTGATTGATCTAATTTATGGTATTTCGTTAGCTTCGTTAGGAAAACAAGGGATGTCCTATTTTTGGGTATGCAAGTGATGTTGTCCTTGTTGGATGTGAAAGGGATGTTGTCCTTGTTGGGTGTGCCATTTGGATGTAAGAATGTATCCTTTATTCTCGGCGATGTTGTCCTTTTCTCCTGTCCAATCGTGATTGTGTGTGGATTAGGCTAGAGTTGGGAGTGAATAATTGAGATATAACTGATATTTGTAACTTCCTAGAATTAGCGCAGCATCTGCAATATATTACATATTTTCATTCTAACTCTAAAAGCAGGATAAGTCAAAATACATTGAAGTATATGTAATAAAGATATGTGTTCTTGTTACCAATACTCAACCAAACACTTCTTAAACAGCTGACCCAGATGACGACATGTATGAGGCGCCCGTGGGTATGTCACGTGACATCATATAATGTCATTTCCTGTCTTTATGCACTTTTCCTCTCTCCGAAAACATTTCTCCAAATTCTACTCAGGCTTCAATAATGACTTCGAGAAAGCTTGTTTTTTGTTGATAAAATTACTTGTATATCCCGATATATTTCATGCATGTTACTCTATACCAGAATTTATATATATAAAAAAAACAAAAAACAAAAAAAAAAAACCCGAAACAAACAGATTCTGAATAAACGTGGAATCTTACATCTACGTATGTTTGTGTACTGCCTCTATATTATTCATGTATACTTTATTAGTCTACCACGTGGTATTCATGAAACTTAATTTGTTTTGTGTCTGTACACAGTTTTAACAACCCCACGCCCCCCTAAAACGAGATTTAGTGTACAAAAAATCAATTATCAGTAAAGACAACCGAATTATCAAATTGCAGTCAATTCTTTCTGAACAGGCCACTAAAGGAAGGAAGAAAGGGTAACCATTTACTTTACATACGGGTACTCTTTATATAGAGGGTCAATTGCATTGCAAACCTGTCTGCAACTCCAGAAACTCACTGATACGGTAGATAATTATGCTGGTGGAGTTTAGTAATTACTTATCGTCCGCGCTACTACTGAAAGTATTTCGTGGAGACTGTATTGACATTTCATATTGAGTTGCAGCTATGCATGCCTTATATTGAGCTCCATCATATTGGCTATTTAAGATTACAGAGACAATGTTAGTTTTACACTGTCAATACCGTATGGATCGTTTTCAGATTTTATCTGCAGGTCTTGATATTCATCAGAAAAGATTCCAAATGGCGGTTATCTTGGATTTTGAATGTTAAGCTTGATTTTCACCTTTTCTTATAAACTTCTTCATGGGTAATTCAAATTTTGAGGGTTGCCTTAATTGAAACTCAGTTTTTAGAGCGATCAGAAAAAAAATGTTATGACTAAGAGGTAGCCATATTGAATTTTTATGATTGAAATTTGCTATCGCTATTTCCGTTTTATAATTTGTTAGATATGGTCGGCTTTGGGATTGGTCGTTTCGAAAAATGTAGTTAAAAACTGGTGTTATTTCTTAACCTCGTCAATTGTCAATGCAACAAATAATCACTGAATGAAAAAATAAGATCAAAGAAAAATAAGGAAAACGTCACATATCAGTAAATGACAAAAGTCGATAATTGAGTAACAGGCGTCAAGATTCCTCCAAGATTTCTTGTTATACCGCTGTCATTTCTTTCTACGTTTTTAGCCACAAACGGTAAGCATTCTGTAATGAATGTCCGACATAATTCCATACCGGACGAAGAGGCCCCGGATGTTCCATTGAGACAGAGAAGTAAGCCAAAGACACAGCGAAGTTTAAGTGAAGGGGAGACAACCATGCGTGTTGTAAAAATAAAGGAAGATAACACAGGTGACCACGAGGTGGAGCTAAATGTCTCGTGTCTAGAGACAGACGGAAAGGTTTGTAGTACCATACATCACGAAATATCAAATTGAAAATAGAATTCTTAAGTTCGAACCGATAACTAGTACAGGTGTTGAAGTATAATCGAAATTCCAGATATTTCAGTTCAAAATCTGTGTAAATGGCAGTGCACGTATCTACTGTAAACAGCTGCGGGTACATGTTTTTGTATAAGGCACATATTTGGGGAAATGTTCAACAAATTTAACATTTCAGGGTATCAAAATATAATGACAGGAATATTTAGAAAATCCTAAGAACATTTATCAAGGTATTTTAATTGTTAACAAACAAGTGTTGTTATACAGGACATATTACACCAAAAAGTAAATTTGCGCCATTGCAGGGGAAGATCATCCTAGAGCTCACGACAGCTCACCAAGATGTAGTGAAGCCACTTCCGGCTAGAATTTTGCTGCTGGTAGACACGAGCGGAAGTATGGGGATCAAAGTGGGCAGAACACGACGAAGTAAACTTAACCGTCTGAAAGCGTTTGTCATGTCAATGGTTAAAATTCTAGACGACGGTGATCAGGCGGCACTAGTGACTTTCGGGGAAGATACTAAAGTTCTGCTTCCCATGACGGAGATTAACGATCGAACACAGGTTACTATTTAATAAGGATATCTTTGGCGTCAGATGAAGCTATGATAGAAATTGTTTCCTTACTCATGAAGATAAATCGAGATGATGTTGATGTGTCAGTTATTAAAGCTGAATTTAAGTTACCGGAATGAAAATCGGTTTCAAAAGGCGCTTTATTTGACCACTTAACTCTTCCTGTGCGTGAGTCAATGCTTTATAATCGCACGCTTGTATATCCTCAAACTTCAACATACACTTAGAAAATTGATGCCGTTCTCAATGACTCATTTCCGTTTCCGGTTTGTTTACAGGACACGCTGACGAGACAATTAGACGCGCTGGACAAAACCTTCCTGTCACAAAAAACAGATCTGAGTGCTGGCCTAATTACCTCCCTTGATGTGTTTGGTCGTGTCTGCAAAAGGTACGCCCAATGTTAGTTTTAATGGTCAATTGTTGAATGCTCCCTTTATTTTCCGCCCACAGAGGATTGTGGTACTTCCGGAGAGACACACATGTGAGATTAGGAACTTTTTATGTCTTCTGGAGACCTACTACAAAGTCTCCCCGAAGTATTCTACTTCCGCAGTTCTTCCAACAATTCACAAAACGAAATTAAATCAAACTTTGAAATTATGGGAAGAAGTCTATTCAACCTTTCCTGTTTTGGAAAATTCAAAATATTGAACACTTATTTATTCACAATTTGACTATATATCTGGACATGTCTAAAAACTTGTATCCTATAGTTGATGCCTTATTAGATATTTTCATATTTTCTATTAAGCCTTTACCGGTAAGGTAATCATGTATGTAATTACGACAACGCCTATCATCTCCTTGTTGTATACTGACCCCGTCTATTTGTTTGTTTGCTTACAGCCAGAATGACCTTCTCAGTTACCGGAACAGCATCATTGTCTTCTCGGACGGCGAGATTAACATGGGGACACAGGAACCACAGCGACTGGTCCACGAGGTACGCGAAAAGATCCGTTCAATGTCGTTCGGCCTAGATAACACACAGAACCAATGGGTGTCCATATCTACAGTAGTGACCGGAAGTAGTCCATCTGAGATCATGTACTCTCTGTCCAAATTCTGCAGCAGTGACGCATTCTATCACCTCGACACTGACAAGTCATCTAAATCAGATGTTGATTTGTTTCTTCCGATCATGATGCGAAAGACTGCTATAGCTTGGAATGTTTCCCTTCATGTCGCATCTCTGAACGGTGCTACGATTATCAATGCCGACTGTACCCAAGAGAATAAGGTACGTCTGCGCGGACATAAAATGGCAGAAGGTGAAAAAACCGAAAAGGCGTATTTCTTTTATGATATCCAAGCAGCTTCGGAGAAACACGTCGGTATCGTTATAGACCTTTCGGGAGTTAGCGAAAATCCGGATGTCGTTGTTTTAACTGCAACCATACATTTTACGGGTGTATCCGGTAAGCGACGTTATGTCACAAGGGACGTAACTCTGGGTGATTTGACGACGAATGACCAATCGAAGAAAAAGGAGGCACTAGAAGACATATACATGCACGAGGCTCGAATTTTATCCCAGGTAGCTGTAAGTAAGGCCGCGGAGGAACTAAAAACAGGTCGCGCAGAGAAATCCCGCACTCGCCTCATCGAGGGACAAACGGACCTTCAGCGACTTATGGAGAGTTACGGGCAGATGGCGGAAGTGGAAGAAGTGAAAATTGATATTACACCGCATGCAGAGTCCGTAATCAAGAATTTACAGTCTCTACTCGACGCTATTGAGTCGGCTACTGGAAATGACGAAGATGTGAACGGTAAAAACTGGATACGAATGAAAGCCGTATCTTCCGCCATCACTCGGGAAGCTCCGACAACTTCCGACACCGTCGCCGACAATGATATTCTGTGTCCGCTTCCAAAAGTACGACAGGTTAGCTCAGAGAATATCCGGGAACAAATGGTGCATGTGTACCGGAAACAAGGTGTTCGGAACAGCAGTTTCATAAACATGGACCATACTATGAAAGAACTGTCCGCTAGTTTACGAATGAGGCCGATTTCAGAATAAGAAAGAACACTTTATAACACTCTCTGGGGAGTATTTGAACGTGGAGTAACGGAAACGCCTATAGAAAGATGACGTCATTTTAAGCTACTTAGTATGTAAGTAATTTGTAGATGAATATGTCCACCGTCTGTTGGCATTTGAAGTGTTATGTTTTGTCTTATACACGTTCGATTGTCTCATAATACAGCGGTTAACGTCTCATGTCTGCAAAATTCGCCTACAGTATATTTTCGTTTTGTATGAACAAACAAATGTAATTAACTGGTCGCCACAAGTGACTGACTAAGTATTGACCTATTGGTTTCCGCCTGCTACTCCAATTCTTATCTTCAGCACGGGTTCAAAGTCTGTTACAGAGGGAAAAGCAGAATGTATTTTCTGCAGAAACCACGTACATATTACAGTATTAAGCACATTTTCAGGTCTCAAGTCGAAGTCAAAATATTTATGTCTTGTTTCGATATATCTTTATTTAAAATAGACTCCGAATGTACAGAACTTCAAAGATGGCCACATTTGTGGAAATTGCTTTTGTTATGAAATACTATATATATATATATATATATATATATTTCATCAATCATTTCACAAATGACGAAAGAACATGAACGTATTTGTATATATTAGGTCATTTTCCCTAATTAGGGTATATTTTGTCAACAGCATAGTTCAACAATGAATAAATGTTTAACATATAGAAGTCACGTCATACATTCTGGCATAAATATTATGAAATTGTGAAAGATAACATGGGCGAATAAATGCTTTACCGGATAAAGGTATATCTGTCTCGTCAAATCTTGTCATTTAAATAACTCACTGTGAATGTACAGCGTTGTTATGTAAGAAATATGGATGAACCCCATTAAATTGACCGTTTAAAACTTTTACTGTCACAACAATGTATTTATCTTTGATGTTTTATATAAGCTATATATATTGATTTTAAATGTATTTCATGATATTTTATCCAATGCTCGATATTATATATATATATCCTAATCATTTGTAATATGTCTTTTTTTGCATTTACATCAAATGTGAATTCAAACCTTTTTCTCGAACTTTTAACATTTTGAAATTTACTTTGAGGCTTTAAATGAAAGAAAACTGATTCAAAACTTTCTTATTCATTAACTAGAATAAGATTACAAAAAATAATGTTCCCATATTTAGACATATTGTAACAGGTGCACAATATATATATATATTGATATAGGATGTTACACAATAGTATGACATGGTAAAGAAGGGTATATAAGTTATATACAGGAACATGTATATTACAAATCTTCATTCCTTATTTGCAAAGAGCACAGTAAACTTGCATAATCCGACAACACATTTATATAACAATATGTCTGTAAAAGATAAGTTTTGTCTGACAGCGTTTCTGATAAGACATGTTAACATGACCAGTAAGTTTTGTCTGACAAGGTTTCTGTTAGACTTCTTAACATGACCAATAGGTTTTGTCTGACAGGGTTTCTGATAAGACATGTTAACCTGACCAGTAAGTTTTGTCTGACAGGGTTTCTGATAAGACATGTTAACATGACCAGTAACTTTTGTCTGACACATGTTAACATGACCAGTAACTTTTGTCTGACAGGGTTTCTGATAAGACATGTTAACATGACCAGTAACTTTTGTCTGACAGGGTTTCTGATAAGACATGTTAACATGACCAGTAAGTTTTGTCTGACAGGGTTTCTGATAAGACATGTTAACATGACCAGTAAGTTTTGTCTGACAGAGTTTCTGATAAGACATGTTAACATGACCAGTAACTTTTGTCTGACAGGGTTTCTGATAAGACATGTTAACATGACCAGTAACTTTTGTCTGACAGGGTTTCTGATAAGACATGTTAACATGACCAGTAAGTTTTGTCTGACAGGGTTTCTGATAAGACATGTTAACATGACCAGTAAGTTTTGTCTGACAGGGTTTCTGATAAGACATGTTAACATGACCAGTAACTTTTGTCTGACAGGGTTTCTGATAAGACATGTTAACATGACCAGTAACTTTTGTCTGACAGGGTTTCTGATAAGACATGTTAACATGACCAGTAACTTCTGTCTGACAGGGTTTCTGATAAGACATGTTAACCTGACCAGTAAGTTTTGTCTGACAGGCTTTCTGATAAGACATGTTAACATGACCAGTAACTTTTGTCTGACAGGGTTTCTGATAAGACATGTTAACATGACCAGTAACGTTTGTCTGACAGGGTTTCTGATAAGACATGTTAACATGACCAGTAACTTTTGTCTGACAGGGTTTCTGATAAGACATGTTAACATGACCAGTAACTTTTGTCTGACAGGGTTTCTGATAAGACATGTTAACATGACCGGTAACTTTTGTCTGACAGGGTTTCTGATAAGACACTTGTCTTAACATAACATGCCACTTTTGTAATGTTAACATGACCAGTTTTGTCTGACAGGGTTTCTGTGATAAGACATGTTAACATGACGGTAGTACATGTTAACATGACCGGTAAACTTTGTCTGACAGGGTTTCTGATAAGACATGTTAACATTAACACTATGTTGTGTCTGACATGGTTTCTGATAAGACATGTTAACATGACCAGTAACTTTTGTCTGACAGGGTTTCTGATAAGACATGTTAACATGACCAGTAACTTGTGTCTGACAGGGTTTCTGATAAGACATGTTAACATAACTAATGTTCCGCATGATGTCGGGTCAGTGATTTTTGTTTGTGTTTATTGTACGATATTTTTGTGTTGATATTCATTCTTTCAGCTTTGTTTATGGTAAATTTTCTGATACACATATAATTGGTGCAAATATAAACATTTATTTTTTTTATTAAAGCTTTATGATACCAAACAGTTGTAGTGTTGTTTTTTTTATTAAATGTATCAATTAGCGTCGTATTATCACAGATTTGATAGTTAAACCATACTATCAACACAACAGAAGGAGAAAATATATATTTATATCATAGCAACCTAAAGTACCGGAAGTGTTGACCACACAAAAGCGAGAAAAATATATGATTGACGTGAATGCTGAAACACCGGACATGCTTAAAGTGACCATTTCATTTCATGACATAAATATTATAAAAAATATAGAATTTAAACATCAATTAAAACAGAAAATAAAACGTACGGGTTATAGTGGTAATTGTTTAGAGTTTCCTATGAAATAGAAAGTAGATTACTTTGCATCACTAGAAATTATGAAAACTGAATTTTTAAATTACACACCAAATATTCATTACAGACATTAAATATTTCTTAACCATTGACATCGACCTAAATCGTTTCGACATGTTTGGCGATAAAAGGAATTATAGCTAATTGTTCTGATCCGAGTTCTCATATAACATCGGCGACAGTGTGCTGGGTCTATTGCCGCAGTCTCATTACTTTAAAAAAAACCTCCTCTATTCTTTTCCATGTTTGTTTTTCCTGTTTATACAACACTTGATAAAAAGTTTAATTATTGGCCAGCTATGATACAGGTATATTCTATACTTAGATATTTTTTAATCCTGCAACTAGCGCTTCTGTTGTCTAAATACGTCTGCTGTGACGGAAAACAGCTATTTTTTTCGCACGCGCATAAAATCTGTGCAATACTTTAATTAAATGACCATGAATGTGCGATTATTTTGAGTAAGTCTAATAAGGAAAAGTAACACAATCTCCTGTTGCATTCAATGAATTTCGGATCTACTTTTTTCTTGTGGAGCAATATCACTAAGGCGCACGTGACTGGGATTACTTCCGTGTAACGTCAACCGTAAGTTTGCCACAATGTGTTGAAATTTCAAGATTCTGCAGGATAAAGAGAGGATAAGTATGGTCATTGTTTGAAAATATAAACTGCATTATGGCTCGTTGAAGAAACTTTTTTCTAGCATAGTCCTCACGGAAAGTATTAGAAAATACTTTAAGGGACTAAATGGTTAGCTTTTCATCTCACAACTGATTAAAAGCGTTATTACATTTAAAATCTGTTAAAAGTGGTGAACTTTCTGTTAATTAAATTATTTAAAAGTTTTAGGAAAAACGTCAAAAAAGTTCAAATAAAGCAGGAGCGACCCAGCATTAATTCGTGTCATTGTCATTCGGAGAGCGGAAACAAGGTCTTTGCGCATGCACATAGAAATCACAACCAATCGGCTGGGTTCAGAAAGGTCACGTGACGAACTCGGCAATCTCCGATCAAAACAAGGAAAGACGGTAGACACAACAGCAAGTATTGACCGGTATTAGTTTTCCGCTGATAATCTTAGTTTAGTTTAAACATATTTTATTGCCAAAATATTGCAAGAGGATTGGGCACAAGTTCCAAGAACTTATAATCGCCCGCTCCTAATTATTAAACACATACATATGTATACGACATCATAAGATAGCAGATAAAATTAGAAGATAACATGATAATCTTCAATTTTTCTCAAAAAGTATTATAATTGTTTCATAGTCTCATTTTAAATTTTACAAAGCTTGTCCGAAATCAAACGTATGGGGGAAAAAACGAAATCTAACTTTTCAGTTTCTTTAAATACGCCGGACTTAGTCCCTGATTTACTTTATGAATTTAGAACTATATTTCCGTGAGGAACTTGGATTATTCGGAATGTCTGCACGTTCCTGGCATAAACAGTGTAAACAACAAGCGTTGATAGTCACAATTTTCAATAAAATGTTCCCCAGGTTTAAATTATCATTATGACATTCTTTACGGCCCGTCAACACCTAAAAGGTCATTAGGGTCATCAACCGGTAAGGTTTAAATACGTGGCCAGTGTATTAAAACTAACGTGTATTTTGGCTTGATACAGACAGGCGAAAGTGGCTCTTCTAAGACTAGTCACATTACTCTGTAAAGTTTATATTGTAACATACTTGCCATGCATTCTCTATGTTACACTTTTGTAATCCTGATGCGATGGCCG
The DNA here is from genome assembly GCF_031769215.1 of Ylistrum balloti. NCBI lineage: Eukaryota > Metazoa > Mollusca > Bivalvia > Pectinida > Pectinidae > Ylistrum > Ylistrum balloti. The sequence goes on from NW_026781888.1 coordinate 1,694,142, forward strand.
AAGATGAAATGTTAGTTCGATGGCTATATGTAAGCGTCGCTATGTATCACATTGTAACAAAAGATCAATCTGATTTTGGAGTTGAGAACGTGAAAGATTTGTTCTTTTTAGCATTATTTGTACACACACCTTCCTTCAAAACACAAGTGGACTTAATGTCCAAATATGGCAATTTGTCTTGACCACATGTTACACCATGCTTCCTGAACGCATGTTCTCGCCATTTGCATCGAGTTTGTCCCTCTCTTGAAATCTGACGAAATTGGTTTAGTTGCATCCAATCCATATTGCGCATGCGTTGTATTCGCTGTTTTTCGATGTCCGACAGTTTTAAATCGAGATGACGTTGGTAGCTTTTATTCCCGTATAATATTGTCTTTCCGAGATGAGATTTCGATGCGCTCAATCCATTACTATTGTCTGCGCGCATGCGTTCCTTGTAGAATCCGGTTCCGGCTATTCGCTGGGTGTCTTTTTTGTTTGTCCAATTCACAATATCTCCTGATGGACGATTGAAAACTGGTGGCAGTTTATACTTCTCCTGTCTATCCATCCTAGTTCCAAGATGTAAAACTTTTAATTACAAAAAGATATAACACTCTAAAATAGGACATAAACTACACTGTATTTGTAAAGAGAATTAACTCACAACAATACATTATATGTACAAATTAGGCAACACAGAATGTAAACGGGAGATAATATGGCATTCATTTGAATTCGAAAAAAAAAATTCGATCGTACGCTAGTTCCTTATTTTTTTTAAGTTACGTTTGTTACTCACTTGTCAGTCCATGTCAATAATGCAAAACCTTCGAAATTCACTTCAGTGTGGCATTAGTATTGGTCTCGTTTCCATTCCAAATATCTGAGAATCTTTTTTTAGATGTTAATTTATTCTAGCAGTGGTGTTAGAAACGATAAAGGCACGAGAGTGTCACGTGCCATAGATTGGTCAGTTTCGTGTCAGATGAGTGTCTATAGTTAGGTGTAAATATCATACCTGGCCGGGACAAATGGCATAATTAGCATATTCATGACACGTGTTGACCAGAAGTGTTACAAACTAGGGGAAAATAGCTATCATTATCGCACGTTCGAATAACTGTCACTTTTAGCAAATGGGTACTTAATTTGTATACAAATTCACACAAAAAGTCAAGATTTGGAAGAATTATTTTTATATGTCAGCCAAAATTTTGGAAGTATGACATGGTGTTGAACATCCACCCGTCAATCTTTCCTAAACGTCTACTTTCCGGAAATTTCAAGGTATTATTTTTTTTTTCGTATTATAATTTGGTTCGGATAACCCTTAGATTATTATATAACTGTATTTACTACTGCATGGTATTTCCACTATATAACCTTAACAAACGTAGTTGCGCAATGTCACTTCATAACTGCCAACTGGCGTATGAATTTGGAAGTAATGGAAAGGAATTGAGGTTGCCTCCCCTCGTACAGTTGGTATACGAGATTACGTTTGCCTAACTTTTTAATGTTTATGTAACAGAAGAATATATATATATATTTGCATTTAATGAACCAGGTTTCTTCACCAGTGCGTCGTTTGAACACTGTGTTTTTAACTTCCACAGCTCGTAAGCACGTTGAAGACTTAGACCTGGGCTACCTCCGTTGTAACGTTACGCAATAGCGGAGTGCACTCATCCACAATCTTGACAAAATTAAAAGATTGCAATATTACCTTTTGTAGATGACAATTGAATCAAATATTGAAATATGCATTATCCGTTTGTTCATAAGCCCATGAATGCCCATGAGATTTATCACCCTTTGTCATCTTTCCAACATTATAAATTTGTCCAGCAAGACATTTTCTACCTCGGTTTTAAATCATTAAATCTGTTTGCCTCAGCGAGTTTTGTTCTTTTCAACTTTTCAACTTTGTCTGGAGACCCACTTTCTCAATTTGAACGATTGTACAAAAGACACACTTTTAAATACAATTTTTAATAAGACAGAGTCAAATAATCAATTAAAATGCATCATACAGCTGTTTTGTTCTCTGTTAGGACTTTGAGGCTTAGTGGCCCGAAATATATATGTTATGCTCTCTCTCTCTCTCTCTCTCTCTCTCTCTCTCTCTACAACAACTGTATATCATGAACATTTTTTAGTCTATCTTATTGATATTTGTTGTTTTATGTTCGGAATGTGAAACTTATAACATTACCAGAAAGTGTCCGTGTGGAGATGGTATTGATGAGGTCACTATTTCTTTACATGTTCGTTTTTTCCTAATCGTCAAAGTATATTGTTTGTTACGTTGTATAATTTAGACGTAACTTTTAATATAGGAACTATCTTATGGGGTGACATTAACGTTTTCTCGTAAGAAACCAATAGTAAAATGGTTAGATCTGTTCAAAAGTTTATGAAACTATCAAAGCGTTTGAATACAACATGATTCTAAACTGTTTGTCAATACAACCGGATTCTGAAGTGTTTGTCAATGCTACCTGTTTCTGAACTGTTTGTCAATACTACCTGATTCTGAACTGTTTGTCAATACTACCTGATTCTGAACTGTTTGTAGTCGGCACTTAATTGAAGTAAAATCTATAGCCACTTTCCCCTTTATTCTTTCTATCTTCTCATCCTTTTGATAAAATTATTTAAACTCGCATTCATATTTATAGTATAAATGTGTGTCACGTGCAGTACATTAATTGTTTGTAATTTGTGATGGAGAAGAGTTCATAAGTAGCTAGAACCTGTCTCTGATCTATATATCTGTTTCTGATAATAAAATATGATTAAATAATAATAATGATAGAGATAAAAATCAGGCGTCACTAAGTTTTTCAAGAATCTTGAAATGATGTTAGCCGTATACAGATGTGAAATACCAGCGATCACAAAGCACTTTCGGAGATATTTATGTATATGGTCGTAATGAAAGTGTATGTAAGGACGTGTTAAAATCCTTCGTAATTTCTGATAACATTATATTTACTGAATTTTTACTAGTTCAGTTTAGAAAGAGACGTCACAGCCTGTGTATTCCATTAAAAGGTTAACAAATGAATTAAATTTCCACACCGGCTTTTCTTAGATGATTTTTATTTACACTTGTGAGCACCAGCTTCACCCGGATAATGGCTTGTGGAAAACTTTCTGATAAACAAGATTTTGTGAAATTGATTCTGGATGGTTATTGTCATTACTAACGTGATTTCTTATTGGTGGACTTTCGTCCAATCGTTCTTGTGTTCGATATTTTTCACAAAGTTCCTTCTCTGTGTCTGGATTATCCTTTCTTGGTCTTCCTTTCGGTTTTGTCGGTGATTCTGACCCGCCTTTCTGCATGACCTGTTAAAACGAAAACAAACAAAAATGTATGCAGTGAGACTAGACTCAATGATTGAGCAGACATCGGAAATCCTTTCTTTTTATCTAAATAATTCTTACAGACAAAAATCATTATGCTAATTTATCTTATAAGCAAACGACGAAACTTTTTCACAGCCTAATCATTGACTCGGTACAGCTGAATGCGTCCAAACCTTAATCATTGAACGAGGCAGTGAGGGAGTTCTTTACTCGTTTCTAGGGTAAACACAGTCTTAAATATCGAAGTCAGTATCATGAGGGCGAGAAATTCAATAGAAAATTAAATACATCAACAGATATTTTTTATTTGAGAAGTTATGTATCGTTTATTTTGCATATTTTAACATATTCTTGTCCATTATGTAACCAACGTTACAGATCCACAACATTTAAGTGCATATCATAATTCGTCTAGAGTTATCGGCCCTTACCAATTTTTTCCATTTCATCCGTCTGTTTTGGTACCAAGTTTTGACCTGGATTTGTGTGAGCCCAAGACTATCTGCCAAATCTAGTCTCTCTGGCGTTGAGAGATATTTCTGTCCTTCAAAACGCTTCTCTAGCCCAATTAGTTGTAGGTCCGTGAAGACGGTCCGGCTCCGTCGACATTTTCTCGGCTTCATCAAACTTTCCGCGTCCTCTTGCGATCTTGACCTTATATAAACCGGAAGTGGAATAGGCACTGTCATGGCGTCCCTCAGGTCCACCATACTATCAAGTGGAAATCCTGTCATACCAAAAGAAAATGATAAATATCAAGCACTATCTGCCAAACAATATGATTGTCCTAAGAAACACTAGCCCGTGTTTCCTGTGGGTACTTTTGTTAGGCATTTTGACGTATAATTTAGAACCAAAGAAAACACGCGCTTACCAAGTTAGCGTCCATATAAATCAGTGTATGTAGATTGTTTCATTCACGCGAGTTTTCTATTTTGTAAAACAATAACCTACAGATGTATACAAAAATGTAGATATATTTGTTTAAATGATAAGGACATACACTTGTAATTTGTTGCTTTGATATAGTCTCAATACGAATGATATATCCTGTGAAATATGTATGTTAAAGAAAATGATAAAATGTGACCAATGGTAAGAGAATATATATTCACAAAAAATTAATTTAAAAATTGATTAATAATTCAATCAAAACGGTCAAAGTTATTCCTGCTACAGATGTTTATGTTCTTTATTGACTTTGAGTCGACTTTTCGGTTTAAATTTAAAACAGTATCAAAAAGATTGTCACAATACACTGAGAAAGGCACACGATCAAAAATGTCACAAAATATATCTGTAGAGGGCAACCAATTAGATTAATTTTTTTCAAAACATCAGCTACTTTTGATGCATTTGTCAAGTTTTTCGATATATTTTTTGTTTTGTTTTGTTTGTCTTTTGTATTTGTTTTTGTTTTTGTTTTTTGTTTTTGTTTTTAACGATGACCGATATTGAAGGCCATTCAATTATCTGATTTTCAGACAATTAATCAGTAAGTCGTCATTTCTATTTTGCCGTGTTTTATATTTTTGTACGATATCACTATAAAATGTAAAGACATTTCGTAAATCAAAAGATAAAACGTAACCGTAGTGTCAATTTTAAAGATTTCTGGAGTACAAATAGATGCCTATCATTGAAATATATTTTTATATATAATATATAGATATACAGTGGTATTATCTATGTTTATTAATTATAATTGAGGATCTGGATAATTTTGAAATCACTCATTTATCAAAGATGATATTTATTGGATATTTTACTAATACAAAAACCTGTGAGACTGAAATTACTTTCACTAACACTGTATATGGTCCGGAGGGGACATATATATATATATTAAAGCGTATTTTGTATATTTGAGACAATTTTACCGAAACATTATACACAATTTTAGAATAAGCTTAACTATATATCAGCACATAAGTATAGATAAGTATTCCAACTGAAAAAAATGAACAATTATGTATTTCATTGTAATTCAAATTATTTGATTTAATGTGCAGAATGGATGTATATGTGTACATTACTCATATATATATATATATATAAAAACCTTCAATGTCCTTAATTATAAATATATGAACAATTACAAACCTGATGTTTAGTATTGATATATACAATAGGAAAAAACATAAATCTGCAAGAATTCTTATCAAATTATATTTCATCGTTAAGATTTAGGTACAATGTTAATTTATCTTAGTATTATTTGCCATAGACAATGACAGTAATTCTGAAATATCCATTACAAAAAAAATTAATTTATCATTTATTCTAAATCAAAATATAGTTCAGTCCTGAAATTTGCGGAGCTGTCATATAGATTGATCAATTAATTATACGTTCTACATTCTATCATTATCATCCTGGACAGGGACACAGAAAAGTAAATCGACATGCATTGGATGTTTATCTAGGAAAATGAGAAACGACTCCCGTTAGAAGGAATATATTAGATGGGACAACATTCTAGACTAATCATGCGACCCTTTCTTCAACAGGGCTAACTTCAGCACCTTTCTTCATCACAAATTATAAATGCGTTTTGAAACTTTATTATAATGAGCGTGACAAAAATAAGAAAATGTACGGAAATCGGATAACAACTTGAGAGGAATATAGCTCCATGCCTTCGCTTTCAAATAAATAAATAAACAAATGAAAGTAAATAAATAAATAAATAAATAAATAAATACCCCTTTGCATTGCTGTGTAAAAACTGGCTTGGTATGGTGTCATTCCCAAAGTGGGACTGGTCACTGTCCCAACGGTACCATTATGAAAAGGTGGGGTGAGGTAGGGTTGCGACACACCCATTAATGGCTGGTCCATCCCGGGGTAGAACCTTCCGGATGGCGTCGCATTAGAAGTGTTACTTTCCGGTCTTAAAATATCTCGGATGAAGAACGACGAAGATGATGATGAGGATGACATTTTTTGTGGATACATCTGACCAAACATTGTTGTGTCGTACATTAAAACACTCGCCAAATTCAGTCTGTTTACTTAATTGTTCAATAAAACTGGACATTAACGTCTGATTACCGTCTTTTCTGTTATTTTGAATATTCCTTTAGAAAGTGTATAATTCTCCGAATCGTAGTCTTCACATTTGCGGAACCGATAATTCATATTTGTCAACGCAAGTGTACCAAATTCCACCGTCACCACTCACTTGGGTTCATAATCATATTCTTGAACATTCTTTCGCGCGTAATGGTTCTACTAAGATTTTGTTGTTTTTGAAGATCATCATTATTTAATCAACAACTTTCCTGTAAACAATCCATTTGTCATCCTTTTTGACGTGCCTTATTTGCGTTTTTTGAATATAATCACTACGACGTGTTCCTCTGATTTCTCTCTTTTCTTTCCATAAGAAACTAGACATCAATGTTCAATTCATTACACTCACTTCAACATAATAAAAAGTGTTGAGCTGTTTATGTCATCCACATTGCATATTTCATTCGATTTAAACGCTCAAGAAAGTTTGACTTTTAAGAATGAACTTCGTATCACGCGTGAGTAAAAGTCCAATTTGTAGCTGACGAAAAATTCACTTGCAATGCCATTGATATGTCTGTCAGTAATCAGGGGGGTTAAAAAATCACACAAAAATACTACACAGAAAATGATTAAAAACAGTTCCACTCTACAAAAACAAATTCTCAAAGCGTGTTGATTCACAAGGTGGGTGTTCGGGGAGATTTTCCTCTCGAATCGGTGTCTGTTTGTATAAAAATATCATGAACAACTCTTAATGTTTGCAAACTTCTGTTGAGGTCATAGCACCACGCGGACTGGCGAAAGTAATATTTATATAAGCAAAAGACCGAAGCATCCAATCAGAAGCGTCGTTAACAGAATCGGTCTGAGCTAATTAGCCAATCAGTGCACATTATCGCTAAATAAATAATTCTGCTGCGCTATACTTCTAAGATGCCATATGTGCTTGTGTAAATACCCAGCTAAGTAGTTGGAGAGGTCTCTTATCGCCCGTTAATCGGAAATTAATTCTCCCGGACTGTCGCTCAATTTAAAGGTTTATATAATAAACGGGAATACACCCTGAAATTAGTTGAAATTATAACGATTCGTGTCAATTGATAATACGACACGCGCGTGTATTTCGGACACAAACAGGCAAGCAGCAGGATTTTGTTTTCGTCCGGGATAGCAATAAATGCAATTTCGTGACCGAGATATATTCGTACCGTGCAATGTTTTCATTACAACCAGAATGAGTCACTTTGTTTGTTTAGAAGTTTGGCTCTGCTGTTTATTTATTTATTTGAATTTTTGTAATTAAATCGATCTATCGAGAAATATTTCACATTTTAATGATAAATACTACTTTCTACTCGCAATATAAATTAATTAAATGTCCATTTAATTTTTTTTTAAACTTATTCGACCTCGTACGCTAAATATCGACTTATTTCTGAAGTTGCGGGGTCTCTTGAAGGGGAATCTGTAAATTAGGATGCTATCTAAGAAAAAGTAGAAATGTTCCACAGGTAAAAGTTTTGTATTAGAATGACCGTTTGTATTACAGTTATGAAAGAATTATTGTTATTTACAAACAAAATTAAAGTGCTTATAAAAAGCAATATTCCTGACATTCCAATATACAGAAATAAAATCTCACGTGAGTTGACGGATTTTGTTTTACTGATACAACTAAAACATAATCACATTCAAAATGAATTAATAAACAAATAAATTCACCTTTATAGAATTTATTGGTGCTCTGGCAGACTTGATTAAAAACTTGCTTAATTCCAAACGCGGGATTCTGAAAAGTACTTGATCAAACCACAGGGATTTGATACGAATTCTGGACGCACGGTATATATATTATAGTGATAAGAATACATCTATATGAACTGTGGGTCCTGAATACGTGTCAAATCCCTGTGGATCAAACGGGAAATACATTAAACATCAATGAGACAGCTTCTGTGATTATTGAACTGTAAGCTAGTGTAAATAATCCACTTATTTCTACCATTACTCAGATAATTCAATCATCGCATAATTCTTCTCATCTCCCTTATCATTGATCGTCTCGTCGCTCTTGACTCTCCCTCAGCCGTATCGAGTGTCCAGTCCCGCCCGTGCTCAAACATCTCCGGTCGTAACGAAGGATTATGCTGTGGTTGTCTGGGAAATGTCTGGCCAATATCCCGACACCTACGACCCCATATGGATGTGATTAGCCTTGTCCATGTCATTAGAATCTGGAATTTATAAGAAAACGAGATTTAAAATTCTGATCTCATGTCCAGCCTTAGCGAACTTATTTTGACAGTGTTCAAACCGCAAAATCGAGTCTCAGTGTGGCATGTAGTTACAGCCTGATTTTGGCTGAAAATATAAAACGTATGCGAAGACAGTTAAATGTACCTATGCATTTCACTTGATAACATATATTGTGGCAACCATGACAAGAAAATACTGTTATGGCCACACCAGTAGTAAAATCCAATGAAGCTTTGATCATGGTCGTGTGTGTAGTGCTGAGGACACTTCAAAAAGCTGGGGTACTATTCTGTTAGTCTAGTACCAACTCAAGAACATGGAATATTGTACAGCGGTATCAACCCAAGATGTTTGGGTACTGTACACTAGTGGTGACTAAAGAAGATGTACTGTACACTAGTGGTGACTAAAGAAGATGTACCGTACACTAGTGATGACTAAAGAAGATGACGTATTATACACTAGTGGTGACTAAAGAAGATGGGGTACTGTACACTAGTGGTGACTAAAGAAGATGGGGTACTGTACACTAGTGGTGACTAAAGAAGATGTACTGTACACTAGTGGTGACTAAAGAAGATGGGGTACTGCACACTAGTGGTGACTAAAGAAGATGTAATGTACACTAGTGATGACTAAAGAAGAGAAGATGGGGTACTGTACACTAGTGGTGACTAAAGAAGATGTAATGTACACTAGTGGCGACTAACGAAGATTTACTGTACACTAGTGGTGACTAAAGAAGATGACGTATTGTACACTAGTGGTGGCTAAAGAAGATGGGGTACTGTACACTAGTGGTGACTAAAGAAGATGGGGTACTGTACACTAGTGGTGACTAAAGAAGATGGGGTACTGTACACTAGTGGTGACTAAAGAAGATGGGGTACTGTACACTAGTGGTGACTAAAGAAGATGGGGTACTGCACACTAGTGGTGACTAAAGAAGATGTAATGTACACTAGTGGCGACTAAAGAAGATGTACTGTACACTAGTGGTGACTAAAGAAGATGGGGTACTGTACACTAGTGGTGACTAAAGAAGATGTACTGTACACTAGTGGTGACTAAAGAAGATGTACTGTACACTAGTGGTGACTAAAGAAGATAGTGGTGACTAACGAAGATGTACTGTACACTAGTGATGACTAAAGAAGATGTACTGTACACTAGTGGTGACTAAAGAAGATGTACTGTACACTAGTGGTGACTAAAGAAGATGGGGTACTGCACACTAGTGGTGACTAAAGAAGATGTAATGTACACTAGTGGCGACTAACGAAGATGTACTGTACACTAGTGGTGACTAAAGAAGATGTACTGTACACTAGTGGTGACTAAAGAAGATGTACCGTACACTAGTGATGACTACTGCACACTAGTGGTGACTAAAGAAGATGTACTGTACATTATTGGTGACTAAAGAAGATGTATTGTACACTAGTGGTGATTAAAGAAGATGTATTGTACATTATTGACGACTAAAGAAGATGTATTGTACACTAGTGGCGACTAAGGAAGATGGGATACTGTACACTAGTGGTGACTAAAGAAGATGTACTGTACACTAGTGGTGACTAAAGAAGATGGGATACTGTACACTAGTGGTGACTAAAGAAGATGTACTGTACACTAATGTACACTAGTGGTGACTAAAGAAAGTACACTAGTGGTGACTAAAGAAGATGGGGTACTGTACACTAGTGGTGACTAAAGAAGATGTACTGTACACTAGTGGTGACTAAAGAAGATGTACTGTACACTAGTGGTGACTAAAGAAGATGTACTGTACACTAGTGGTGACTAAAGAAGATGTACTGTACACTAGTGGTGACTAAAGAAGATGGGGTACTGTACACTAGTGGTGACTAAAGAAGATGGGGTACTGTACACTAGTGGTGACTAAAGAAGATGTAATGTACACTAGTGGCGACTAACGAAGATGTACTGTACACTAGTGGTGACTAAAGAAGATGGGGTACTGCACACTAGTGGTGACTAAAGAAGATGTAATGAGTGGTGACTAAAGAAGATGGGTACTGTACTGTACACTAGTGGTGACTAAAGAAGATGTACTGTACACTAGTGGTGACTAAAGAAGATGTACTGTACACTAGTGGTGACTGACTAAAGAAGAAGATGGAAGATGTACTGTACACTAGTGGTGACTAAAGAAGATGTACTGTACACTAGTGGTGACTAAAGAAGATGTACTGTACACTAGTGGTGACTAAAGAAGAGATGTACACTAGTGGTACTGTACACTAGTGGTGTGGTACTGACTAAAGAAGATGTACTGTACACTAGTGGTGACTAAAGAAGATGTACTGTACACTAGTGGTGACTAAAGAAGATGTACTGTACACTAGTGGTGACTAAAGAAGATGGGGTACTGTACACTAGTGGTGACTAAAGAAGATGTACTGTACACTAGTGGTGACTAAAGAAGATGTACTGTACACTAGTGGTGACTAAAGAAGATGTACTGTACACTAGTGGTGACTAAAGAAGATGTACTGTACACTAGTGGTGACTAAAGAAGATGGGATACTGTACACTAGTGGTGACTAAAGAAGATGTACTGTACACTAGTGGTGACTAAAGAAGATGTACTGTACACTAGTGGTGACTAAAGAAGATGTACTGTACACTAGTGGTGACTAAAGAAGATGGGGTACTGTACACTAGTGGTGACTAAAGAAGATGGGGTACTGTACACTAGTGGTGACTAAAGAAGATGTAATGTACACTAGTGGTGACTAAAGAAGATGTACTGTACACTAGTGGTGACTAAAGAAGATGGGGTACTGTACACTAGTGGTGACTAAAGAAGATATACTGTACACTAGTGGTGACTAAAGAAGATGTACTGTACACTAGTGGTGACTAAAGAAGATATACTGTACACTAGTGGTGACTAAAGAAGATATACTGTACACTAGTGGTGACTAAAGAAGATATACTGTACACTAGTGGTGACTAAAGAAGATATACTGTACACTAGTGGTGACTAAAGAAGATGTACTGTACACTAGTGATGACTAAAGAAGATGTATTGTACACTAGTGGTGACTAAAGAAGATGTACTGTACATTATTGACGACTAAAGAAGATGTATTGTACACTAGTACTGTACACTAGTGGTGATTACAAATAAAGAAGATACTGTACACTAGTGAAGATGTATTGTGAAGATGTATTGTACACTAGTGGTGACTAAAGAAGATGTATTGTACACTAGTGGTGACTAAAGAAGATGGGATACTGTACACTAGTGGTGACTAAAGAAGATGTACTGTACACTAGTGGCGACTAAAGAAGATGTGGTACTGTACACTAGTGGTGACTAAAGAAGATGTACTGTACACTAGTGGCGACTAAAGAAGATGTACTGTACACTATTGACGACTAAAGAAGATGTACTGTACACTAGTGGTGACATTTATGTTCTCGTGTCAGAGTTATCGAGTTGATAGATTGACATCATAACTGGATATTGGCCGCAACAACACAATTTATTTTCAAACGGTATCACATTTGCAATTCTCCTCTAGGAATCGAACTCAGTAACCTTCACTTAGACGAATGCTTTAAACCTGAAAGTGCTTAAGAGAATCTCTCAGCGGTAACCAAGAAGAATCTGAAGTTCCCGTATGTTGTTCAGTGAGAAAGTCACCACCTACAACAAGGAGACCACTACTCATAAAACAAACAAACATTTAATATGTTTACGATTTGTTATTCTGATGGTAATGAACTCGAATTCTGGGTTATCATGCTGATAAATCGTTCTGTACACGTACTTAAGGCTCGTGATTTAATTCCCTACTTGCAGAAATAGTGGGCTACATTAAAGGAATACTCCGCACAGGTTAGAATTTCGTGGGATTTTTTAAGGAAAACTGTACAAAATAATCCACTTATGCTCTTATGGAAATCATAAACCTCAATTTACCATTTAAATTAACATATGATATTTGATACGTGGAAATGCACTCCAGATATATCTAGATCGATTTACAAACGTTCGCGCGGCCCTGATTGTGTCATAACAGGTTTGTGTTGATATAAACCGAACAAAAATGAAATATTTGTGTAAATTACAATATCAACAGAAATAAGCCTACTGAAGTAATAAGATTGTAACTCCAGCAGAAATTCTAGTGAACAACATACACCCTTTTATGTTTACCCATAAAATCTATTATCTAGTGACTTTTCAGTTCCCAATTTCCCTTTGGCTTTATTTAAACGGTTGGGCTGGGAGTATTCCTACAATTTCGCCTGTCCTAACTGTTCAAAGGAGAAATATTTTGATGCCAACAATAGTTTTAAAAGCCGTAAGTATGAGTTTTTAAAAAGTAAAGAACAACCAGAAATTTTGTAGCTTGGGCAGAATATCCCTTTAAGGTTCCTTATGATATTAAGTATTACTTAGTCTTGGCAGAGTGGACAGACGGGACCACACGGACACAGAACAAATTGATAGAGGTCATACTGACCACACTGCTGACCACAATGACCCGTGTCAAAACCAAAGGAATGCTAAATTCTAGTAGAACAAGGACGAGTAAGAGTAGGGTTACGTGTTGTGGGTGGTTGGCACTTATCTACAGTATTTGTCTTATTTTTGGTTCTGGTTATTAAAAGAAAGCGCTCGAGATGAATCACATATTTAACATGTAAAATAGGATATTATTAAGTTTGATCGTATCCCTGTATAGGTGAGGTCTGTGAAAATGTAAACAGGCGATGTGTGTGGAGGTGGGATGTTGAGTGATGGACCAGGGTACGTGGGTGAACTAAGGGAGTGGTGATGAGGGAGAATCTACTTTAGTCGGAAACAAAGAGAACAAAGAAATGTCTTTGTGACAGATAAACAGTGTTTTCTATTGTTATGTACTAAGTTGCTATATTAAGAGAAGAGCATAACATCCATGTAAAATTCCCCATCCCTCGGTCTTCAGCAGAAAAATGTGTTATTTCTGTTGTTCAACTTAGTATAAAGGCGACGAGTTAGAAGAAGGTGGAGTAAAGGGGCAGAGGAGGAAAAAGGAAGAGCAGAGTAAGAGATAGGGAAAGGCAGAGAGAGAAAAGGAAGAGCAGAGTAAGAGATAGGGAAAGGCAGGGGTGGGGGAGGGGGCACGAATAAACGGCGAGATGGAAACGAGTAAGAAAGTTAGAGGGGAAATGTGTTGATCACTTGTCACTTAAACTGAGAAAGATAGAAAACAACGAGGTAAAAAGAATGACGGCGACGACGACGACGATGATGACGATGATGATGATGATGATGATGATGATGATGATGATGATGATGATGAATAGGTGGTTTCATTTGTTTACATACAGTTCTTTTTGACTACACATTGCTATCACATACCAACGTTGTTCTGTAACTAGAACTAGAAGTTTAAGATCGCACAATGAGTTTTGTATATCATTGTGTGAAAAATATATTAAATATTGATGGAACAAGGCCCTGTTTCAGTTCAGCTCACGTGTGGTGGTCCACGGTAAAGGGAGATAATCATGGGAGTGAAATTGACACCATAATGATACGATCTGCAATAAAGTGGACATATCACCTTCATCGGCAGCACGTCAGGACTGGCCGGATAGGTTCAGACAGCTACATGGCCCAACAGAGCGGCAATTAGCGAGGAAGCGATTGGTGTAGACAGAACAATTACCAACAATTTACCGACAATAACTACATCACTACCAGATCTACAGCTATGGAAGCCCGGAGCAACAGTCCATAAAGTTTGCGTACAACTTCAGCTTATTCAATTTCAAATGTCTCGTGAAAGTTTTGGCCGAAATTAAAGCAAAACAATATAGTTATGTATACATAGAAAAATCATAAATTTATCTTTTCATTGAATTCTGATCCACGCATCAGAATTCAGTGAAAACAAAAAGAAACAAATTTTACATTGTTTTCTCTCATCCCCTATCTTTATTTCCTTTTCCGAGAAATTAAGTCCACAACCAGAGAACGACCCTTAGTCTTTGTAATATATGACTGTTATTCAACCCAAAACCTCACTACCTGACAGAACGCCAAACATTTACCCCTTGTTGATACGTCTCATATATATCCCGTTGACTTGGAATTCCGTCCGAAAATATCTCTCATTGTTGCTGCTGCCATATACCAAAATCGAATCCACTATGTCACCTGAAATTGGTGATTGTTGTATGTACATATTCTGAAGTGCAGACATTTGGCTTCAGACCACAATGACTCGTTCTTTGTTAAGAAAGCCACGCTTTGTATGGAACAAGCTGTCTTCTACAATTGTCGTGCATTTTTAAGGTAGTACCTGCGGATTTCTACTGATGTCTATTACTTAATATGGTACAAAAATGTGGCGTGAAGTTGCAGTGGGCTATATGTTGTCTGTGAAACTCGACCTATGAATGTATGGACTACCACACTATTCTCAAGTCTTCAAATAATGGAATTGAAATTGGTCCTTCCATGGTTTCTATTGCATTGAAAATAACAATTAAAATTGACCGCTATCGTCTGTGTTAGACCTACTATACTGGCATTGAATAAAGAAATCCCTGATAATGGCATCGAAAATGAACCTCTCCTCTAGACCCCGAGTAATAGCTGCAAAAATGGAAATCTACCCTCTCTTCTATACTCTCGGTAATGACACTATTTTTTGTTGTCGTCCTCTCCCTAGACCCCTAATAATGGCTGTAAAATGGAAAGCTACCCTTTCCTCTTGGCCCTTGGTAATGGCACCGATAATGAATTGCTATCCTCTCCTCTAGTCCACTGATAATGGTTGGACCCTAAGCCTCTCTCCCAGGCCCCTTTTAATAATGATGAGAAAGGACCGCTATTCTTTCGCCTTGATATTGACAATGATATTAACAATCCACTTCCTGCTTGCTTTCTGATAACTGTACTAAATATAGACGTCGCCTGTCCATTACACCCTAATAATAAAAGTGGGACACTAACTTTAAAATTATTTCATGTCAAACATTGTTAAATCATATTGTGTTGTTTCTGTCATTGTCTTCGTGTGATTCACATTGTTTCGATTTGGTTATTGTATATTTGGTATTATCGATTTTCTAACTTTTAGAGTTAGCACTGAAGTAGAAAGATACACCCTCCTCAATACTAGCACTAAAAGTACAGTTCATCCCTCTATGTCCAGGACAACATCGGAGTTAACCTGGGCGAACCTATGACCGGTTGGCGGTTGTGTATGGCACAGCGTTGTTCCGTACAAGTCTCGCTGTTTCCTCCCTGACAGAAAAATGTATTCTGTCTAGTTCAGGCATGTCAATCACAATTCTTACGAATTCGAAGGAATTCTATCATTTCTTATGCCAAGCTTTGTCACAGCTAGTTCACTGTAAACGACTGGCATATCGTGTAAACGTTCTTCCTGTGTAAACAGTATTAAATCTCTGACCGATAAGTATAATCAGAGAGCGGACGTAAGGGGGCGCTGTTCTCTTCTAGGATTACACAACTTTGTAGTAAGTACTGACCAGGTGTAAACACTGTTGGCACTTTCCGTTGAAAACTCGTTCACGGAAAATGTCGAATACCTGTTAAGTATTAACTCAATACCAGATACGGAGACTGAGGACGAGTGCAAGGTGATTCGAAGGACTAAATATAGTTATAATAACAGAGATTTAACAATCAAAACGTAAACTAGATTTCCGAGTAAAAGCGGTGCCCGTCCCATCAAATTGCTGCCACTGTACCAAGAAGAGTGTTAAATTCAAAATCAACACTCAAACCATATCAATCTGACTTCTCACTTTTGTTTCATCCATTTTTTTTTTAGTTTTCACTAACCACTGGTTATTCCTAACCAACATTTGAACAACTGGGACCTGGCCCCACTTGTATAAAACATCTCAACTTGAGACTTCCTCAAGCCCAGATTTTCCTCAGCTAATATCTCCTTGAAAATATCTTGTATGAAAATTCCTCAAGGAATTTCAGGACATCCTAGCTGATGACTTCCTCCTGTTCCTTGAGAAAATATTATACAAGCCGTTTTTTGAGGAGATATCAGCTGAGGAAAATCTCGACTTGAGGAAATCTCAAGTTGAAATGTTTTATACAATGGGGCCAGGTGTCTAAAGTGTCCATAATACCACATGTGACGTCAAGTTTGTAAACCACGGAAACGTCAAATAAGGCTATGAAAAAACCAGTCTCTTCAAATTACCATTGGGAAACTACGTTGATTGGCCTAAAAAATAAAAATACCATTAGTGATTATATAAGAATGCCTTGATTACTGATGTAACGACAATACCTACGGTACATTAAAAAATCTATGATTTTCGAAACATGATCTCCAGTCAAAAGCAGCGTGGGACCAGAGCTGACGAGACGAAGACTTTGTTAAAAGAGGTGATATTCATTGCCCAAGCACTTCCTTGTAGGAGGTAGTGATTTCTTGGCGCTTAGGGTGTAAATTATCGCTGGTTGGTGATTTTAATGACAAAACTCTACGTAAAGATGACTGTGTGTAACCTGATTATATACATACTTAAGCTATTGTCAAAATGTGAACGACGAACTTTACAAATATATTTATGATCTGCAAAATAAACTTGATGTACATGTACCATTAAAACGGAATAAATGGTTAAGGTATGATCAAATAATTTTAGCTATAAACCGATAGAATTTTGTTTTAAAGAAAAGTTGCCGCAGACGATGGTCGAGCTGAAAAGAACAGATTGGTTGATAAGAAAATTTGTAATGTAATTGACTATTTTTCATTATCGTTAACCTTTTTGTACCGATTTCGAAATTTTCGGATTTGATCTTTTGATTTCAAATGTCCATAGTAGACTTAAATTCTGTTTCAAAAGAACGGAAACACAATCGAAGTGGTATAAGCAACATTTGCATACAAGTAACTATATGAAATAGAATATTGCTATAGTATCGAACATGGTTAACTATATTGAAGATAAACGTACCTTCAGATATATTGTTGTAATACTGGACCTGATTTCGGGGAGACCATGTAATTTATTCATAGGCGTCGAAATAACTGACATAGTAAATACAGGCAGCAATTTATTAAAACATTCGGCGAACGATATCTTAGGGAAAGTTTTTCATTTAATCAACAGAAGACGTAATTCTAACAAACTTTGGTTTACAAGGGAATGTCCCAACAAACGACTATATTTTCATAAAGGTAAACGCAGTTCAATGTCAATAAAACTCACAATAAAATCACGCTTAAAATATCGGTATATATTACAGGCGACCTTTAAATAAGTCCATGAAGAGACATGGAAACAGAATTAAAGAATGCTTCAAAGTAAGTACCAAAAACAATCTGGTATGTTCTCATTGAAATTGACGGCAATGATATAAAACAGAAACTAGGTAACATCAAACTTCTGAAATTACTGAAAGGTTAAATATGTTGATAATATATATATATAGATGATGTAATCAGTCACATCCCAAAAATCTAAACACTTTCATAGAAGATGAATATCAACGTACAAATTTGAAATTTTGAAAACATTTTCCATGAAATCAGTGAAATTTGTGCAAAATGTACTATTCATGGAAACAATTTAAACTTCCAAATCAAGAGATTACTACCGACATCGGTACTGGATTTTGAACCCAGAAAAAAAACCACTTTATAACAGATTATATATGGTAAATGTTGCTGCCGTAAAAATCCGTGCGTAAAAAGGCGCATTTTTAAGAAAAAAAGGGTCAAAAATGGGGAATGTGCACATTACATAGTTCTAGGATTTTATGTATTTTCCCTTTGGAAAATCAAAGATTTTGTAAGGATCGTCCTAATTGATTGTCCGGGATTATCCGATACGGAAAAAAATTCGATCGACAAAAATTAAATAAATTATTACTGTATATATTAATGCTATCCGAGTTGAAATCATACAAAATCAGGACGAAGTGTTTATAACGTGAGAGCTACTAGCAAGACAGGAAATTAAAAATCGGTAGAGAATGGTTTGTGGAGAATATTGTTTGACGAGGAATTTAAAAAAGACATGTGTTATGTTCAATTTTAGTAAGTGTTTAGTATACCTGATTGCCTCATGGCAACAATATGTATGACAAGATAGTTTATAGGGTACAACTACCGCTAGGAGTCACTGATAAGTCGTTAGGATATTTCCACCATCAAAAAGCTAGGATTGGTAGCAATCACTTTTATCTTCATATAATTCAGTGTCTCACTCTGTCTGATGGTATAGCGATAAGCTTGACAGTCGATGGGGGCCGAGGCTGTGTTACGTTTAGCCAAAAATTATGTGTTTTGAGTTTTGTTTAAAAACCGTTTAGGTCATTGATATTATTGAGCACAACAACTTATAACAAACCGGTAAGTACAAACAAAACACCAGTAAATCAGGATTAAGCGAAAACGTTTCATCCAATTGCTATATTAGGTTACGCCCCTCCTTCCCAAGATGCACTGTTGATACAAAACTGTACTGTATGAATCTGAAACGGAGAGCATCTTAATGCATCTGTCTTTCCTTCTGTTCTCTTTATGTTTTAAGCATAACTTTGCCCACAGTTAAGCAAGGACCATCAAACTTGGGTGAATACACTTGTCATATTGAGACCATGTGTAGTGTGCCAATTTCAGGGCCATCAAGCCCTTAGTTAACCCCTTTTTTGCCCAGTAAATATGTTTTCAGAGAGAATTCATCAGTTTCACTGTTACTCTGTTAGATAGACTGTCTATACTGGACTAATCTTCATGTCAGTTAACTAATATGTCCCAATGATTGCCAGCTTATCCATGCTACAGCTCATCCCTCCTGTATTCAGCTCATCCTTTCTTCAGATTCAACCACTTTGAAATAAATATTAAGCAATAACACAAAATCCACTTTATCTTTGTTCAAGTTTTATTATCTATCAATAAATACAATCTCATTATGAATTATACAAAAGGCAAATTTAATTTTCCTGAATCTTATAGTCTTATAACCTACAGTTATCATATCTCACAACGCACCAAAGACTTGCTGCGTACCTCCTCCACACACACACAATAGGGTCACACATTTTTTTGGTTTGGCAAAAATTATTGATTTATATTACTATTTGAAAACTAAATTGAAAACTTGTGTAGTTATGACTAAATAGCTAACATAGACCATATGTTAATTGGTCATTATACAGGTCATTTTTTAATTTGAATGTTATCCAAATACTACCACACCCAGCACTAACAAGTCCCTCTAGTGTACAGTTTCAAAACTAAGAGAGTGACTGTGGTATATTCTGGAAAAAAAAAATATATATGCCCGCAGATGTCAGATCCAAATCGTCTACGTCACTGGTGTAACAAACACAACACTTGAAATTGACCCGAATATATTGTTTTCTCTTTACTGAACGATAGAAAAATGAGTGTAATACAGAAGGCATTTAATAAAATTTCTTTTTCTGACAGTACAAGAATTTAGGTGATTCATCGTCAAGACAAACAGAAGCATTCATTCAATATTCATATAATGTATAGAGTGTAGTGTGCTCTGTCAGTGTTGGTTCCTGTCATCTGTCTGAGTCTCCAATTTAGTAGTGTCCTCCGACAGTATTGGTTCCTGTCATCTGCCTGAGTCTCCATTTCCATTCCTTGCTATAGTGTTTAGTTTCTCATCAATAACCCTGCAAGTAGCCACAAACAATTAACAGATTCTGTTGCAGTCAGAACATTCATAATTGTTATTTGTAGTAATTTCTATATCTGCGCATTTCCATCTTGTCTTTGCTAACAAGACTTTTCAATGTACACTCCTATGTACGATATTTCAATGCTGAAACAATGACTGCTCCCTTCATGACATGACTTTTCCTTGAATAAACATGGTTTTATGTTATTACCTGGTACCTTCAAAACTCTGGCATTTATAACGACCATTAATGCCATAAGACAGTTTAATGCTTAAAAAGTAAGTTGAATATTACAAGTCATTCTGTCAAGACCAAGTCATATATGTACTAACCGTAATTGTTCCTCATATTGTGTCCTCTGACGACGTAACATGGTCAGCAGCTGGTCGTCAGGGAATTCACCATCAGATTCTTCATCTGAAAACAAAGGACAAATTGATCTTGTCAAATTTTATATAAATGTCCATAACTTGTCCTTTTATTTATAAAACAGATTTATATCGTGTTGGAGAGATTAATCTTATAAAAAATGATGCACAAATTGTACTCATACAACATCCGTCTTCGAATCAACCCTTTCCAAAAAGTTTTATTATCTGATATGTTTTGAAGTCAACATCAAATCTTTTCTGAATTTCACTTCAGCTTGAGAAAGTAAAATATATATTATTACACCATGTTTCAAATCATGTTCCATTTTCTGGTGATTCCTAAAAAAAAAGAAAAAGAAAAAGGAACACAACATGTCTAACAGAATCTTTAAGTGTTTATCCCTTACCTTAAAAGTTTGGTTTGTAAGTAACAAAGATGAATACATCACATATATTTCTAGTTAAAGAGCAAAGCCTATATTATCTAATTCTGCATGTGAATTTCTCTGTTACATTTTAAAATGTGTTGCACGATATACTTGTTCATAGGACGAGTAGAAGAATTAAGCAATAGACTATTATCTGATTAAAAAAATGTACATGTACATATATGTTGTACTGACAAATGTATCACAGATGTTGTTTTCTAGCTTACAATCATTACAGACCACCTAGTATATTATGTTTACAACTTCAACCATTCTGCTGATACATGTTATATTAAGAGCTTGCTATTTTTGCAGATGCAATTTTTTGCAATTTACTCCCAAGAAATAAGTAATTTTTGTGAGTGTGTGTATTTAACAGAGTTTGAACATCTCAAAAAAAAAAAATTTTTTGCATCATTTTTGGGACACCTATTTTTCTGGCTATAATTTTGTGGTCATATGCGAAATTGCAGGAATATCCAGTTACATGACTACATGTGTAAATACCTTCATTCTGGCTGACTCGAGGGTGTGGCTGAGACTCTGTGGTTTCTGGGGTAGACACCTGAGTCTGTGGAAGCCTGCCCTGGGGAGGTTGCGCCTCCAACATGGTCTGGTCCAATGACGTTGAAGGAGACATGAAGGTGGGCATGCTGTCAACACTGGAGATGACAGAGCTTGTGGACAGATCAAACAATCGGTCTTTTATCACCTAAATAAAGACAAAAACATAAAATTAAGTGATGATGACCCTCTCAAAAACACATAGGAATGAAATATTGATTTTATCAACTCAAAAGCTTTGAATTACTTTTTTTACACCAACACTCTTTTAAATTGTTTTCTTTCTAATCAAAATTTAATTCTTTTTCTTTTAATTGAGAAATCTTAATCTTAAAGTGGGAGAAAAGCAGAGTATCCAGAGAAAAATTCATGTGGTCAGACAAGTGGTTCTTTACCTTTTTTTCTGTCCTAATATGGAATCACACTTATATTGCCTGGGTTGATGAGTGCATTAACACTACAGCATTGAACTCCAAAGTATGTAAATGTGAGATCATTGTTATATCTAAATTATCTTTCAGTGAAACTGCAAACATATCAATGATTCCCTAATCTATATACTTTCTGGTGGTGTGGACTTGATTCAGAAAATTAACGGTATATTATACCACACCATGACAATGGGGTATTCAGGGCGACTAGATGCTCCTACTTCCTTTCACATCATCAGCTCCTGTCCACTTCCATGTCAGACAACAGGAGTGAAAAATATAATCTTTGAATGATTTCCATTTTTTTTAACTAACACTATGAAATATTTCCATAAAACCTTGTTATGTATACTAGATCAGTACAACTAACCTGCCCGATAGTGGATTCTACATGTGGGACTTTCTTCCGTCCTGCCTGTGGCCTCGGACTTTGTGACTGTCGGAGAACAGGAACACTCTTTACATCCTCTTTTTCCTTTCTTCCTTTCTGTCGAGATCTCTCTCGGACTTCTCTGCCCTTTTTCTTTTCTTCTTTTCTCTCCTTCATTTCCTGATGTTCTTCTTTTGACAATAAATCCTCTTTATTTCTGACGGACGCTTCTCTAAAGGTATGCTTCTTTTGCTGATAAGGCACATTGTTGTGATCTGATAATGAATCATCATCCCTTTGTGAGAAACTCGTAGCTTCATCAGGTGCTTTGTCCTTCCTTTTTGGACCCTGATCAGCTATTTCATTTTCAGTATTGATATCACCATCATATTTTATTCTCCGCTTAACCTCTCTGCTCTGACCTCTGACCTCAGAGCTGGTGCCCATGTGACCTGAATCATCACTCTGATCATACTTGTGATCAGAAATCGACTCTTCTATATCCGGTCTCTCTGCCTCCAGATATTTATAAGTCTCACTTTCCGATTCTTTCACATTTTCTGCAGAGGCAACATTAACTGGAACTTCTCCGTACCGTTTAGAGAATTCTGATTGGTGGGGACAAGGTAGTAAATCACACATAAGATGAAGATGAGGCTCAACATCCTCCCCCTTTTTGACTTTCCTTTTGAGGGTGGGACTTGCAATGGGGGGATACGTCCCAGAATTGCTGGAATCGCCCTTGGTTAATCCCACATCAGGTCTCCCTTGAAAGTTTCTAGGTGCACTTGTATCTTCCTGAAAAATTGTAAAAACTAGATAATCGACAGTTTACAAGTTATGTAGTACATCACTTACGTATTGATATTATTTCTATTGGTACCCCATCAGCATGTAAAATGAAGAAATTCATAACATTGATAAACTGTATATAATTGCAGCTATCAATATGTATATACATATATACTGACATCAATACTGGACAGAAATGTAAACCTTCCCGGGGATCAATGTATATGTACAAATCCACTCTGAAAAAAAATCAAAAATCTAAACAATCTTGAAATATGTTTTAAAATTCTACCAGGTTAATTCAGGATAAAAAGTGTCTGTTTAATCACTTTTCTATATGGTTCTTGGACCTGGCACCCCTTACCTTTCCATCAGAATGGTGAGGAAGGCTTGGCGCTGGAGTGAAGCTGACTATACCATTTGTCATTTGAGGGGTTACAGGTACTCCAAGTTTCCCTTCTGACAATCTCTGCTTAAATTCTTCCAACTTTTTTTCCACATCGCCCTAACAACAGAATTAATGAACATATACATAAACTTTTTGGTACAAATATTCAAATTTAACAACTTAAAACTATGAAATGAAATTTTAAGAAAAAACATGAATTTATAAAAGCAGATATCATGATTTTTCGAAATGGTTTATCAGTCAAAAAAATTCAGACAGAGACTTGCACAACTTGTTTTCCAGTGAGTCTTGTTACAGATACTCATTGCCATGGTTACAATTTATATGGAAGGAAGACATAAATTTGTGTTATCAATATCACTGGTCTTTTGTTGCAGTCACAACCTTTGTTAAGCCATGGCACTTGTACATACCATTGTCTGTGATTTTGGCACAAATGTACTCGGAGCAGAGGTGTCTTTAACATTAGCAGTTCTCTCCCTTGCCTGTTCCATTTTACGCTTCAATCGCCATTGATAAAGGATGTCTTGCTCTGGACATGTTGGCTTAGTAACCATGGAAATTGGAACTCCGAGATTTAGCCGTGGAGCAACATTTTCTTTGCCTGGAACCAAAATGTTCCTGATCTTAACGTTTACTGCGGTACCAGTTTTTACAGTGATGGTTATGTTTCTGTCTTAACGTTTACTGCGGTACTAGTTTTTACAGTGATGGTTATGTTTCTGTCTTAACGTTTACTGCGGTACTAGTTTTTACAGTGATGGTTATGTTTCTGTCTTAACGTTTACTGCGGTACCAGTTTTTACAGTGATGGTTATGTTTCTGTCTTAACGTTTACTGCGGTACCAGTTTTTACAGTGATGGTTATGTTTCTGTCTTAACGTTTACTGCGGTACTAGTTTTTACAGTGATGGTTATGTTTCTGTCTTAACGTTTACTGCGGTACCAGTTTTTACAGTGATGGTTATGTTTCTGTCTTAACGTTTACTGCGGTACCAGTTTTTACAGTGATGGTTATGTTTCTGTCTTACTGCGGTACCAGTTTTTACAGTGATGGTTATGTTTCTGTCTTAACGTTTACTGCGGTACCAGTTTTTACAGTGGTGGTTATGTTTCTGTCTTAACGTTTACTGCGGTACCAGTTTTTACAGTGATGGTTATGTTTCTGTCTTAACGTTTACTGCGGTACTAGTTTTTACAGTGATGGTTATGTTTCTATCTTAACGTTTACTGCGGTACCAGTTTTTACAGTGATGGTTATGTTTCTGTCTTAACGTTTACTGCGGTACCAGTTTTTACAGTGATGGTCGTGTTTCTATCTTAACGTTTACTGCGGTACCAGTTTTTACAGTGATGGTTATGTTTCTATCTTAACGTTTACTGCGGTACCAGTTTTTACAGTGATGGTTAAGTTTCTGTCTTAACGTTTACTGCGGTACCAGTTTTTACAGTGATGGTTATGTTTCTGTCTTAACGTTTACTGCGGTACCAGTTTTTACAGTGATGGTTAAGTTTCTGTCTTAACGTTTACTGCGGTACCAGTTTTTACAGTGATGGTCGTGTTTCTATCTTAACGTTTACTGCGGTACCAGTTTTTACAGTGATGGTTATGTTTCTGTCTTAACGTTTACTGCGGTACCAGTTTTTACAGTGATGGTCGTGTTTCTATCTTAACGTTTACTGCGGTACCAGTTTTTACAGTGATGGTTATGTCTCTGTCAGAGAATGATGCACCAGGTATCATTGGATGACAAGAGTTCGAAGGTGAAATTCTTCGAAAAATGGTTTACTATTTCTGGTTGGTATTATCATGTCTTGAAAGTACTCACTCTTTTTAAATGTGATTAATGTCTAAACCTGTGAACTATTTCACTAACAAGAGTGCCGTGGACATAATATACGCCGCCACAAAATATAAAGATCAAGATTGGTCCTTTTAATTATCGCTTTTAACATGTCTGTATACATAAGCTCAAAATGAAGTCTGTGAGACCAGTAAAATCGACCCTTCATGACATTGAACCATTGTATTAGTGACACTGAGCAAGTTTCATGAAAATCTTATTATAAGTTTAGGAGGAGTTGCATTCACAAAGCTCCACTAAGAGCAAGCTACAGATACAAACTTGAAAATGGCATAAATCTTACAAAGAACCAAAAATCGCCCTTTCACGCACATCTACATACTGTAGTAGTGACATTGAGCAAGTTTCATGAAAATCTGTATTTTAGGAGGAGTTGCGTTCGCAAGGCTCCACTATGAGCAAGCTATAGATACAAAGTCGAAAATGGCATAAATCTTACAAAAATCAACGAACAACAAAATTGCCCATTCATGCACATCTACCCACTGTAGTAGTGACATTGAGCAAGTTTTATGAAAATCTGATGATAAGTTGTTGAGGAGTTGTGTTCACAAGAAATGGATGTATGGACGGACGTACGGACAGACAGAGAAGATGATGCCAATATACGACCGCCTCTGGTGGCATATAAAAAGTAATAATGAGTAAGGTTTAAAAAGGAAACAGCAATACTATATACTTACTTAAATCTTTAACAAATTTCGGTCGATATGGCAGTTCTTCTAAGCTGATTTGTGTTGTCTCTCCTACAGAGCTTCCAAGTCCCTCTGTGCTGACCTCGAAGTCTTGATCTGTGGTTGCCAGACTACTCACACTGGGAATGATGATGTGTATAGATATACATGTGTATATATATACTACATTTTATGTCTGATTTGACTTTCAACAAATAACTATCTAACTTTCTTCACTAAGACATAAGAATTACCATGCTGTGGCAATGAGCTTTTAAATATTTCAGCTTGGCATTCAATTATGTAGTCCCCCCAGTGTGTTCATCTTTAGTGATATTAATATTGCATGAATTCAGATCAAATGAGAAATAAACACTTAAGGCTGTTGGAACCACACAAACATGTATACACGAACAGGAATAATCCTGGTGAAAGCAACTTGTCCCCTACAGTGAACACGTCCCTTTCTTTCATTCATTTGCGATTCAATTTAACTATATAATACAAGTTCTAACCTTTTTTCCAGAAATCTGTCAGCTTTCTCTTGGAGTTTCCTGATGCGTTCTTCAGAGGGTGATGGTGGAACATGTCGAGATTTACTTGGGTCCTGAAAGATCCATAAAATCATATAGTAAAAAAAGTGTTTATTTCCAATTGCTCCTAACAACAGGACAAATGGGACAGATGTTAAGGATGGAGACTCAAAAACACCTTTATAGTGCCATCAACATGCAAATCTTGTGATTTCAAATTTAATGATAAGAAATTTTAAAGTTCAATTCAATGGTAGGGGTTACCAGGCTGCCAGGTACATACCACATATTTGTTTTTTCTGGACTGAGACAGACTGGCCAGTGACTCTTCCGTAAGTCGTTGTGTCTTCGCTCTGTGTGTGTCATAAACTTCTCTAGGAGTAGAGCTGTCTGAGGGTGACTTCCCCTTGCCTTCCTGATCCAGCCACCAAAAGTCCCCAGGTTTGGACGATTTCTTACGTTCTTCCCGACTCATTGGATGGCCCTGTCGAAATCTTTCAATGTACCTGTCAATAAAATGAACAGCATATCAGGAATTTTTTGTATGTATTTGATTTTTACAAATTAAGTGACACTTTCGAAATAAAACCAATTAAAATTGCAAAATTTGTTTGTGTTCTTGTTAATGTAAACACATGAGTAATGCATTTATAGAGTTGAGGTAGTTAAATGCACCTAAACACTGTCTAGTTGTCAATACATCTGAAATAAATATATACTTGTTGCTATATAAACCTCTTATCTAATATGACCAGTCAGTTAGATCTCCAGTTCATGTTAGAATCTGCTCTGGTATATATGTAAGCTTTGTACATTCTGATGTTTTCAAAAGAGGCCTTTCAAATTTCTAAGGTGATAAAATAACCAAAAGATATATAACTATTGTATAAGCAAAAATCGCAAAAGTTACATCTTTGATATTTCTGCCAAAATTGCACAGTGCTAAAATATCCTGATATTAGGTGTTTGTTTCCCATGGCAATAGGATTTAAATACTTATCTAACTTACTGGAATCATGATGTAAGAAAAATGATCTAGGATAGATAACATTCCCAAGTGTTAGAAATATCTTGGTCTGAAGGGCAAGTAAAATAGACATAAGATCTACTCAACAAATGAATTGTTTATAAAGTATTTCAGTCAAGCCTGTGTTCAAAAGATATTTTACCTGCTAAGCACTGATGTTGGAGCTGATGGGTCACTCTCTTTTGTGGTATGTTGTGTGTCCATGGCTTTATGCTTTCTGCTGACCAATGTGCTATCATTTTCTGAAAACTGCAATGTCTGCTTCAGGTCAGAGAATCGGTCGATGTAGGAGGAATACTTCCCGGATAAATCTGTTGTTTCTGGACTCTGATTATCCACACCAAGCAAGCTGAAAACAAAACAGAAATGATTACTCTGACACCAGATCAATTTTTTTAACATGAAACAGTATCGTTACAATGATTTTCCGTAGCCCTAGACTCTTGTTTTTCCTGTGGGACTCATTCAAATTTTGAGAACCAACTATATCTCTTTGTAACTGGAATTACAAAAGTTTGGGATTGGTGCTCTGGCCTCCAAAGAAAAAAATCTTTTAAAAATTGATATCCTTCTTTGAAACTATTTATCACCAGAAAAAGTGGTACTGTTTCATAAACTCCACAGAAGGGCATACATTTACCTTACAGTGGACTGATGTTCACTGCTAGGCCAGGACTCATCAAATTTTGGTGAAACATCTTGACCTAGTCTTGGAGGCGTCTCACTGGACAGAGTATTTGCCCCTTTTAAAAACTGTTTGTCTGGAACTGTCAGCTTTGCCCTATCACTATCTCCCTTGTTTGGACCACGGACTGGACTCAGCGCAGTCTAAAACAAACACTTCATATCTTTATACCATGCAAATTGCAAAAAGAGACACCTGGTAAGTTGAGGGTAAAATTTTACAAAGGTAATTGGAATTGAATTTTTAGACATTAAATTTTAACAAATATTTCGAATAAAACATATGGATGGAATTTTCTCTTACTCAGGACAGATAAGTCCATGCTTTTTTACTGTTGTGAGATTTCACACTAGCTTTCAGACAAGGGGGATTCCCCGTCAGGATAATGATATAATATCCCAGCAAAACGTTCACTGATATCACATCAACAATTACACTATGTCAACAATGCAAGGCATTGAGACAAGAAAAAACACATACAAGAATCTAATAGAGCCAGCAGGTTAAAGCCCCAATATACGTAACATTCACCAAAACTTTAGTATAGAATTACACATAATTATGATTGGAAAGACAGGAAGCGACTGGTGGACGTCTGTACTGTGTCTGCCATGTTTACACGCGGAATATGCGCATGCGCAATGTCATCGCTACGAGCGGTAATGTATGAATTATTGTGGGTCCCACATTGTTTATTTTCCGATTTTTAAAATTTTTATTTAAAAAAAAAATGAATTAAAAATTTTATTTAAAAAAAAATAAATTTGTTACATATATTACGGGGAAAATAGGATAAAGTTTGTTTTTTTTATAGTGATATATACGTATATTGGGGCTTTAAGAGAAAAATAACCATTCATTCTCTTGTTGCTGAGATTGTGTGACCTGAGATGTTTAAGTTCCAAACACTCCGCAAGCCTCATGCTAGCTAATTTAATCATCAGGTTTACCACATGACTGATATGCATCTATCTCACCTTAAAGGGGGTGAAAGATTCTTTTCACTCAACATCAGAAAAACAACAGGTTATCAGTGATTCATCCTAAAGTCAATATCATCAATTAACACTCGCTACATCTTATATCAATTATTTGTAGGTTGGCGGAATTGTGGTACTGCTACCAAATGCAATGTCTTTCAGTGAACACAATAGAATTTCTTATTTTTCATTTCTAATCATATCTATATACAAACAAACCTTAAAAAGTTCACTCATAAAAGGAACAACCAGGCTTACCACCGAGAAAACACAAGATATCAGACATATGATAGATGTTTATTGCAGAAGCCCAGAAAATCTTATTTTAACTCCATGCATATTTTATTGTACATATATAAATATTATTAATCATACTGTATATTCATTCTCCCTATTGATTTCATTCTTGCCTCAAAGAGCTGTATTTTTCACTTCAATTTTTATTTTTTCCAGTGATGATTAGGCCTTGAGAAATTATTTATTTTGATAGCCTTCTATCCATGAATTTCCTAGCTAACACATTGGGGACTTGATCTCAAAACGTCCATATCACATATATACTTCATTCTGTTCATAAATATATTACTAAGTTCATAATCCTACCCGTTTTTGTGATGGTGACAGGTCCCTTTGCTGAGTGGGATGGTAAAATGCCTTTGGCACAGGATCTTCAGCAAATGGATCCCTAGAAATATTAAACATGAAAGTAAGATAACATAAGTCTTTTACGTAATTTGTAACATAAATATGCTTGATTTTCCACAAGTTAGCCAAAGACCAATTGAGTTTAATTGCTTAAACATCTGAACAATATAAAATACATATATCCTTATGTTGCTGAAGGTGTTTACCATCATCCAAGTCCTGGTCTGCTTTGAGGGTCAATAGTTATAACACACAATTTGAAAAAAGAATGCACATTTTTTCTTGGTGTATATCTTATACCAATAGGCATGAAATGTGTATGTCGGTCACATATCTTGTATATATTAATAAGGCATATAAGCTGAAGAAATATAAATAATAAGTGCTCTCCAACCCAGTTTCACTCATATTCTCATCTGACAGTGAAAACCATGTAATTTTTTATTACGGTGTTACTGCTTCACAGAACTTTGCATAATTACTTCTTAGTGATGTATATCATGTGGAAAGCCTATCACATGACATGGTATTCAGTAGGGGTGAATTTAAAGTGTCTTGCCCAAATATTCCACCAAGACATGCACAGTGATCTCATGCTCAGCTTCAAAATTCATAAGGATCTTATAATTTAGCCTGTCTGGAAAATAATTGCACTGGTCTGGCAGTCTACCTACGGAGTTATCATGACCTCCTGTCAATATCTGAACCCAGAACTTCTCATCATACTCTAGTCAAAAGTCAGTCTAATGAAGCATGCAGTTTTTGTAACTATACATTCTTCCCTCCTTTCATAAATATGACCTGTAATGTATCAATTGCTTTTTTTCACCACTTTAACTGCTTTAACTAAGAACTTTGAAAACAAAATTATTTGAATTGACATTTTAATTAAGTAAATATGATAAATCAAATCTTTTTATTTCCCTTTGATACCCAGGATCGTAACTGCTATATGATACTGTATGATTTTGTTAAATATGATAAAATGAATTCACATTTCTTTGAGTTAGGAATAGCCAGGTGTGTATATTTTATTTTGTTGTGTTTCTTGTAGGTCTTGCATCTTATTTGAGATTCTCAGGTTTACCATTTGAAGCAGCATTTGATAAGAGTCTTATTTCGAGTAGGATTAAATGTAGAATAAAAAAAAAATCAAATGTACAGTAACATTATTTGACATTATCTGCATTTGAATTATATGCAGTGACGGATATTTCGTATCTTGCAAACTTGTTAACACTTAAACACAGCAAACAAACTATTTTACAACAGATTTGAATTAATACCCTATAGGCGATCTGAGGTTTTACTCAAGTTTGAGCATGTTTTCATTCTTTTAGGTTCGTAATTGCTAGGCATTGTGGCCTTGTCAAATCAGGTAAATCAATTACTCTTGGTTATAATCACCTGAATCGTTGATACTTGGGGATCTTTGAAACCATTCTGCTTCTTGAGCATCATGTAAAGGATGCCATTTCATATCACCATTACCACCTAATTTCAAGTGTGAGCGCCATCATGTAAACAAGTGCCTCATTTGAGGAGATTTGTAGATTTTACAAATCACACGCATTTGAACGAAACGCTAATTTAAATTTTAGATCAACAAAAAGAAACACTTTTGAAAATATTAATCATTTTCTTTGCACAAGAAAGCATATAAAAATCAATTTTTGATCATACAATATCTGAAAATAAGATTTTGAATAATTTATTATGATTTCGAACAAAACACGAAGTCTGAAAATTTAATCCAAACTATTCAAGATGGCGACGAAAAGCAAGCAGAGCGCTGAACAAATCGTAGCCGGTTTTCAGGAACTTAGGCAGCAACAAAGGGCATTTGCGACCAAAATATCAGAATTAGAGATGGATATGAAGGAACACGAGTAAGTTGTAATCAACTGTATTGTGGGTTTGTGAAACAAGGACAGTTACTTCACTTGATTCTCGCATACTCGTGGTTGTAAACACGTGTTTCTGTTTCCATGATACACAAGTGTCAGAAATGACCGCCGTATTAATATTATGATGGTCCAGCGTTTCGAATATGTGATAATTTGAATATCTGATAAACTTTATAGCCTGAAGGACCCATTCTCCAAAAGTGTGTTTGTGTGTTCTCCTTGCTTCATTTACCAGGTTGAGCACAATCCCTTATATGGATAATAGTCCTTCATTTGAGGATAATTACTGTTTTGAGTAATCAGATAGTTACTCAATTGCACGGTCAATCTGAAACAGAAACACACGTAGATGTTTCGGCCGTATTAAACCTTTAACATTTTTGGAATATGTTGGTAACATTATTAAGTCTCCAATTTATATGGGTGTTTGTCTACTAAAGAGTGTTGAAATGTTTGTCATAAGATTTGGATGGCACTGTAGCTTACACTCACAGTATTTTAAACAACTTATTAGTCCCAAACTAAAAGGATGTTCCATTGTATTGGTACTACAATTTTCAAGGGACTTTGCACAAACATCAGTTTCAGTATATCAGTATTAGAAATAATTTTCCAGAAAAAAATGACAAAGCATCAGAGTAAATGATCTCCTGTCTAGCTGTGTCTGCACTAGTGGGCATAGATAATTACGCAACAATAAACCTTGTTCATGATGTTAAATTGTCTTCACAATCGATTCTCTGTTTATACACTTTATATTGTATAACTGATTATAGTTGTCTTACACTCTCTAGGTTGGTGATAGAAACACTGAAGGAAGTTGAGGATGACAGGAAATGTTTCCGGATGGTTGGTGGTGTTTTGGTGGAAAGGACTGTTAAAGATGTTTTACCTGCCCTCGTCACCAACAGAGAACAGGTAACACACAACCCAATCAAGTTTGTCATTCTGTCCAGGTGAAAGTTGGCGGAATTGATTTGGTTTTTTATTTCTTTGAATGGTAATATAGTGACGACTTCAATCCTATCTCTTCCCAGGTTTTCAACAAGTATGAAGCAAGTTTGTACATTTGTGTGAACTCCTATGCAAAGTTCCCTTTAGTATTTTGCCTGGAGAGCAAGACATTATCAGCATGATCCATTGTGATATGCACTGCAGTTTTTTTCACTTTTCTTTTTTTATTCACTAGATGGGTAAAATAACTGAAACTTTGACAACAAAGCTAGAAGAAAAGGGAACAGAAATCAACAAGTACAGAGAACAGCACAATCTTAAGATAAAAGGAGAGGAGTCCAAAGAGCCAGAGAAGCAAGACCAGGAGGTAAAATCTGGAGGAGTTCTGGTGGCAAAAGATTCCTAGACATGAATGTGTGAGATGGTAGACAGTGACTAGTGCTGATTGAGTGGTATAACAGACAGATGGATGTAGGCAAAGTGATGTCCAAAGCTAGCATCGGGCGAACATACAAAAAAGTGATTTTGTATAGCATATCTCCGAAGAGTCTGTTAAGTATTTATTATGACGTTCACAAGATATTTCACAGGTATGTTCCAGGAAAGTACCAGACATATTGGATGTTAAACTTGAGTATTTCAGTAGAAATCAAGCACAATTTTCAAGTCCTAGAAAAGCCAAAGAACAAATGGACATAACACAAAAATATGGAAAGTAGGAATGTTGACTAAATATTTTCATGTAAATGTGTTCTTATGTGCAACATTCGATTTTAGATAGTAAACGAAAATTGTCATACTTATTTTCAATAAATACTGCAAATGTAATATATTTCTTATCACTAGCATCAGAATTTTGCAAAAGGTAAATTGTAAATTGTTTTTGAATCCCAAAAATGAATGGAATGTTTGAAAACTTCGGATGTGGTATTTGAGTTGTGGCCAACTTAAAGCTGATAAGCCTTGCTGATAAACTGCCCGATATCCCATCTGGTTTAGTAATTCACATGTTTCAATGATATATAGCAACAATTTCTCCCTTGCTACATGTACACAATCAGTGTGGTACTAAACATGGTGTACTGGTAATTCTCAATCTTCATTTTTCACTTGTTAGAATTTGTTTCAGAGAGAGAGAGTAATAAAATGTGAAAGTGCTATTAGCGTGCAAGTTCTATATGGAATTATTTTTATGCAAAGCGAATGAAAGCATTACCAAGACTTTTATTTTCCCTGTGATGCGGCAGTCCTGCTTGGGTTAAAATCTTTATGCCATTTTATGCGGAAAAGGGTTGGTTATTGCCCATGGCCATCATCCTCGTGCTTCATATCCTAATTTGATAACATCAGTCATACAACAGCTCATAAAAAAGTTCGGTATGATAGTGTTTCATTAATTCTGTCATCAAAGTTTGTAGAATTATTTACGAGGACATTTTCTGTTGATAGTAAAATGAAATATTCATCAGTTGCATTTATTGTAACATCAAACTGGAATTGGCTTTGATATTTACATATCACTATGACAGTTCATCTTTTATTTTGGTGTCAGATATTTTTCATTGGAAAGTTACAATTAAGTTATTTACTCTGTGATAATTACTGTCTGCCTTTTACCTCCCCAAGTTTAATTATACAAAAGAAAAAAAATTTAAATGATAAAATCAACAAATTTTCCTGGCAAGTGGTTGGTGTGGTTTGTATAGTGTTAAATAGTCATGGTCACTCAGCTGATGTAGCATGTTTCTTCAGCTTAATTGGTAGTGTTGTGGATGTCATGTAAAGTCATACCGACTTAAACTGATACGAAATGAAAGAAAACATTGATTCAAGTTCATTTTCAAATTTTAAGAAGTTTGAAGTTAGCTTCTTATTAGAATAGAATATTAAGGTATGTTAACAAAGGAAACCTGGCCGAGGGTAACTGAAGTATAGATGAATTTCAAGTATCATTAACGGGCAATGGCAGTTCATCATTGAGGAACAACATTTAATGCTCTTTCATCACTTTTACAATTTGAAGCTGTAAAATACTGATCTTCTGGTTTGAAATGCAAGACTTGAAGGAATAAATGTTGATGTATATTAATAATTTTGTTGGTGGAGTGAAAGAGAGAGTGTAATTTTTAACCCTCTTTTCAATATTTAAGAATGCTTTTGTACCCGTTTTCCTACCAGGATCCTTGTGTAGGTCTAAGTACTGAGATTGAGGTATAGGTATGCGAGTGTTACAACATAATAAACTCATGTTGAATATGTGTTGTATTTTACTGAAAATAACAAAAGGATTTTCAAGAGGATGTTCAATTTAAAGAATAAATTTTGTGTTCAATCTCAACATTGTTGTACTTTTTTTGTCTCCTGGCAGCTGGGGAAACTTTTAAACAGAAACAGGAATTATTTTCACAAACATATTTTTTTAGTAAACTTAAGACCAAAAATGCTTTGTAGTATATTGTGTTAATCATTAAATTAGTTCATAACTAATGGATGTATAGTATATTGTTTATAGAACATTTCTGTGATGCAGCTTCCCTACAGTATTTGGTAGAAGTGACCTGGCAGATTGATTGACATCAGAATGCCTTTTTCTAATTCTGTTGTTTTATAGATCATCTTGCCCATAGGGACAAGCAACCTTATGGTGCAGTGTCAACTTTTCCCTTGAAACAACTTGATCATCAAGAGGTTAAAGGTCATGATTTCCCTGTGTGAATCCGGAGTAGTTTTGTATTTCAAATCTCTTTTGATCCAACACTAAAGTTAATTCAGTGTAAAGGTGCATTTTCTATAATGCCAATAATATATCGTAATGGATATATATGGACTGTGCATCTGAAAACATGCGTTAATTGTAGTTGGTGTCAGTGGTGAATAGTTTTTCATAACTTTATTTACTGGCCTCCTTATTATTATATTAATGCCTTGCCTGTTTCTTGTCCTCCCAACCCCCATCCCCTCCCCCTTTAAACCATGTTATTCATCCATCCAGTCATAAACATCCTCAGGTTTCCCACTGGGTACCACCCTGTCGCATTAAAGAATGCAGAGATGGGAAAGGAACCAGACTAAGGAGTTGACATAAGGTGTCCTGGGAGTTATTGCCCTTTTTTAAGCTTTTTGGTGGACAGTTCCAATTGTCCTTAATGTGTTGGTCATTGAACAATTTTTTTTTATTTCTATTTCTTAAGAAGTACTCCTGCATGGATCATTTTAAAATTCATCTATCACTTCTACTTGGTTCTTACTACTGCATTGTCCCATTTTGGGACCAATCTGCAAAGCAAAACAACTGACAGGCATTCATCTTGGATTTTGACCAAACATACTCGTTGATAACCACTTTTGCTGGAGAAATACTCATGTATATTTTTCAAATTTCACATGGAGTTTCCGCATGGTCCCTTGTTTTAGCCCACCCTCTGATGACAATGGGCTGTTCAAATCACCCTACTTCTGTGATTCACTAGTGAAAAAATTATTGCCATTTCTTGTGAAGTTCTTGACAGATCTCTCTCTAATTTGATAGTTGTTTGATTGTGGGACTGATCAGAAACACAGGTGGCCATTTTGGACTTTTCAATGAAGATTGTTATCAGTATTTTTTTGAAAAGTACTAGATGGATCTCTCTCAAATATCACATGTTGATTCCCCTTTGCCTTTTTTTTGCCCATTTGATTTTGGGACTATCCTGAAAAAGGAAATGGCTAACAGATGGCTATCTCACATTTTGAT
This sequence comes from Ylistrum balloti, assembly GCF_031769215.1. Lineage (NCBI taxonomy): Eukaryota > Metazoa > Mollusca > Bivalvia > Pectinida > Pectinidae > Ylistrum > Ylistrum balloti. The sequence goes on from NW_026781888.1 coordinate 1,730,842, forward strand.
TTTGCAAGTTCATTGCTATTTTTTGAGAAGCACTGAATTGATCTTTCTCAAATTTCACATGTAGGTTTCCCTTGGTCCCTTGTTGCGTCCATCTAATTTTGGGATTGATAAGAAAAACAATGGATTTTGACTTCGAGAGTTAATTGTCAATTTTTGAGAACTTCAGCATAGATCTTTCTCAGATTTCATATGTACGTTTCCCTTGATCCCTCATACTGCTGGTTTCATTACCATTTCTTGAGAAATACTGCATAGGTCTTTCTAAAATTTTACGTATAGGTTTCTCTTGGTCACTAGTTGTGCTTGTTTGAGTTTGGGAGTGACAAGAAAAATGAAATGACTGTTAGATAGATATCTTGGATTTCGCATAGTAAAGACTGTTATCCCTATTTCCTAAGAAGTGCTGACTGGATCTCTCAAATGTCATACATGCATTCCCATTGGTCTCTACTTGTGACCGCTTGATTTTGGGACTTAATAGCAGAAATAAAACAGTTTCCATTTTGGATTAGGCAGGAAAAGAATATCATTGCTATTTTTGCAAAGGAATGTTAAAATTTTTTATCAGAGTAAAAACAGTTGTTCCAGTCCAAGGTACTGGTGTTTGGGTTGCTATGAAATTTCTTTATACCCTAGGTATAGTTGTCATGATCATGTATCGTATAGACAATGAATTTTTACTATTTCTATATCATTATTACCATGGAGAAAAAAATTGATGAGAAATATGCTTATGGTGATGAAAACTTTCCCTTCACAAACACATAACAATTTTAAGTCTTTACAAAAAATAAAAGGAGAAAGAGAGATGTTATCATCGTTTATTTATTTTGTACAGATCCCGCATTATTCATCAGTTGTATTTCTTGTGTAGATGAGCTGTGAATGATGCTTGGAAATCAGGCGAATCATCCCTGCAAATACAGAATAAAACATTTTCACTATCAAACAATGACTGACATAGGTGGATCATCCCAGGCAAAACACATTAAGAAGTGACTACCTGTATACTATGATGACCTATATCAATTCTGTGCTGTACACCAACTCAACATTTAGATTATAAGTTCTACCTGTATACAATGACCTACATCAATTCTGTGCTGTACACCAACAACATTTAGATTATAAGTTCTACCTGTATACAATGACCTATATCAATTCTGTGCTGTACACCAACTCAACATTTAGATTATAAGTTCTACCTGTATACAATGACCTATATCAATTCTGTGCTGTACACCAACTCAACATTTAGATTATAAGTTCTACCTGTATACAATGATCTACATCAATTCTGTGCTGTAAAACTCAACATTTAGATTATAAGTTCTACCTGTATACAATGACCTACATCAATTCTGTGCTGTACACCAACTCAACATTTAGATTATAAGTTCTACCTGTATACAATGACCTACATCAATTCTGTGCTGTACACCAACTCAGCATTTAGATTATAAGTTCTACCTGTATACAATGACCTACATCAATTCTGTGCTGTACACCAACTCAACATTTAGATTATAAGTTCTACCTGTATATAATGACCTACATCAATTCTGTGCTGTACACCAACTCAGCATTTAGATTATAAGTTCTACCTGTATACAATGACCTACATCAATTCTGTGCTGTACACCAACTCAACATTTAGATTATAAGTTCTACCTGTATACAATGACCTACATCAATTCTGTGCTGTACACCAACTCAGCATTTAGATTATAAGTTCTACCTGTATACAATGACCTACATCAATTCTGTGCTGTACACCAACTCAGCATTTAGATTATAAGTTCTACCTGTATACAATGACCTACATCAATTCTGTGCTGTACACCAACTCAACATTTAGATTATAAGTTCTACCTGTATACAATGACCTACATCAATTCTGTGCTGTACACCAACTCAACATTTAGATTATAAGTTCTACCTGTATACAATGACCTACATCAATTCTGTGCTGTACACCAACTCAACATTTAGATTATAAGTTCTACCTGTATACAATGACCTACATCAATTCTGTGCAGTACACCAACTCAACATTTAGATTATAAGTTCTACCTGTATACAATGACCTACATCAATTCTGTGCTGTACACCAACTCAACATTTAGATTATAAGTTCTACCTGTATACAATGACCTACATCAATTCTGTGCTGTACACCAACTCAACATTTAGATTATAAGTTCTACCTGTATACAATGACCTACATCAATTCTGTGCTGTACACCAACTCAACATTTAGATTATAAGTTCTACCTGTATACAATGACCTACATCAATTCTGTGCTGTACACCAACTCAACATTTAGATTATAAGTTCTACCTGTATACAATGACCTACATCAATTCTGTGCTGTACACCAACTCAACATTTAGATTATAAGTTCTACCTGTATACAATGACCTACATCAATTCTGTGCTGTACACCAACTCAACATTTAGATTATAAGTTCTACCTGTATACAATGACCTACATCAATTCTGTGCTGTACACCAACTCAACATTTAGATTATAAGTTCTACCTGTATACAATGATCTACATCAATTCTGTGCTGTACACCAACTCAACATTTAGATTATAAGTTCTACCTGTATACAATGACCTACATCAATTCTGTGCTGTACACCAACTCAACATTTAGATTATAAGTTCTACCTGTATACAATGACCTACATCAATTCTGTGCTGTACACCAACTCAACATTTAGATTATAAGTTCTACCTGTATACAATGACCTACATCAATTCTGTGCTGTACACCAACTCAACATTTAGATTATAAGTTCTACCTGTATACAATGACCTATATCAATTCTGTGCTGTACACCAACTCAACATTTAGATTATAAGTTCTACCTGTATATAATGACCTACATCAATTCTGTGCTGTACACCAACTCAACATTTAGATTATAAGTTCTACCTGTATACAATGACCTACATCAATTCTGTGCTGTACACCAACTCAACATTTAGATTATAAGTTCTACCTGTATACAATGACCTACATCAATTCTGTGCTGTACACCAACTCAACATTTAGATTATAAGTTCTACCTGTATACAATGATCTACATCAATTCTGTGCTGTACACCAACTCAACATTTAGATTATAAGTTCTACCTGTATACAATGATCTACATCAATTCTGTGCTGTACACCAACTCAACATTTAGATTATAAGTTCTACCTGTATACAATGACCTACATCAATTCTGTGCTGTACACCAACTCAACATTTAGATTATAAGTTCTACCTGTATACAATGACCTACATCAATTCTGTGCTGTACACCAACTCAACATTTAGATTATAAGTTCTACCTGTATATAATGACCTACATCAATTCTGTGCTGTACACCAACTCAACATTTAGATTATAAGTTCTACCTGTATACAATGATCTACATCAATTCTGTGCTGTACACCAACTCAACATTTAGATTATAAGTTCTACCTGTATACAATGACCTACATCAATTCTGTGCTGTACACCAACTCAACATTTAGATTATAAGTTCTACCTGTATACAATGACCTACATCAATTCTGTGCTGTACACCAACTCAACATTTAGATTATAAGTTCTACCTGTATACAATGATCTACATCAATTCTGTGCTGTACACCAACTCAACATTTAGATTATAAGTTAACTTTCAACATACTGATCTACCTATTTTTTGTTCCAGGTAAAGTTTGTAAATATTTCTCTGTTTTATAGTTATAATGCACTCACAAGCCCAGTTATTATGACAAAGGTATCTTGATCACAAGCAATAATTTACTGGGAAAAGGTTAGTACCCTATAGTACTGTCATATAGTCACAATCACCATCAAGTGTCAGATCGGCGAGTGAAATCATTTAATCATACAGCAACACTGGTCCATGTATTGTCAAACATTTGACAAGATAACTAAGTTGACTTGGACATTTTCAAAGCAAAATTATGAACACCCTAAAAAAGTGAAGGTCCTTTTTATTACGTTTTGATAATGAAATGGTTAGGCTAATTTTAAGTTATGTGGAAAAATACTTTCTTTTTAGTACTTTTAGTCAAGGGAATTTCATCAATTATAATTCCTAGTGCAATGAAGTACTGTCATTTAATCACAATCACCATGATGTGTAAGATCGGCGAGTGAAATTATTTAATCATACAGTACATATTTAGAGATGGGTTAGATTCTATTTCTCACAAAGAATACTTCTAATATTTCTTAATTTGAAGGACTACCTTTCTTATTCTTGAACTATTGAATTTTAATCTCCTCAGTTTGAAATCATTAATCTAGGTAATCATATTGTCTGGACATTATTTCGTGACTATGATGTATTTTGGTTGCTGTAACATGTCATGCTTCCACAAAGAATGAAAAAATGGGATTTAATCCTTTCACTATCAAATATGAGTATGTATTTCATTGGCAAATTTGTGTATTTTCTCTTAATACACATTTCAACTTGTCAAACATTCTCCTTGAAATGATGAAATAACCTATCAATTCTATTGGTCAACATAAATGTTACCACATTGTAAGATAGGGTGCAGCTTATATTTCAATGCAGGCAATATGTGCATCAAATTGAAAAAAATTGTTGACAATTTGCACTGCAGTTTTTATACTGGTGTGGTTTATACCCCGTAAAATATGGCAAATATAAAAAAACCACTTCTATCTGTTAATATTTATAGAGAAGAAACAAAATTACAACAACCAAAGTACCACTATATGCCCCTGGTTCAGAAACGGCTGGACAGAAATAGAAATCATTTGAACTCTCAAGTCGAATAAGTTATGGTTTCTACACTGCCTACAACACGTTATTTTAACGGAAAGTCTCCATCAAAATGTTCAGTACTGTCATTTGATCACAATCACCACAATGCATGTCAGATCGGCGAGTGAAATAATTTAATCATGCAGTACCTTCAGATTCTGATTTAAAAGGATGAACATAATGCTGTCGTCATAGTAATGGCAGATAATTGTAATACAGAGTTTTTTCTTTACTGGAAATGTCAACTCCTTTGCATGAATTGGGAATAGAAAACACAACTATAATTAAAGTTTTTGTTACTGTAGTACTAAAACAGATAAAATTCACTGCTTTGTTAAACTTTTTTACATTTTCCCAGTGACAGGTATTAGAATTTACAACAGACAGGTATAGAATATAGCCAAGCTATCTCCTTGTATAAATACAGACGAGATCAGGAAATGAAACTGGATTACAGTCCCCTCAGATTACAGGAACTCAAGCAACAAGTTATCCAGGTTACAAGGTAATCGAGGAACATGCAGGCAAAGAACATTGACCAAATCATCATGAAATAAAGAAATGTTTACCAAATTAATCGGCTTTAAAACAAGCTAATATGGAAAATTTCCTATAGAATGATTATGAATGTGTGACACCTAGATCTTAACATGAATATTGTACTGTCATATAATCACAATCACCATTAAATGTCAGATCGGCGAGTGAAATTATTTAATCATACAGCACTTGCTCAAATAAAATACAGGTTATCATTTTACTATTTATTTTATATTAAAGATATTGTGATGATGTCAGAAGTGCAGATAATTAGATTATTGATACTGTCATATAATCACAATCATCACAGCGCATCAGATCGGCGAGTGAAATCATTTAATCATACAGCACCATTACATAAACTAGCTATGTAATAAACTGTTTCATAAAATTTACAACACTGAAAAATTTTCCAACCAAAGACAGATAATCGATGTCAACTAGATGATATTAAAAATGGGAACAACATCAATTTTCCACACTACCCCTGAATGCAACTCCCTTCCATCCCACCAAAGAAATATTTGTGTACTTTTTTGTCATGTTTTAAAGGGCTCTAGACTTTTTATATGAAGAGGTAAATAGTAATCTCACTTTAAAATAGAAGAGGAAGCAGTGCAATAGCATTTCATCACAGGACCTAACTATTCAGTCTGCCAATCTAATGATCGAGGTTTAAAAGCCAGGAGATGTAAATACGTTAAATTATAAGCAATCCTAATACATGAAAGATTTAAGAGTACTGTCATATAATCACAATCACCATTAAGTATCAGATCGGCGAGTGAAATTATTTAATCATACAGCACTGGTTCACATAAAATACAAATTTTCATTTTATTAAAGATATTGAACATTGAAGTATGCGACAGGTAAATTCATGTGATCTTGAAGCAAATGAAAAAATTATGTCAAATAACTTTGTGAAATAACCACCAAATTTAATGTCATATACATATTTTTTCTTAATCATTTCAAAGTTTTCTTTTACCTTATCTTTCAATAAGACAGATCTTTGCTGTATGAAATACACTGTGTTTTGTAAATTACTTTTTACAAATTTTCAATAATCCTGGATTCCATTACAACACTTAGATTTTGTGTTCTAGAATTATTTTACAAACACAGAGAAAACACAGGTTTCTAAGAGAAAGAGATCTTCTACAGATTGCAAGATTGTGTCAAGCTCTGTTTAAGAGTGGTACTTAATTAAGTACTGTCATTCAGTCACAATCACCATGTGGGTCAGATCGGCGAGTGAAACTATTTAATCATTCAGTAATTAGCATAAAAAGTCTTCAAAACCATGAAAATCAGATCATATAACAAACTTGTACAAGTGTTGTGAAAAAAATTCCACAAGAAATTGTGTGATGAGGTCAAAAGGGCAGATAAATAGATTATTGATACTGTCATATAATCACAATCATCACAGCGCATCAGATCGGCGAGTGAAATCATTTAATCATACAGCACCATTACATAAACTAGTTATGTAATAAACTGTTTCATAAAATTTACAACACTGAAAATTGTTTTAACCGAAGACATAATTGATGTGTCAACTAGATGATATTAAAAATGGGGACAATACCAATTTTCCACAATCCCTTGAATGCAACTCCCTTCCTCTCGCCAAAGAAATATTTGTTTACTTCTTTGCAATGTTTTAAAGGGCTCTAGACTTTCTATATGAATAGGTAAATGGTAATCTCGGTCTCCAATAGAAGCGGAAGTACTGCAATACATCATCACAGGACCTAACCATTCAGTCTGCCAGTCTAATGACCCAGGTTTAAAAGCCAGGAGATGTAAATACATTTAATCATAAGCAATCATAATACATGAAAGAGTGAAGAGTACTGTCATATAATCACAATCACCATAAAGTATCAGATCGGCGAGTGAAATTATTTAATCATACAGCACCATTACATAAACTAGCTATGTAATAAACTATTGAACTATTTCATAAAATTAACAACAATGTTAAGTTCTTGAAACCAGAACAGATAATCGATGTGTAAACTAGATGATATTAAAAAAAAAAAAAAAAAAACACAATTTTCCACACTACCCCTGAACACACTTCCTTCCCACCGCCAAAGAAACATTTGTTTACTTCTTTGCCATGTTTTAAAGGGCTCTAGACTTTCTATATGAATAGGTAAATGGTAATCTCAGTCTCCAATAGAAGCGGAAGTACTGCAATATAGTTTCATCACAGGACCTAACCATTCAGTCTGCCCTCTAAAGATGATCTTAGATTAAAAGCCAGGAGATGTAAATACATTTAATCATAAGCAATCATAATACATGAAAGAGTGAAGAGTACTGTCATATAATCACAATCACCATTAACTATCAGATCGGCGAGTGAAATTATTTAATCATACAGCACAAACTGATCACAAAATTTCTGTCACTTGTGATGTTGGGAAACAATTTGTCTTTGTAAATACTATAAAGGTTTCTTCTGGTGTTTCATAAATAAACATAAAATTCAAAATCAAAACCAACACAAATCTTTGTAGAATATACATAACATACATCACAATATATATACATGAAGGGCGAATCTCATTCTAAGCTAGGACTAATTCCATAAGATTTGAAAAGTATTTTTACTTCATTTTTTTTAAAAAGAATTTTTACTTGCTCCAAAATATTCTGACTTAGGATAACAAAAAATCCACCCCTTTAGTAATATATATGAAATGAATCATTAGTCATTGAAATTACTGATATTTTTTTCACTTTATTTTCTTTTTTTAGATTCCTGGAATACTAAGCAAAGCATCGACCATCATATAATTGCAGTACTGTCATAAAATCACAATCATCACGAAAGGTCAGATCGGCGAGTGAAATTATTTAATCATACAGTACATTTCTTAACGGAAATTCTACCCTGCTCTCGTTTAAGTACACTTCAAACAATGTATTAAGTGGTCATATACTTTCTGGGACACACAGTAATTGTTGTTTTAAACATTTGGCCCTCAAAAAATAGTTACTCATGCTAATGTTTACAATTTTATGATTTAACGATCAGTTATTTTATTTGTGCTCTAACAGTTTGCAACATTTACAACATCGACTTTTAAGGGTAAAAATAAAAATCAGAACTTCGATACATTTCTGTCTAGAAGTAAGAATTGAGCATACAGTGGCAAAAATAAAGAGCCTCTACCACTCCAGAACTAATCAGAATACTTTCAAGTATAATACATAGCAAGATTGCATTGAGGTAATCCAAGAGTCAGAATAGTGATAGTTGGATCTTTTGATTGATAAACAATTTCTTAATAAAATATCCAGGCATACGTAACAAGTATGTAGCCCTGATACCTACCATCTTTGTGGAGCTCACGAAGGGCGGCTTTGGCCAGGGAACCACGGATCTTCATCCTCTCAGATACAACAGAAGGAGTTATAAGTTTGTAGTTGGGTACTTCTGTCTTGAACTTGTCATATGTTGCCTTGTCAAAGAGGATCAGATTGTTCAACTTGTCCCTAACTTTTCCCTTGGACCACTTCTGTAATACAGAAGCAAAACAAAACTTTGTAATGATCAAGTCTTCAGTTTTGATCATGCTATATATTTCATTTTAATGAGATTTTCTTTCAACAGTACCACTTTTAGTTGAATTTCCACTAGAATTTGCTATTAATAAAACATAAATGATTGGTTCACTCGATTGTTCTGGAATGTAAGCTTTCTTCCACTGATAATTTTTCTCAATCATTAAAACAAGAATTTGATAATAACTGTTTCTATTTTACTTACACAGGAATTCTTCTTTTCATTCAAATTTAATGACAGTGTTGTTTACATTTTACAACTCAAGGGAAAGCCGTCTTATTTTGGTTCTGAGCACCTGCTAGTCCTGTTTGTTTGTTTGTTTACCTCCCCACCCCCCCCCCCCCCACCCGCCAAAAAATATGCTTGCTTACATAGAAAGTAAAACTCAACCATCTTAAAAACCTAAGGTTCAATGCTTGTTTTGCCTTACTCTGCCAAAATATTTTTTATCAAATTTGCTAACTGATCAGACATCTGCTGAATTGAGGAACAGAATAAATTCAGTTCTGTCCCGAAGCAATGATATACCACATGCATTAAAATGTAACTAATTAGTGGCATCATCAATTGCAGATGCAAAACAAACCTTCTTCTTAGCTTTGCCACCACCTCCACCTTCCTTTTTCTTGGCTGGGGCTTTGCCCTTAGCACCTCCCTTTGGATCTGGCTTTTTTGCTCCCTGTCAAAATGTAAAAAAAATAGATTGAAGTTATTTTGCAACCAGGAGTGTAAAAATTGAATTTCTCATTGCCGAGGACAACATATTTCATGCATGAACAAGGCCAAAGTGTTGGTTAGATATAGTTGCTCAGTATGGCAGGTACATTTTGTTTCTACACCTTTTTTCTAAATCATAGGTAATAAATTAAAGCATTTAACAAGCTGTAATGCACTTTTCTGTAATTATGTAAATGAAGTTAAGCAAAAAATTCTTCAAGAAATATCTTTGTTTTGTTGTGATGTTTAAGAAAGTGGAAAATAGTACTCTACAGTTCAGACCATTTTCTAAGACTGATACAAAAAAATAAAAAAAACTCAAGTTGAAGAATGAAATATGGAAGAGTTCAATCACCAATTGGACCTTTGACTCTTTTGAACCTTGATGACCATGTTAATGTATAAAGTATTAAACTTTTTTTTATCATCATTTATCAGGATTTCCACAAATCCTAGGTACAGAACTGTATTTCAATTCATAATTCACACTAATGAGGAAAAGAACCTACAATTGTTTTCATGCGATTCTGTTGCCTGTTCATCCATTGTTCACATGCAACATTCAGGTTTAAATCTTTATATATCTCAACATTTTCAAATACCTCTAGTCAAATATTGGATACATGAAGTTTTGAATAATCATTTTGTCAGAAGACCTTATATTCAAGGATATTGTAAAGGTGACAATTCTTTATACCACTTTCATTGAAATGTTCCGTGTTACATTTTACCGTTGAGTATATTTCATATTATTGAACAGGAAATAGAATTTTAGACCTGTAAAAGCCGATTAAAAAGCAAGAAATATGCCATTTTAGAGCATTTGCCACATTTGAGCAGGTCATGATATATATCAAATATCAAGGTGACCTGTCCAAATCATTTGCGTTGTCGACATTGCATGACAATCTTGATCAATGCTCGTCATATTGCAAAACTATAAAGAAAATCTGTTTCACAGACCCAACCGGCCATACTCCCAGATCTAAAACTGGATATGTGGACAACACGTGTGGCAAATTGTAATATTTCATTCGGATATGAAGCAGGAACACAAATACAAATCTATAGTGAAATAAAGTGTAATGCAAGCAGTATAACTGCAAATGGAAACGCTACAAGATGGGTTGTTAGGTGTGAATTTTGTGTAAAATCACCCCTCTTAGTTTTACCAACCATTTTACTGAAAGCACATGTGAGAAAGAGGCCTTACCCACAATGCAAATCACTGTACTTCCGTTATCGTTTAAATCATTAACAATGACCAATTACTTTTGTATAACAAATGCAGCATGTATTACTTACAATGAGATATAGGAAACTTATATTTGAATTAAATGCGAATATTTTAGTTCAAAATAGCGGCGAAACAATTGAAATTTAAACTATATTTTATAAGGTGGTAAGCGATATGCGCAGTAGCAATGCGCAGTAAATGCCATTTCACAGAAAAAAATGACGTAAGTTTCAAATGCTTTCACTACTTACTACGCCTATTTCTGTAAGACTGACGCTGAAAATCTGAAATATCACAGAATTTCACAACCACTGATTTCTATGATAATGTGTCTTTTTCTCAATGTCATTTGATCGAGGCTTGCATTATTGTTATACATCTATTTTCACTTTTGCTATATGGACTGATGGCATACACACGTATTTTATAGTCGGTATTCCCGGAACACATCGACTTATGACGACTTCACAAGTTATTGTATTTGCTATCTTTGTTTACTTATTATTGATGAGTGCCTTTCGCTTGTTCTTTCACTTTGTTGTATCGTACTGATTTTTTAATGTGCGATGTTCATTTCATAACTAAATGACTAGAAATTTTGTTAGCAAAGCGTTTTCAGTGCTTTGTCATTTATCATTAACAGACAATGCCTAAGATCGAGCGCAATATCATCAGCATTTAGTTAGGTCCTGGTGTCTTAATAAACTGTTACATATTTTTCTTATTTTCTCTAGATATTTGTTGAAACACCACATTTGTGCAAATTGAATATAAGACATGCTCAGTAATGCTCAAAGGTACTATGGTAGCTCTATACATGGATGGGATTATCTACTTGCCTTTATACAACTGCTCTATAATACTTACTGTATCTTACTGTTCTGTGTTTTTGTATTTCCCTCACCACTTAAACTGCATGTTAGATGAACAGGAAAACAAATATACATTGATCCTGATTGGTTGAAATATACTTTCACGATCAAGTTTTGGGTATTATGGGTTTCAATTTTCAATGTATATGGTTTATATATATGTTTCTAATTTCTAACTTTTTTATTTTCAGAATCACACTGATCTGAAAACTTACAAAGGCACTCAGGTGATATAATATCATAAGAAAATGGCTGTGGCTGATTGGAATTAATGTTAAACCTATACATGATAAGAAGTATGTCAGGGAGCTAAATTGCCACATTGATATTGAAGAAGTTGTATAAGTAATAATAACAAAAAAGTCGAAAAATGGCGGACAACTTTCATGACATCCTTTATGAAATTATAAATGGTTTACAAGATGGAATATTAGGAACTCTGAAGATTCAAAAACTTGGAAAAGCAGAGAGTGAAGAGACTTTGAGGAAGGATCCAGAGCCCATGACAACATTGGCAAGGAGGAGAGCAGAGCGCAAAAAAGATGAAGTGCAGCACAAAAAGAAGTATGTTTATGTTTATATTGCTATATTACAACAGATATCAATAACAATATCAATAAACTGTGGTAGGAAATATCCTCTAAGATTGTCAAACAAGCATTCTTATTATAATTATATGAGATATTGAAGTACTTGTGTAGTATTGAAAACCCTTTTCCTAATAGATGCCCTAGTAATCAAGAAAACAGATGTTGTAAGAAAAGTCATTGTTAGTTTCATGTATAATAAGATAACTTTCTATTGATTTCTTTATTCCTGATTATTTTCTTTTATTGACATAAAAAGTTCTTTCTGTAATTAAGTATATCGGTATTAACTCGGTACATGGTACAGGATTGACCTAGAGCTCTGAACTTTTTAACATTCCTTCATATTGTCATGCATACCAGTATGTAACTACATGTAAAACACTATTCTATTTTTATCATAACAGATCACAATTTGTATTATTTCAAAAAATTGCTTTTCTACATTATTTCATCAAAGCTATTATTTGTCTTCACTTCATCTATGGTTATTTGTTTCAGGGAGCCAAAGATCATACAAAGGATTGTTTTGTGTTGTGCATGGAATGGTGGTATCTCTTTGGTATGTCACATATCAGTTGTTTCATTTTCTACTACTGTGTACAGTGATGCATGTGATATAAATGTTAAAGAAAAAATGTTATGAAAGAAAGACCATTAAATGGAATGTTTTTCTATTTATTTAGTAGAACCATGTAATTATATACTGGAGAACAGGGTTTGATACTTGTCAGAGCTATTGACAGTAATGTAGCTTAAACAGATCATTCTAGTTGGTGAAAAGGACAAAAATACATACTGTTAAGAAAACAATTTCATGAAAAAGACTTAATAGCTTATATTTAACACTTATATCGTTTACTGGTAATTGTTTATGAAGCCTTTGTAAAAATTTAGTGGTTTGAAAATTTCATGAAGATGTTAACAGAATTAGGAAGACAAGAAAAAAACTCATACAATTTTGATAACTTTTTATCATGTAACACTGAGGAATATAAGGCTTGAAGATACAGAAAATAATTTTGTTGTTTCAATTTTGCAGATGAGCATCCTGTTGTTCAACCACTTGTTGTTGCCAGTTGTTCAGTTGATCATTGCTGGTATCTTCGGTAAGACTCTTACACCCAATTGATTTTGTAATAAGCCCAGCACAGTTGATGAGTTCTTCTTACTCAAAGTCAGTGGCTAGGTTTATTACAGGACAGTGGTATCTGCAATATATTAAGTTTAATGGGCTTATAATCAGGTTTTGGCTTATTGACATATAAATATGGTAACAATATGTAGTAATTGTTCTCAAAGAGTATAAAATATATGCACTTCATCAATGAAATAAGCAATAGATACAGTGGTAGATGATTGATAATAATTGTATTTTTTGGTCAGTTTTCTCGCTGTACATGCCCTGATCATGGAAGTTGCTAGATTATCTTGAGATAATCACCCTATAAAAAACACAATTAAAAACGAAAATAATTTGAAATCAATAGAGATTTAGTCACTTATTCAAATAATATCTTAAAAGTTCAGTTGGGTACTTCACTTGAGCTTTGATATTCAAAAGTTTTCAGAGCAAGTAACTAAATGATAAATATATATAAATACTGGTAGGTAGAATCAATTTCAAGTGTCACCATAAGTTTGATACTAGACTTTTGCCTATTTGGTTGAGGACTTCATAAGGTTAAATAACAGTTGTTTTAAGTATAATACACTGTACAATGTTGGTCTGCAGGAGGGTCGGGGAGCAATAGTGTATGGAATTGGATTGGACCAATTCTCTCATGGACCTTCAGTGCCCTCTGGATCTTGCCTATATTTGTCCTCAGCAAGGTCGTCAATAGTCTTTGGTATCAGGTAAGTAAGATATATATATAGGTCCTCACAGAATGTTTTTTCCTAATGGTCAATAGGTAAATGTAAATGTATGGTATCATCTGCTAAACGGTGTGGAAACTCTCATTCCTTTCTTGTGATAAAAATCACTGCATGCTTCTGACCTGGTCAACTTTATTAAAGGTAAACCATTATGATCAGTTGGAATTCTCTCCTCAAAATTACTCTTAGCATTTATCTTTACAGTTCAGAGAAAGACTGATAATTTTGTGGGTAGCATTGATGGTCATGGAAACTTGTGGTTCAATTTTACAGGATATTGCTGATGCTGCCTACTTTCAATACAGAGGAAAACCTAAGCAGTTCAACATCAGCAGTCTTATAGCAGACATCAGTTTCAGTGTGCTGCTTCAGGCTTTATTCCTCATACAGGTTTGTCAAGAAGCTTCGGTAATTTATGTTGATTTGTCTACTTTTAAATATTATAGTCCAGTACATGCCATCAAAAACAACTGAAAAATAATGTCTTGTCCAAGAATGCAACCAACAGAGCAGAGGTCAGTTAGTTTCACAGCTTCCTGAGTAATACCACACCACCTCCTAATTATGAATAGTTGGACCTCACATCTTGGACCTCAACATGCAAAATCCAACACTCTTGACTGAGATATCACAGCACATCAAATATGAATGAATATGAGAAAAGTTAGTTCGAAATTCAATATGATTTCCCATAGGACAGACAAATATGGTGTGTCCATTCAACACACCAATAAGGCACTGTTGCTAATATCAAAATGTTTAATTTCGTCAAACTTGATATTTATGTTGTCTAACTTTTGTTTTTTTTTGTTATACCTATAATGGTTCAGTAGACCGTGGATAGTATAGGTGCCAATAGTCCAGAAAACTAACAATCCGGACAGCAATGCTTGAGAATGGATTTCTGTAACATTAATCATACTCCTCAGTCTGGAAATTTGAATTTTGGTTCTGGATATACGTTTTAGGAATCAAACAGTCCTTTTCTTAGTAATATTCCCCAGATAGTCTTGAAAGGTTTGCATCACATGGAGAGTTTTGTTGTGCTCAGACAGTCATGTCACGGGTGTACTCCCTGTTGATTGCTTTGCACAGTCATAATGACTGCTGCTATCTAATCAGCTCATGCATTCACCTGTTTATGTTGTGTCAGTTTTATGCAATATACTTTTGTTATAGCGATAGGTTTGTAACCACAGTATGAATTGCCAGAATAATACATGGTAAGGAGTAGTCTTGTTTTGTAGATTTGGAGAGTTAATACAATATTGATCCATAACATCTTTAATTTTAATTATCTATTTTTTTTTTTTTGTTTTTTGTTTTTTTTTTGGATGTAAACATTTTTTGTCTGTTTTTCGCAAACTATAATGATAAAAGTAGTCAGGAAATAAAGGTTACTTTTAAGGAAATTTGATTATCACGTCTGGTACATGGTCTATCACACTTATGATTCTTAAACATAGTTAACACCGCATTAGCAATTCCTGTGCTGTCAGTAATATTCCTTGATTTTGAATGGAGAGAAAAAAAGATATGTAAAAAAAAAAAGAAGACATTTGCCTTGTATTGATCACAGAGACGATCAGGAAAATAGTATGACAATATCGTATTAATTTGTGCATATCATTTTCAGAAAGTATACTTTGTCAAATATTTTGAGTAAATAATCACTAATGTTCTTAAGCAGGTGTTTAAGAATCGTCTGTGAAAGTGGACTTCAATGAATTGACAACTTTTATTTCTTCAATTTTACATAATATGTGTATTGTAGTTAAAAATACACATTAATAACTCATGAATGGACACTCATTTATGCAATAAATGTTGTGTGTAGAACATAAATGCTCTTGGGAATTAGTTGCAGTGTCCTGTACGTTATTGTACCAAGGGAGGTAACTCAATTCATTGTGGCAATTTGGATAAATTCAGCAGTCGGGGAAATTTGCATTCTAAACGACTTTTACCCAGAATGTTGGTGTTCAGGTTATTGAGGGACCCCTGTACATCTAAACAAAGAAACAAAAAATAGTGATTTTCAAAGACACTAGATATTTTTTTATTTTCATCACATTTCCTATGAGGTAGCAAGGGGGTACAATGGTAAAACTCCTTTAACCTAAATACCAAGGGTTTAATTCTCCAATTGGAAATTAAAAAGTATATGGTACCTGCTCAACCATGGTGGGTTTTCTGTCAATATTTTGGTTTTCACCTGCATTGAGATCCAATTTTTATTCTGTCCAGTCCAATCAGAGAGGTTTATTAACTTAATATATGACATGATTTGCAGTTTTTGCAAAATAAAGAAAGCTTATATTTTTTACACTCAGGGTACACTGTTCATGTTCCTGCCAATTCCTGCTGTAGGACAAATTATTGGACACATTCATATGGCTCTTCTCTACTCACTATACGCTTTCGAGTACAAGTGGCTAAATATGGGTATGTATTGTGATGTCATTTGTTAATTACTGAAGGTGAAAGTAAAATTATAAAATGTGTAGGTGAAATTATGGAAGGACAGATTTTAGAGCTAAAATAATAGAAAGACTTAGATCAACTTATTCAAGTTCGAAGGTGTAATGAACGAAGGTTAAAGGAAATTTGTATGTTCAATGTAAAGTGTAGAAGAACTACAGGACTAAGAGAATGTGAAAGGTAAAATTAGTGAATGTGAAAGGTAAAATTAGTGAATGTGAAAGGTAAAATTAGTGAATGTGAAAGGTAAAATTAGTGAATGTGAAAGGTAAAATTAGTGAATGTGAAAGGTAAAATTAGTAAATGTGAGATGTAAAATTAGAAAATGTGAAAGGTGAAATTAGAGAATGTCATATGTAATATTAGATAAGGTCAAAGGTTGGATTATTGAAGGTCAGAGGTAAAACATTGCACATGAAATACTATGTCTGCACACTATTCATACAGCATTGATATTTTGAAGAGTTCTGACACATGATGTATCACACATTTGAAAGATCTGGAGATCAAAGTGAAATTTTTACTTTACCAATCACATAAACATCACATTCCATGATGTTTCTGTGATTGGCAAAGTCAAAACTTAAGATATTTTTGACTTCAGATCTTGATTCTGGATTGCTTAATGATTGAGATAAGAAATGTAGACAGATAGCGGGTGTACTTAAAAATGAAAGGTGATCAGAAAGTAATTCAGTGTATATCTTCGGAAAAATGAGAGTAATTTAGAATGACCTTTCTGTTGATAAAAGATCTTAAATTGAGGAATACATCAAATATCACTACAGAAACACCGGCTAAAAACAACTTCAAATATATATATATACATAGGATTTTTTATGCGTTTCTTATTTAGGTTGGGAGGTACACAAACGGTTGAGCCACATTGAGAACTGCTGGCCGTATTTCTTTGGCTTTGGTCTTCCTATGGCAGTGTTGACTTCTCTTCATCCCTCGGTTGTCATCAGGTATGTTGTTTTCAATCAAGTATGGCTTCAAATTTATTTTTTTTGTCAACAATGTTTTTTTTTTATCTCAGTTTCAGTTCAGATTCAGTTTTCAATTTCGTCTATTAGTTTCCTGTCTCCATTTTATTAGGTCGCCTGAGCCGAAGGCTCGTGGTGACCTATTGCCATCATGATATGTCTATCGTCTTGTGTCGTTAATTTTTCACATATTCGACTTCTTCTCAAGAACCACTTAATGGATTTTGACCAAACTTGGCACAAAGCATCCCCATGAAAAGTGGCTTCAAGTTTGCGAAGAAAAAAGGGTGTGGCCCCAATAGGGGCCCCAGGAGGGGGGAAAAGGGGAAACTTGATACAAATGTTCTACACAAGGTCCTGGCAAGTGTTTTAACTTTTTTGGGGCAATTCAAAATCCAAGATGGCCACCCTGGCCTCTGTTTGGCTATGACATTATGGACTTCCTCTCAAGAACCATTGGGTGGGTCATGTTCAAACTTGGTACAGATGTTTTACACATGGTCCTGCACAAGTGTTGTTACATTTTTGCAACATTTTAAAATCCCCAGATTATTGACATATATTCCTCAGGTGACCGTTAAGGCCCCTTGGGCCTCTTGTTTCATGTACATTATAGAATTGTTATTCTTTTGCAGGTTTTTTTTTAAGAATATTACATTTCCTGGTTAGTATTTCAGTGGATGTAGAGTCTCATTTTTAGTGGACATACTTTTTCTGTTTGTTTTTCAGTGGATGCATATTTTCCATTTTATTTCCTGTGTTCATCATTAGTGCGAACGAGGCCAGTGAACCAAAAAGGATTTGGTGAGTGCTACAGAACATAATATATGAAGAGATTAGAGTCAGTTCAAGGTTTTTAAACTGCACTTGAAGATGTGTATTATTTAAGAAAATCCAAGATTAAAACTTATTGTTATCAAACTATTTTTCATTTTTTTTTTCATTTTCTACATTAAAGCTTTATTCCAATTGAAAAATTTATAAAAACACTTTTTTTCAGTTCGTTTCCTCTGAAGGTATTTGCTCCTGTTGTTGCCCTGTCTAATGCCATATTTCGCCGTGCCACTGTGGGCAGTACAAATATTTCATCAGGACAATCCAAACCGGGGGTGCCACCTACTGGTAAACCAAGGAAACGTGTTGGGATATCCCAATACAGCCAAGAGTGCAGCTGATGATTTACTTTTTTAAATGTTTTTTATTCTCAATGATATTTGAAAGCAGAAACCATTCATACCCATTATGAATCCTGTGCAGTAATTACACTGGAAGTCTTCTGTGTGTAGATGTATGGAAAACACGTGTTGAGGTGACCCTCATATTCCTGATTTGATATCGTAACAGAGGTGATCATGATTTATTTCAGTGCCTCTACCAGGGATCGAACCTGGGACCTCTGGCTTACTAGTGTTATGCTCAAACAATAGAGCTAAAACTGTGGTTAGAATTTGCTATTGTAACAAAGCATATAAGTGTGTGATTCATTCTGAATAATTATGACATGAGATACACCGTTTCTAGGAAGCCTTTATATTCTTGCATACAAAATGACTTGTTGTTGAAGAATTAGACAAGAAATGTATTTGGAGATTTTTACTAGTTTTGCTGTCAATACAATTTTTAGGTCATCTGACCAAAGGGTCTGATGACCTATTGCGATTGCCTTTTGTTCGGCGGCGTCCGTCGTAAATATTTTCAACTTCTTCTCAAGTTCTACATGTCTCATTGAGCTGAAACTTATCTGAAATGATCATGACATGATCCTGACCAAAATTTGTTAATTTTGGGTTGGTCCGAAATCCAACATGGCTGCCATCTTGAAAAAACATTTTCAACTTCTTCTCAAGTTCAAAACTTGAAATGTTGTATTTTATGTCAGATGACCGTTAAGGCCCATGGGCCTCTTGTTCAACTGTAACTGTATACTGGTATAGATAGTGCTACCAATTGGAAATTTAGGGTTGTTGCAACACTCTCTCCTTCCCTGATTGTATCATGTACTGTTAGCTATAATTTATTTCATAACTGTTTTTGAGACATGATGATGTCGTGATATGTTTGTACCTTCTCTTAAATTTGTGTGAAAATAAATATTTCATGATTTATAAATGTAATGCAGTATTAAAATACTATTTACAGGCAGACATTTTTGTTATCTGTGTTCATAATCATACAATATTATTGATGTTGAAGGCATTGGGTATCTGTTGAAAGGTGTTGATGGGAGATTTACAGTCTCACAGTAATGAGACTTCTGTGAGGATGGATACCAGGGTAAGAACAGTCAAAAAGTAAGATAGATGATGAAAAAAAATCTGTTTGTTAACCAATACATCAGGTAACTGAGGCTGTCTCTGTATTTTGTTTTCATGTCCTTGTTTTGTTTTCAGTTACGAAAGGCAATGTAAGTTAGCTCCAGCATTAGTTCTATTTGACAAATTCTTTGACGAGTAGACAATCGAGGACTTGACAGTTTAGTAGATCAGATATCTTGTAATACTTTCCACCGTATATAAATATAAATATTTAAATTTTATTAATTTTTCAATGATTGTGGATCAAGCTATCAGCTTATATTAAGAACTGTGCAAGGGGATGGGGGTCGAGAGGGATGGGGGGTGTTCTTATGGTGGAAGAAAATTGACTACCCAGGGAAAACCAGGTGACCTCTGACCTTTTCATATCCAATCATATCTTGTAAGTCATTTTGTCTTAATGCATTTTCTTTAAAGTGATTGATGAAAAGTTAAAAAAATTGTTGCACAGTTCGAATTATGGAAGTAATTTGAGGACAATACTACGTAAACATGCATAATGAGTAGGATGTTACATTTCGAAGGATGGAAGACTACTTTCCTCTGGTCTAGTGATGGTTTTATGAGTAGACATGTTCTTTGTATAATGTCAGAGTCATTAGTTCACAAAATGGTAGTGAGATTTTCATTTTCTGATATACAATTTGTATTTAGTTTCACATTGTCTAGGAACATTTCTCAAACATTATATGAGGACATTAAATTCATAGAAAAATCTGAATTTCATTTTGAGTAACTTTACAAATTTTCTAGACCCTTCAGCCATATGATAGTTCCAAGTGATGCTCAAAGAGCCTAAATAAGTACATAGTGGTCCTAGATTGACGTCACTAATGCAATATACAACAATAAGGTTCAAGTGAAATTCCTGTTTGAATTTCTCATACATAGATAATGAATAATTTTTATTAAGAGAATTAACTTCCATCAACAAATAAGTGTTTTGGTTTTAGAAGTGTTGAATCCATAAAAGTATTATCTTTTATTATGTTATTAGCATGTATATGGTCTTTTTCCTGGTATTATATTTCACAAGTTCTAGCAATTATCATTTATAATGTGGTCGGGTGGTGCAGTGGTAGCACACTCGTCTTTAACCTAGACATTCAGGGTCGGATTCCGGGGACAGACATTAAAAAGAATGGGGTCATCCGCCGACTCCGGGTTCTCCTGGGTTCCTCAGACAGTAAGACCCTTGCATGCTTCCATCTGGGCCAACAAGCATGATTAATAGAAGTTTGAAAAATATTGTTCCACAATTGTTGTTAAATAAAGTTTTTTAAAGTAATTTTATGGCATAATTAAAGTGCTTATATAAAGTATGTAAGTGTGTCTTTATGACAAGTTGTTTTGATAGATTATAGATAAGGGAAAACAGGCTGGTACATTAATGACCACATCATTTAGCTATCAGTCTCATTCCTCTCCTAATGTAAAGTTTACTGCTTTTCTTTCAACTTTCAAAGTTTGTTCACAAATTTTCAAATGTAGTTGCTCAAATGATGATTAATCAATGATGTAGTGATAACCAAGAAACATTTTGTTTTCCTTTTTTTTCTCTGAAATTTGCCTTTTGCTTGAGCAATGATTGGAGTAAATAGTGATATTTTTGGTGACTAATACATCATGGATTTAATTTCATCCAGGTGAATGGATGATTGTATTTTGATTAATATCATAAGCGTAGGCCCTCTGTAATTAACTGAGAAGAGCAGGACCCCAACTATCTCCCTTTTTATAACCACAGAGAATATTAAAGATGTCGGGAGTGAATGATTTTAACTCTGATGGAGGATGTTTTGTTATTGTATATATTTTTAATGATTTGGTAGAAATTATCATCCACACTATATTTAGATATTATAAATAACATAAGTCCTTTCCTCTATTCTGGGTCAAATCGCCTTTATAAAGTCAACAAAGTATGCAAATATGTATTTCATTTAACAGTCAGGGGACATCATTTATCAGGCTAGGGACATTGTTTATCAATCTGAGCATTTCTCTATCAGCCTAGTTACTTTATTTAACAGTTTGAATGTTACATGCATGTATCAGTCTAAGAGACATCAATTAACAGTCTGGGACATTATTAGTTTTCACCCTAGTGACTTTATTTAACAGTTTCGACATTTATGTATCAGTCTAGTCTGATTATTAAACAGTATAGATGACAAATTCAGAGTTGTACCCCAAATGTGACATTTGAAAGTTAATAAGAATTAACATTATCCGTAAATAATTTCATTACAAATTAATTGATTCTACTACTAATCTAAGTTGATTTCATTTCTCTTAAATCAATAATTTCATCCCCAATCTACAGGGTTATTATCTAGAGTATTAATTTCAGTATTGGTTTAATATTTTTAAGTATTTTGAAAGTAATTTCTATCAACCTGCAATACATTTGCCTTAAGGAGACAAATGTACATTTCTAATATATCAATAAGATATAATGAAAAGTGTTGATGTTTAAGGGGTGACACTACGTGGGAAAACGCCAAATGCTTGTTGCAGTTAAAAATTTCATTATTGACATATTAATATGTAGTGGAGGAAAACATCCTCTTTATTTACTTGTATCTAGATTCATTATCTGAAATTGATTGAGGAGAGAGAGAGAGGGGGGGGGGGGGGAAGGAGAGAGAGAGAAAGAGAGGGAGAAAAAAAGGGTGGGAGGGATGCAGGAAGAGAGAGAGTGTGTGTTTGTGCGTGTGTGTGTGTTGTGGTGGTGGTGGTGGTGTGTGTGTGGTGGTGGTGGTGTTTGTGTGTGTGTGTGTGGTGGTGGTGTTTGTGTGTGTGTGTGTGTGTGTGTGTGTGTGTGTGTGTGTGTGTGTGTGTGTGGTGGTGGTGGTGTTGTGTGTGTGTGGGTGTCGGGAAGTTATGTCTAAGATATTCCACAGTGGTAGTCACTTTGTTTTGAGGTGAATTGATCGTATGTTTATATGGTAACGTTATTAAATAAGGAAAACAAGTCAAAATTGGCTATTCAGTGCTTCGGAAGAAATGTTCATAAAATATCTTCTAGAGTTCAACTCCAGAATAGTCCCGTAATCACCACTTTTATAACAACACGCAGAAGACAAATTGGGACCTCCAAATAATATCCAAGAACAATTAGTCAATTTTCTTTTAAAACATATCATGGATAGTAAAACATAAAAAAATACATGTAAAATTTGGTTTGATCGTTCGTAGAAATGGTCCCTCCATATCCACCAGAAATAGCGTCATGGAGCATTTTCAGTTAAAATCCAATATTGAGATTTTTATTTTATTTATTTGCTTATCAATTTTATTATTATTTTTGTTATGCCCTCCTGATGTTGAATTTGAAAAGCTACGGACAAAGTCGGAACTACAAATAAAATTTGAAAGGCTACGGACAAGGT
Organism: Ylistrum balloti; assembly: GCF_031769215.1. NCBI lineage: Eukaryota > Metazoa > Mollusca > Bivalvia > Pectinida > Pectinidae > Ylistrum > Ylistrum balloti. Next base: position 1,754,243 of record NW_026781888.1, read on the forward strand.
CGAAACTACATATACAATTTGAAAGGCTACGGACAAGGTCGAAACTACATACAAAATTTGAAAGGCTGCGGACAAGGTCGAAACTACATATACAATTTGAAAGGCTACGGACAAAGTCGGAACTACATATACAATTTGAAAGGCTACGGACAAGGTCGAAACTACATATACAAAATTTGAAAGGCTACGGACAAGGTCGAAACTACATACAAAATTTGAAAGGCTACGGACAAGGTCGAAACTACATATACAATTTGAAAGGCTACGGACAAGGTCGGAACTACATATACAATTTGAAAGGCTACGGACAAAGTCGGAACTACATATACAATTTGAAAGACTACGGACAAGGTCGAAACTACATATACAATTTGAAAGGCTACGGACAAGGTCGAAACTACAAACAAAATTTGAAAGGCTACGGACAAGGTCGAAACTACATATACAATTTGAAAGGCTACGGACAAAGTCGGAACTACATATGCAATTTGAAAGGCTACGGACAAAGTCGGAACTACATATACAATTTGAAAGGCTACGGACAAGGTCGAAACTACATATTTGAAAAAGATTTCCCAAGCAATTCCCTAGAAATAGCAATAACAAGAGATTTTTTAGGAATAGGTGGCTGCCGGGTCTCGGACAAAGGACGAAATGGACAGCTAACCATTCGTTCCTGTCCACAAACCTCGGACAGTCACGCCATTGGGAAAAATGAGAAATCCGTAAATAATTAAGTAAACATGTGTGCCCCGTCTATAGGAAATCATGGATTCGCGCCTGATATTCGTGATAGTAAGGCATTGGGTGTTATCAACTCGTGGGAAGGCGTATCCCAGAGGTCAGGAACTAGACGACGCTGAAACAGCAATTTCCACAGCAACGATAAGTTGCTACAAGGAACGCGTTTCCCTTTTACATGTAGCTAAAACAAGGAACAATCTCTCAGGAACAACACATATAGCACCAGAAGGTAATACTTTCAAACAGATTGTATCAACATTGGATTGGAGAACTTATATCAAACTACCAGTGAGAAATTCTTTAACAGTCGTATTGATTTTACATTATTGGTACTTTAGATTATGAGTCCGATAATGAATTGATCTAGCTTAAAATTTATCCTAAACAAATCAAAGAAATTTTGGGAATGAATTCACTAAAACCATATACCTATATACTGATCGATCTCAGACACAAATGAATCTGTTATAGATTGGGTGATCTTCGTAAGGCTACTTTTTCGTACAGGTCTTAAATTTGATAGTGGTAACGTGTAAAGACTAGATTCGCGATGTCGTTTCATGTCTGCATTTAAAATCCTGTTTCGAATTTGCCGTCCAACAATATCTTCTTACACTTATATATGTAATTCACCGACTGACCTGTATACAATAAAATGCCCGAGGTACTTTTATTATGTGTCCAAGCTTGAACGTAGACCAACGTCACGTATAGCAAGCAACTTGGGATTTTGGAAGACTCGACAAAATCTGGAGTAGGTGACAACATTTTTGTATATATTCTAGAAATTCATTTTTTCGATAATTTGTTTTGATAATTAATAATATTTTAGGAATGAAATTTACTTACACGTACAATGTCTACAAGAGATAGCGTCACATCGCTGATAATTAATTCAATCTGCCTCAAACACAATAAATATTTTAGACATAAAAAGTTTTTTTCATTTCAGAAATTGTGATACAATATTGATCAATTTAAATAAAATATAAACAACGACGTCTTTTTCGATGTATAAGATGCGGTACTAACAAAACCTCATTCTATAAGGAAAACAGGATACTGAATATTAACTATATGCACATCGAGTGTGATTTAACATGATATGCACTAAACCTATGTATTAAACATTATATCGATAAACTACTACTTACCGCTTGTGTTTAGATACTAAAGCAAAATATTGTCAGATTTTAAGTCTTACAATTCAAACCAAGGTAAAAGAATAGTCAAACATTACTTTAGGTCATTTTCTTGTAAAAAGATGAAAATAATTTTTAATGTATATTTTGACAATTAGCGAAAAATCCTTTCAACATTTTTTAACTTCTGATATGAATATTTATCAGTATATAATTAGCATGCAAAGTTTTAGTTCATTTGTATAATTTTTAATTGAAATTTTATGTCATTTGTATGAAACATAGTATCCTTTGAGAACAATCTGATTAAAATAAAGATATTAATTTATCACTCCATATTATCCCTTACTAAACAGAAAGTATTGGAGAGGTAAATTAAGAACTATATCTAAATCAGATTGCTTTAGGTAATCAAATTATAAACGGCATGACAAATCGTCCTAAATTTTTTTCACCGTCAAAATAATTTTCTGTAATATATCGAAGTTAAAAAATTCACATTCAAAATATTAACCTATCAAAACATCATCTAAAATATTTCAAATTCAAGTAAGGGGTTTGACACTCCATACTCGTGATGGTAATTTTTGTTTCTCAGTATGCCTAGAAACGGACCGGTCAGCACTGTCGTAGTTGCGTTTTTGAGCAAGAGATTTCACCCTAATTGATCCATATGTCGGTGAATGGTGTCCCGTATGTTGTTCATTGGTCAGAATTTTATAGTAAAGTCCATTCAAGGTTTTGAAAAAAAGAACTAGAACTGACATGTGTGTTTCATTGCTTTGCTGGACTAGCATTGAATACTATATCAAGACATTATCATTTCTAGGATGAATTTGTAATATAGATTGTAATATGCTAGTACACAGAATATTTATCACTAGATTTTATATGTCTGACATAAACATTGAAAAACAACAGGGATTTAAACCCGATACTATATGTATCTTGAGGAAGTACTCATTGTATGATACGTGTGTTGACTTTATGATGTCAGGTTCATTTCCAGGAGAAGTACTATGGAAAAAGTTTGTTTATAAAAGTGTGTATAATACAGCGGAAAATACATGGTTACAGGATATGTCAAATGATACTGATTTTTGACTTATGAAAATTGGTATTTATATACATATATATATTAATATAGTGTATTTTAAAAGTATGTGTAAGTTCTCGCATGTTAAACCATGAGGAATTGTGTCACTACTGTGGTGTGTTGTACAATGATTCTATAACACATATTATTTGTCACTGTGAAAAAAATACTGATATTCGAGATGAATTAAGGTGTCATTAAAGTTATAAATTGGGCATAAATTTCATGGCATGGTTGAATAATTTGCCAGGCTTTGACACAACGTATACTTTGATGGGAGTTACTTAAAGCTATGAAATGTCGAAAGAAGATTTGGTATATTTCAGACTAGTAAATTTTTTTATTTCTGTGTCAACTGTTTAAAACTTATGAACTGCACTGTTATGATTAATTACTTAATGTCTTTTCGCCTGTTTCTTTGCTACGTACATTTTTACGACTATTGTTTGAATTTTGATTGTGTTTAGTCTATTTATGTAATCTTCAATCTTGGAGGAAATAACGAGAATAATAAACAATGTTTAATCACAATCAAAATAGTTTAACAATATCTCGTGATTTCTGTAAGAAAAAGACAAATGCATGGGAATCATTGCATATGGGTTTAATATACAAATATAAATTAGTCAAGACTCTAACAATCAGTTTATAGTCAATTATGAAAACTGCAATAGATTGACAATGGTTACGATGTCAATTTCCCCAGTGGAAATGTGGTTTTAGAAGGTTATCGATGATTACTGCATTGTTCTCTCAGTCCATAGTTAAGTGTTTACTACCTGTATATCTATTTTAAGCAATTTTATTTCATTTTTGGTAAATAACAAAAAATAGAACATGTCAATGGTAACGAGCTTTACATTACTTGCCCGACAAATATTGAAAAATATTTTTTTTTGTATGTTATTCTTCCTTCACATATATAGGATCTTAAAAGTGCTTTCACTTTATATGTAATTCTCTGAAACGAATTGTAGATTTTTGGCGAGCTTCAAACTTCGAAACGAGTTAAATCGAATTTCATATAAAATGAAAACAGAGTGAAGATAGTTTTCGCACATAACTCAGAAAAGTTAAACTTTTACAGGTTTTGAAGTTACAATGTGATAAAAATACAGCCATTTTATTGCTTTATTTTCAGTTCATAATGTAACGTCAATGTCCATATCATGACATCAAAATTGATTTTTGACATGCGAGACAAGGGACAACGCTCCAGGGTGTATTACTCTTGTGACAAATACAAGAATAATACGGGATTATATGATATACATTTATTTTGACATTCGATTTTGAATTTCCATGTTCATTATCTGAATTTCCATACATGCACTTTAGGCATCTGTTACTTGATAACAGAACAGTATAGCTGTATAATACTACATTCCCTGTAAATGGTAAATGACATGGATTAAATTGAGATATCTTCGGGTCTATTATTCATTTATGAATTAAAATATGAGAACAAAGTTCTTTTAACTTTACAAATAAATATGATGAAAGTTTTTTTTAGTCATTGTGATGTATATATTAGTCCATGTTAAACTTAACGTTCTAAAATTTCAAATCTGATTTTTTTCCATTGTTTAGCTACACCTAAAACATCAGAAATCACAAATAGTGTCGACGTTTTTATAATTTTAAGAAAAAAATGACATGTTATAAAAAATCAAAGTTACGTTTAATATTATTGTGTTTTGGATTTTCAGATTTTTCCATGTTTTTTCTTTATTTCCATGAACCCAATCGGAGAATCAACAAGCAGGCTTGGTTAGATTTACAATAGTTTTCTTCAAATCAAAGCGAATATGTTAATCTTTAATTCAAGTTAGTATATTGCGTCAAGTGTCCGTAGAATAAATCTATTGTGATAATATTTCATTTCAGACTTCCTACCAGGTGTTATACAGTTTCTATAGGAATGGTAAATTCTCCATCTTCAACACAAAATACAGTATTTAAGCTTTTATTTTAAATAATTTAAAGTGTTTGATTACGTAAGATTTACCTGGTTTCTATGACAATAACTAGAATTTCAACTACCACGAATTTGATACCTGTTCATTGTTATGATACTGTGTTTTTGTTATTTCACGCAGAATGGTTCTAAACCGTCAGCCAATGTATTCAATACTTTTTCTGATGCTAGTTGCGGCTGTGTCATTTTGGATTTGGGCTTATGACATTCATCGTAAACTACAGGAAGTTACGAGTCCACCAGTGGAACTACAAGACATAAACGACAATATGGCAATAAAACAGTTAAAGATGTTAACAAAGCATCTTGATTCACCAAAAGATGGAAATCATCGGACGACCACCCCATTTCGATAATGTAGGGAAAGGATACAAGCGTGTTACTAAGGCAGGAAACGCTTGATACGGCAAAAACGTTTGAACCGGAGGAGAAATTAGTGGAGATATATTGACGTAAGTTAAATTCTTGGAGATAGTGAAACACGGATTGCTCTCGTACGTATCTATTATATGATATATATATATATCAATCGTCAGTTCAGAAAGAACTTTTAAACGTTTTAAAACAACGAACACATAAATTATTGTACATAAATATCTGAAACGAAGTCATGATGCAACAGACTTCATATATTTCGACAAAAGCACGGTGAAATCAAGATAATTTTCATCAATATCTATATACGTTTTTCCGTTATATCAAATATCTTCCTTCACAATGATCGCTATTTCATATCCGATCCAGAAATGTTTAAATGTGGTGATAACTGAATATTAGCCAAATATGCCATTCCTCCCCCATCAATAAATAAGGCCTGTTCACTTATACACTGTGAAGGTGTAACTTTTCACATTGAACCTGTTTGTACATGTACTTTGCAAAAATCAACTGGTAAACAGAAACGTGATGACGGGAACCCATCGAATAACTAATCAACTGATTTCTGAAATTTCTTACTGTTTTTTAATAAATCTATATATACGACCATGTCTTTTTATATTGTGTTACAGATATAAAAATTATCTGTAGTATCACATTTTAATCTATTCGAGTTTTGTATAAAAGGTGTTATTCACTTGTGTGTATTTTGTACCGTATAAACTTCGAGATTGCAGATGGTGAACACTGTTGGTAAAAGTTAGTCCCCTCGGATACCGTAAGCTTAAACCTTTGAACAACACTTTAATACATTGAAATAGTGGCATAGTTCTGGATATATCGTGTACTTGACGTTTTTCTAAAATTATCCGGTATATGGAGTTTGCGAAAGGTGGGTTTTCAAAATATCCTAAGATCCAAATACAACAGCTTGTATGTGCTATTGGTAGTCTCTGTAGTCGCACCTTTACAAATAGGTATTAAGTTCAAAAATGTATATACGCAAGAATATAGCGCCCTTTTTGTGCCAAAAAATGAGGGAAAATGTATGGTTTTTGGGGAAATTGCTACAAATATCATTTCCTCATTTTCCTTTTAAAGCAACTTAACATGAGCATGCTGACAATAACATGTTAGATATCATATAAACAAAAGCAGAAGTCAGAGTTTTGAACATTTTGGGATCAGGAGATAAAAATGAGAGGGATTTTGAGAAAGAACAAGCTCTTTTTACATTAGGCGAAATTTCCTGAAGGTCAAAAATATTACTTCCAATGCGTCCATGCGTAATTATGTGATTAAAAATCTTCAAACTGTATCAATTGAATTTCCCAAAGTGTAAGAAGTAATTTAAAGTGATTGACAATATTTTCTGAGTATTTTTAAAGGAAATCAAGCAAAGGGGAAATCTGTTTTGGATTGAAGTACAATGTATTGTAAAGTGAACTGAAATAAAATGTTTACACTTGCTTTTACTAGTACATAGGGATTGCTTCCTATACTAACAAGGGCATAGTCATCAAGATCCCTCGCCCACGTTCATTTGTAAAATATGTACGTTTAGAGTGAGCGACATGAAAATTAAAGTATTGAAACTATTTATTATCTATGTTCAATTCCATTGAAAGTGATCGATATAATTACAACTTAGTAGCATAATACTGCGGATATGAAAATCATCTTATACTTTCAAATTCCCTTCTTTTACCCAATGTAATGATAGAATATTTTTCCCTTAATTTCAGATTAATCAATGATTCTATTACTGTTCTTGTATGACATAAAAGTGAAATGCTTTATACACAATAAAACACAATACAGCATATAATAATCAGATATATAAAATTGCAAGGAAGTTACTATCACTAAAACAAATCATTACCGGTGAGAGTGTAATATCACTTCAAACATAAGATTTCATAAAACATTTGGAGATTCACTATCATAGGTTTATTGGGGCTTTTTACCAACTGGTGAAATGACCTATGGCTATTGCAAAATTTTGTGGCGTCTAAATTTCCTTATCGGTAAGTGATATGTTTATATTGTATGAAATGTCTTTCAAGATATGTTCTTTAGATGTGCACTGATAACTTATTTTTAAAAAGATCCAATATGACCGATATGACGTCATATGTCAAATGTTTAAAACAGACATAGCCCAAAAAGTATTTACTGTACAGTATTTCTGACATGATATTATGGTAGACAATGTCCAGGGTTTAATATCACAATGGACAAATTAATACTTAGAAGGTCAAGTTAAAAAACCCGCTATAGGGTGAAAGGTCACCAATTCTTCACTTTGTAAGCTCCCCGAAGGGAGAGGAGTATATAGTCGCCGCTTTATCCATCCGTTCGTCCGTCCGCCATAATTTTGTTTGGAGGATTTCACAAAAATTATAAGAGGTATCCGCATGAAACTTTATGGGAAGATATATCTCAACGAGAAGGAGGGCAGTGCACAAGAATTATAACTCTCTTATTGGCCTTGGTTATTTTTAATACTTAAATTTTGTCTCGTTCGGGGAACATAACTCGTATCTGTCGGCCATTGCTTTATTTTACAAAGGTTTTGAAAAACACATCTTTTTGTAGTCAACAATGTATTCCATTCTGATGAAGTCTTTATTTTTTTTTGTAACACTTACCGTTAACATGGTATGCCATTTTGAAAAAAATGGGTTGAGTTTATTTTAAACTTCTTCCCAATAACTAAAAGGCCTAGGCTACTGATACTTGGACAATGTTAGTATGAAGGGCTACAGAGTTTGTTAATATAGTTGACCTTGACTCACATTAAAGGTCACGGCTACGGTTGAAAAAGGATTTGAATTTGTTTAAGACTTCAAGACACTTCTTCTCAATTATCAAGAAGCCCAAACTACGGATATTTCACAAGTAATATGCTAGGTTTGTTAATATGGTTGACTTTGATCTAATTTCAAGGTTACAGTGGCCATCTGTTGCTTCTTGTGAGGCACTTTACTATGAAACTAGTTTGGTTACTTTAAAATTTAGAAGAAAACTTTAAACTTTCTACTTTTTAAAAGATGCATTATCAATAAGTACCAGAGTATCTTAATAACGTCTTTCCTTCATCTTGGTCTTCATTTCGTAATCCTTATAACTATCAGATACCACGTTGTGGATTAGATATTCTGAAAAAAAAATCATTTATCCTTTTTTTCAATCAATTTATGGAATATTCTCGATGCTTCTCTGACAAATGCCTCAATATATTGTATTTAATTTTTTATCTAATCAATTCAGATTAAATGTACAGCCAATGCAGTCAACTTTGATGGCACAAAGCAATGTATCGGTGAGTGGTCTCGAAAGTTGAGAAATCTTTAGGCCGACCTCAATGGGAAATTAGCATTGCTCGAAACCCCACCCTTTACTGAGATGTGAGTTTAATGAACTTTCCCATTTAGATTTTGGCATTTTTTTCACTTCCTCAGCCGCCTAGGTTTAAAAATTGGCCTATCATTGGGGAAGAAACAGCCCTATGAATTGAAATCATTGTTTTGTATCAAAAGTTGATATTCACTTGTGTGTCTTTTGTACAATCTAGAAAATTTGTCTGTATAATTTAACAACTTTTCAGATTTCATTTGATTAATGTTTTTTTATAGCCTATGTCATGTCATCATTATCATTCTAAGTTGATTAGTGTATACCACTGCAAAGTGAAGTGTACGTACAATTTCCTATATATACTAGTAGCTGGACGTGTTTGATGCTAGTCTGTGAGTCTGATAGTTGTTGCGTTGTTGTATACCATGTTCTCATTTCGGAACGTGACATTACTTGGATTGACTGATTCATGGCGGTTGTCGTCGATGAAGCAGAAGAAGTTTATCCTTTCGGAACATCTGGTATTATTCCCCTGTACTATTCAGGGGCATTGCTGCAAATATTTCTTTTTTTATTTACACTATGCTTTCGTTTCATCGACACGTTTAAATCTAGATGTTATTTACGTACGGTCATTTCTTTGTTGTGTTTGTATACGATAATATACCATTAGCAAACACTCAGCTCCTGCGGGAACATGATTCAGTAAACTTAATTGCAAATAAATATTTTCTTCTGTATCAATTTAAATTTCTTTTGATCTGTATGATAAGGGTACATATGATGACATTAAAGTATTGTGACCACAGAGAGGGTCACGTGACTGATAAACAAATGACCTTTGACCATTAACGGTGTATTGTAATGGCTGTATGTAGTTCTTATCTATAAAGTGATTAGTCTCAATTACTTCAGCAGAAATATCACAGAAATATATCAAAGTTTACAGTACTATTATCACCTACCGCAAGAAGTAGCATTATCTTATAGGTGATCTCGCACAGATCAAAGGAATGTCGCCCTGGGGAAATATCATCATTTAATTCAAACGTATGTGACCAATCAGTGAACAGTTGCGTGGAAGATGGGTATAATAATGGTTTTATGACGTCCTTACGTACAAGTAACTAATATCACATTCAGGACACCGTCTGGTTTTCGCCAGCCAAGTAAATTTGGGTATCCATGTACTTGGCTGGCGAGAAAAGCAGGTAAGTTTATTTTTTTATTTCTTTTAATCAAGAGATCATGTACGATATTATATATATATGTATATCAAATATCTTCTTTTTAATTTTACTTAGTTTTCCCTTTACTTTAACAAAGTGAGAACTTTATGAATTTTTACAACATAATGAGCAGCATTTTCCATATAATAGATGCAATCATTCGATGAAATTTTTTATAAGTAAATATCTTTCTATAAATGGTTTTACAATTTATCGTTCTCGCCAAAATACTAAATGATTCTTTGAAAATGAAATTACAGCTTTTGTTCCATAATAATAAAAAGATGCAACATTGTCAATACGATTGATGTTTAAATCAAGTACAGTATGTCATAGTTTGTATGTGAACAAAGTTCATACCATGATTTACTTTATATATTGAATTGAAAGTTAACAAATTCAACACGTGATTGTATAAATCTGTTAATTTCCTTCACCAGTGAAGTTTGACGATCTACTTTCTGCCACAAGATTTTCGAGAACAGTCCATACTGAACTTTGACCTTTACCGTTGAACTCGGGATCTGCTGCAAGGTCAGTTGGATTGAAAGAGTAAGTACAAGCGTTTATCTGTTTACCAAGGAATCTAATATATTACAAGTAAATACAAATAAGATATCACCACTCATAAAATCTGATTAGATAGATATGTTGGCGTATTATTTATATTATTTGAATATATCATATATTTTTTAAGGATTATGCTTTATTTTGTCAAAAAGTTTTCTGTCGATTAGTCAAAATGATATCGTAAAATTTAAAAGCAATTTACAAAATAGTAAGAAAAATGATACAGCGGACACAAAAAATCAACACAGTTATCCAAGTTTATCTAATTGTCTTCATTTAGTTCTTAAATACGATAAAACAAAGTTTATGATTTATTTCTGTCTACACTATTGATGTAGTTTGTTGTATCATGGTATAAATGTAAACATCTTTAATATGATATTGATTCACAAAAGAGTTCATCTCGTTTAACGTAAACAAACACTTTAAATGTTCTTTTCATCTCATTTTCTTTGCTAATACAATGCATTAGAAATTAGGAAAGAATTAAGTAATAGTAATAGAATATCGCAAATATCTTTACTACCGCGAGGGTAAAGTTTGGAAGTATGACAACATCGTATATGAATGACATCACATCTCCTCGACCGCTAATTGAAATAGAGAATCTAGCTTACAGCCATGTTAGTAACAATAAAATTTCATCAAACATAAATAACTTACGATATCATTTGAAAATAGGTTTATAGTCGCTAGATTAGGAGAATTCATTAACTTTGGATTTTACCTTAACTAATAACACACTGCAATAAATAGATAAATAGATAAATACAATAAAAATAAATAGATAAATACAATCAAATAAATAAGGAGGACGTCGCTAACATGTCTGTACAGATCATGATGAATAGCGCAAATCATAGAAATAGGTAGATTTAAAATTGTCCCGTTACATTATGTAGAAAATGCTTGGTAAAAACCTGCCCTCGGGGGATGACAATATCTTGTAAGGTTTAAACTATGATGATAACTATGAAATCAATCACCGGTGAAAACCGCACCTATATCGAGAAATCATATGTAATAACATGTACTGTTAGACGGTTATCTAGAAATCGAATCCTTCTCATAACATCATACCATTTCTATACTCATAAATTACTTGCTATAACATTGTTGTCCTAGAAATCAATTACACCTCGTACACACTATCTTTCATCTGAACCTATCAGTGTACAGCCTCGAGGCTTCTCTTTCCTGTTATAGCGACCCTGAAGTTGCTCAAGGTATCAATTGTTTGTCTATTTTTGTCATATGATTTGGATATCAATTTGAATTGTATATAACGCTTAGTTGCGTGGACAAAAGAAAGATATTTTAACATTGTCGTCTGCGAAGTGACACAAGAATTCTTTAAGACAAAAAAGATAAACATTATGACGCCTTGAGTTTGATGCATTGTCAATTTGTTGATACCTATCGGAAGTGTTCATGAAATACCATTTGTTAGTAAGAAAAATTCAAGCAATCATAATTTTGTTCAAAGGGCTACAAATCTCTACAATACAGTAATCAAAATTTGTTTTTGTCACATAATTTATTTATTTCATGATTTTTGAAGTTCGTCTTAACTCGATCCCACTTCCGGTACGTATCCGATTATACTTTAAACGTTTTTTTATCATTTTTTTTTTTTTTTTGAGACTTGGCTCATTATTTTGTTTTATGAATCAACGCATGATTCAGTCTTAGGAATGTTTCAGTACGTTGTATAGTGAAAATAACAATATTTTATGTGTTGAGAGCGATACGTAGAGAGGGAACATATGCCGCCTCGGTAATACCACTTTATTACTGTGTGCATACAAATGACTGCCGCTGTAAATACCTATTACCACAAAACGCTGTTTTTATTACCCAGAAATCTGTGGAGACCAATTATCGTTTGAATGAATGCTTTATTGATTAACATTTTTTGTCCTTACATTTATCTTCAAAGAAAGGCTACCTCTGAAACTGTCTTTTTGAGCTCTTGATTGTCGCCATAATATTCTCCTTTTGTTATCTGAACATTGAAACCCATATGTGCATTAAGTATTTAATCTATTTTCTTGTTAGGGATGTTTATAGTGACCATAACGCCAGTACTTAATGCGATATCTGCAATTTTAATCAATATTGTAAATCTTCGGCAAAAAATCAGCAATATTCTAGGAGTTTATATTCGTTGATATCGGATGTACACCTAGCAACGAATTGATATTGCCTGGTATCGTTAAATGGTATAAATAGATTTATTTATTTATTTATTATCGAAATTTATTCATAAAATCAAATATCCCTGAATATTGTTTTAGCATCTCGCAAATATCTTATTTTACAGTAGCGGAAAACGAAAAACGCCTCCATATTTAAGACAAACTCACCATCTTTCCGTCAAATTAGAACTAAATATATCGTAAATCTATATCACCTGTTAAATTACAACTTAATTACGAACCAGAAAAGTAGATACAAGTTCGCTGATGTTTATCACAGTACTGTTCTAAATGATCAACATATTGCACGGAACAAAGACACTTTATTCTTCGTTTCAATGTTTTTGTACCAATGTAACATGAGATTGTACACATCAGTGGTACTGACTTAGGAGTGTTAAATTCTGTAACAGAAACTTTAGAGGAAGATCATTTAACGGTGATGTCTAACTTAATTATAGATAAATTCGGTATATACATGTTTTTGAAAAATGGTTGTTTTCCAATTATTTTTTCCAAACCTATTTTCAAAATATTTTCTGTTATTTTATCATAATTTACAACATCGAGGGAGAACGATGATTACCTCCATGTTGCTCAAATGTCAATTAGACACAAGTACTTGTCGTCCTCTCTAACTTTTATTGAATCGTCGAGTTAGCGTTAGTGCACTTTTCTAATCGTATTTTTACGTTTATTTTGATCGTTCGATAGAAACCTGATATCTGTTATGTTGTCAAGACGAACGAAAAACTTGTATGATACAATAAATTTTATCATTTGACATACAAATTGTATATAAGCCATCTTTCCTACTAAATTTGTATTGTTTATGTGATACTTGTTTGTTTTTCTCACAGGAGAAAACTGAGTCACGATTCACTGATATTATCATAACTTATATGTAATGTCCTATCTTTGTAATCCCCCCCCCCCCCCCCTACGTAATGAAGTCAGATTGCAGCTTAAACACTTTTTTATGTGGTCAATAATATTATTTTTTAATATTTGAATTTAAACTTTTGAAATCGCACAGAGCGCACTTGCAAGAACACATGCATATAGCAAACATGCTTATAGATACAAACACTTCTTTTCTAATATTTCTATAGCATATCTACTCTCATTTAAAATACCCATAAATAATTATTTATTCCGTAATAGAATTATTAAAAAGTTAAGGCAAGGATAATGGAAGTGAACAATAGTAAAACTGTATTACAATGGTGTGTCATACAACAATATTACTTGTGTAAAATTTGCCTATCGATATTACTCCTTCAGCACCAGTGTTATATAGACTGTTCGTTTTGTCCAGTTACCGTAGAAAATATGAAATATTAAAATTGAAGATGAAATGAAATGTGCGATGCTATTATGACATTGGAGATGATAAAATGAGATATGATGTGCATTCTAGGTTATAAAATTCTTCTGTAGACTCCGTGTTAAGTCGATATGGATATATAGCACACAGCCTACCAACAGGATATATTATAAAGCTTATCACGCGACACGTTTGACATAAATAAGCCATATAGCATCGATTTTAAGTGGACGCGCCATTATCTTCGTCAGGATCTCGTTTGATTCGTATCACATGGTGCCTCAATATCATATCACTTCTGATCAATGGACAAAAACCCAATTTATATACCGACATACACTCGTGTGTTTTAGCTGACAAAATCTTCGGATTATTATTTTCGCTCGGTGATTTTTAATGTTTCCACATTTATGACGTATTGATATGATGATAATTCGCTCACAGGACGTTTGGAAATATACCGTGGACAGAACTGTTTGAAAATAATCACTTTATAAAGAATTGTTTAAACAGCAAGACAGTCACGGATATTCTAAACTTCAGAAAGAAAACAATCCTGACGAAATATGAACGTGTGGTTTGGGATTTAAGCATATTTTGAAAGCAGACGTGAGGTTTACTGTGTAAATGGTTTCTGCAAAATATTTCTGAGAACGTTATCGAAAAAAGAAAGATTTGTTAAATAGGATACAAAGATACGGGAGACCACTGATTGTTACGTCTGTTTTGTTGAACAGAAGATCACTTTAGTTAAAGTTAGAAAGATTAGAAAAAAACAACTAATACATATTTTCACGGAAGTGACGTCAGATAACTGACATGGCTGCTAAGGTATTCCGCAGTCCGGTCATGTGCTTGTGTGTTGTTGCTATTTCAGTGTTTCTACTGGTCAAAATCATGGAACGCGAACGTACGTAATTTTATACGGATAAATGTCTGTAGTGATTTAATCAACAAAGTAATGCATTTGAATACAATACAACATCTTTAAGAATATGATTTATCAATTACAGTTTAAGATGTATGTAGGTTAAGATGGCAATTGTTTTCGTTCTGGTGACTTTTTTGAAATGATATTTTTTTTAGAAGAAAAAGATGTTGCTACATTCGTTTTTTTAATTTTGGCTACAGGAGTCAGAACATTGTGAATAGGAAATATTAATTGTAACTGACTTTCATTTTTTCGTTCATAAAAGGGCATTCTATGTTATTTTGGTGGTCACATTTTCCTCCTAAATTGCCCCTCTTTCATAAAAACTTAAAAATGATATTGGGATTATAAGAAAAAGTGATGTGAAATGCTAAAATCGTTTAATCTAATGATTAAACGAGCTCCAAACTGAAAATTTTGAAGAAAAAAAATATTAAAGAAATATGTTTCTGATTTGATAGCAACATTAAAGGATGTTACTGATGATCAAACAAGATGGGATGGCTAAGCTGTGGTTATAATCATTATCGCTTATTTTGCAAAATTCATTTTTCAAGAAACACACTGAAATATTTACTGTTGAAATTTAAAATCCAGGAAAGAACAATCAGAATTAACCTTTTTTCAAATCTGTGATTTGTGAGAAAACATGCAAACAAGAAGTACTTTAATAACGGGAAAACAACTCCGCCACAAAATATAGTCCACACGTGAAAATTCAAATTCATAAAATACAACTGTAGATAACAGAGCAAATAAGACACAAACGTCTAAGATAATACAGTATTAATAAGCATGTGTCTAAGTGTCACCTTCTATTATAGGTAGCCCACCATTATCACAGAAAGTAAGGGATCTTCGGAAAGACGTATCAACTTACCACGAACAACAGTTTTCACACAATGGAAACAACGTATCTCAAGTCCGAGGTAAATCGTGTTCTGGTAACGCTGTTTATAATTTTATTATCTTACTTTCGAGGGGTTGTATTTTCCAAAGTTTCCTAAAACGGAAAACCAAAATTTGATACAAGAACATTATAAACAATAAAATAACGTTCCGTTTCATATTTCCGTAAAAAATAAAATTCTTGGCTTCTAATTTTTGATAAAAAACGTGAATATGTTATTGATGAAAATAGTGTTTATTCTAATTTCACAGCAGAAATGATGATATTTGCTTACTGGAGGGAGTGGTCTGATACAGACGTATCCATGTGGTCACTGTAAATGAATAAGAAACAACAAAATAAATAAATAAATAAATAAATAAATAAATAGATAAATAAAC
Source organism: Ylistrum balloti (assembly GCF_031769215.1). Lineage (NCBI taxonomy): Eukaryota > Metazoa > Mollusca > Bivalvia > Pectinida > Pectinidae > Ylistrum > Ylistrum balloti. The sequence goes on from NW_026781888.1 coordinate 1,770,486, forward strand.
AGCCGGAAGTTAATTCTAGGAGTAACAGGACTGCATTTTAGGATAGACGATACCGTATGACAGGCCGTATTCCTAAACGCAAATTAAATTACTTTGGTGTTAAAAACAGAAATTGTTTTACATAACAGACAGGCACTACATTTCATCATGACTGAATTACCCAAATGTTATCAGCAAGCCATAAGTTTTATTTATATCTATTCTTATTCGTACAGAACCAATACCAGTCATTCTGCTGACGTATATGCGCAGTGGATCTTCATTCCTGGGAAGCGTGCTTCAGACTAACCCGGATGTTTATTACCTGTTTGAACCCCTGCACGCAATCCAGATGGCAGTTAGGAGCCAGGAAACGTTTACTTTTCTTAACGGAACGTCAAGGTAAGTGAGTATCACGGGCATTCTGGCTAGGTTCTGTTCACTACAAGATTTCAACATTAATCTATAATTCTGAACACACCCTTTTTCTTCAATTTTCGGTTCTTCTGTAAGGAACTCTTTAATGCACATTTCAACATGTATAAAGTTTGGCAAGTCTCAGTCTTCTATATCTAAATAGGTCACAACAAAACGGGAAATTTGACTTTAATTTAAATTTAATACACAGGAAAACTTGAATGAAGTTTTAGTATTCTCCCCTATTAAAAAAGTCTGTATAGATTTCTCCTTTGTTAATATTTTCCCCAGCCTTTTTTTTAAATTTGAGTTTGGACTATGATTTTGTTGACACAGTTGACTTGTTGTGATATTTTGTGAGGTTATTCTGAAATGTAATTTGAAGTAATAAATTTTGATAAAATATCACCAATATTTTTTCTTACTTTTGTAGGAAGTATGAAAATTTTCTGGATGTCGCCAAACTGACTATTAGTGGTCTCGCCACCTGTGACATGGAAAGTCTTCCTACACAAATGTGGTTAAATGGGTTCTTATCTTTAAGCAGAAAAGCAAAAGGCATGCGATATTGTGTAAGCAAATCAAAAACAATCGAGGAGAGCCGTTCCTGCATAAGTGTAACCAAAATGGTCTGCATGAACTCCAGTCATTCTGCCTTAAAGATAATCCGGATCCCGATGGACCTCTTAGAACCCTTGATGACCTCGATGTCGAACTTGCGTGTCATTCATCTCATACGCGATCCTCGAGCCACTACATTGTCACAACATGCTTATGGCGTCATCCCAACAGCTCACTTCCGACAGCACGTGACTGGCTTTTGCAACCGTGTATACAGGGATGTTGTCACGGCGGAACGTTTTCTGACGTCATTTCCGGGAAGGATCTTGCGTATATATTATGAGGACGTTGCTAAGGATCCGAAACGTTATGCTAAGATTTTATACAAATTTACAAATATGACATACACAGCCAAAATAGAGACAGATGTACACTCTATGACGTCAGCAAATGTTCCAAAAAACTGTGGACAGCTTTGCACACGGAGTTCTAATTCAACTGCGCAGGCAGAAGCTTGGAGAAAACATGCTCCACTGGAGTTGGTCAATACAATTGATGATGTATGTCAACCACTATATCTACAATTAGGCTACAGGAATGTAGAGTCAGAGCGCATGCTCAAGGACATAAACATTCCTCTACGACGAGATCTCAATACTTTTGATGACTTCCGGTACGCCTAATGACGTCAGTGCTATGTTGTTTGGAGAAGGAAACGTTTGATTTTACATTGCAACATTTCATTTAAATGAATTATGTAAAAAAAAAAAAAAAAAAATCACGGGGGCAACTAAAGATGATTGAGTGAAAAAAACAAAGCACACAGGTATGTAAATCAGACGCATATACCTTTCTCAGAGAACACTTACTACACATTTTACACTTTCACCAACACGTACCTGTTTTACACACATTTGCATTTACACAATAGTACTGCACATTATTTGTTATACATGTATTTATTTTATATAATTATTTTCATTTCTACAAAAATACATACACTCACAACTTATATTATCACCTTGACATATAAACTTTTACACATAGTTTTATATATGATAACTTTATCTACGCAATAGTACTGTTATCTACAGAATAGTAAACAGAACACTCCAAATCCAAGCACAAATAGAACATTCACCTGCATAATAACAACAGACTAACATACTCACATAATAACATATTGATCAACAGACTAACATACTCACATAATAACATATTGATCAACAGACTAACATACTCACATAATAACATATTGATCAACAGACTAACATACTCACATAATAACATATTGATCAACAGACTAACATACTCACATAATAACATATTGATCAACAGACTAACATACTCACATAATAACATATTGATCAACAGACTAACCTACTCACATAATAACATATTGATCAACAGACTAACATAATAACATATTGATCAACAGACTAACATACTCACATAATAACATATTGATCAACAGACTAACATACTCACATAATAACATATTGATCAACAGACTAACATACTCACATAAAACTATTGAATAACAGATTAACATACTCACATCACAACATATTGAACAACAAATTAACATACTCACATAATCACAAACGTATCTACAGAATAGCACACTCTACTTCAGAATACGATACTAACCTTAATAGAAAAATAATTCACTATGCAAATAACACATAATAATACAAACATCTACATTAGAGAATAATACACACAGTACAGAATAATACACATATCTATAGTACAGAATAATACACACATCAACAGTACAGAATAATACATACATCTACAGTACAGAATAATGCACACATCTGCAGTACAGAATAATACATACATACAGAATAATACACACACTACAGTACAGAATAACACATCTACAGAATAATACACAATACACACATCTACAGTACAGAATAATACACACATCTACAGTACAGAATAATACACATCTACAGTACAGAATAATACATCTACCGTACAGAATAATACATAAATCTACAGTACAGAATAATACATACATCTACAGTACAGAATAATACATACATCTACGGTACAGAATAATACATCTATAGTACAGAATAATACACACATCTACAATACAGAATAATACATCTACAGTACAGAATAATACATCTACAGTACAGAATAATACACACATCTACAGTACAGAATAATACACACATCTACAGTAAAGAATAATACACACATCTACATTACAGAATAATACACACATCTACAGTACAGAATAATACACACATCTACACACATCTACATACCGAATAGTACACACATCTACCGTACAGAATAATACACAAATCTACAGTACAGAATAATACCCGCATCTACATACAGAATAGTACATCTACAGTACAGAATAATACACACATCTACAGTACAGAATAATACATCTACAGTACAGAATAATACCTACATCTACAGTACAGAATAATACATACATAATACATCTACAGAATAATAATACATACATCTACAGTACAATAATAATACATACATACAGAATAATACTACTACATACAGAATAATACACACATCTACAGTACAGAATAATACACACATCTACAGTACAGAATAATACATACATCTACAGTACAGAATAATACATCTACAGTACAGAATAATACATACATCTACAGTACAGAATAATACATACATCTACAGTACAGAATAATACATCTACAGTACAGAATAATACATACATCTACAGTACAGAATAATACATACATCTACAGTACAGAATAATACATACATCTACAGTACAGAATAATACATACATCTACATACAGAATAGTACATCTACAGTACAGAAAAATACATACATCTACAGTACAGAATAATACACACATCTACAGTACAGAATAATACATACATCTACAGTACAGAATAATACATACATCTACAGTACAGAATAATACACACATCTACAGTACAGAATAATACACACATCTACAGTACAGAATAATACATACATCTACAGTACAGAATAATACATCTACATCTACAGTACAGAATAATACACACATCTACAGTACAGAATAATACACACATCTACAGTACAGAATAATACATCGACAGTACAGAATAATACATACATCTACAGTACAGAATAATACATCTACAGTACAGAATAATACATCTACAGTACAGAATAATACACACATCTACAGTACAGAATAATACACACATCTACAGTACAGAATAATACATCTACAGTACAGAATAATACATACATCTACAGTACAGAATAATACATACATCTACATACAGAATAGTACATCTACAGTACAGAATAATACATCTACAGTACAGAATAATACATCTACAGTACAGAATAATACATCTACAGTACAGAATAATACACACATCTACAGTACAGAATAATACCCGCATCTACATACAGAATAATACATCTACAGTACAGAATAATACATCTACAGTACAGAATAATACCTACATCTACAGTACAGAATAATACATACATCTACAGTACAGAATAATACATACATCTACAGTAAAGAATAATACATACATCTACAGTACAGAATACACATACACACATCTACAGTACAGAATAATACATCTACAGTACAGAATAATACACACATCTACAGTACAGAATACATACACAGAATAATACACACATTACATCAGAATACATACATCTACAGTACAGAATAATACACAGTACAGAATAATACATCTACAGTACAGAATAATACACACATAATACACACATCTACAGTACAGAATCATACACACATCTACAGTACAGAATAATACACACATCTACAGTACAGAATAATACACACATCTACAGTACAGAATAATACACACATCTACAGTACAGAATAATACACACATCTACAGTACAGAATAATACACACATCTACAGTACAGAATAATACATACATCTACAGTACAGAATAATACACACATCTACAGTACAGAATAATGCATACATCTACAGTACAGAATAATACACACATCTACAGTACAGAATAATACACACATCTACAGTACAGAATAATGCATACATCTACAGTACAGAATAATACATACATCTACAGTACAGAATAATGCATACATCTACAGTACAGAATAATACACACATCTACAGTATAGAATAATACACACATCTACATACAGAATAATACATACAACTACAGTACAGAATGATACATACAGTACAGAATAATACATACATCTACAGTACAGAATAATACATACATCTACAGTACAGAATAATACACACATCTACAGTATAGAATAATACACACATCTACAGTACAGAATAATACACACATCTACAGTACAGAATAATACACACATCTACAGTACAGAATAATACATACATCTACAGTACAGAATAATACATCTACATACAGAATAATACATCTACAGTACAGAATAATACATACATCTACGGTACAGAATAATACATACATCTACAGTACAGAATAATACATACATCTACAGTACAGAATAATACACACATCTACAGTACAGAATAATACATCTACAGTACAGAATAATACACACATCTACAGTACAGAATAATACACACATCTACACACATCTACATACCGAATAGTACACACATCTACCGTACAGAATAATACACAAATCTACAGTACAGAATAATACACACATACACACATCACAGTACAGAATAATACACACATCAACAGTACAGAATAATACATACATCTACAGTACAGAATAATGCACACATCTGCAGTACAGAATAATACATACATCTACAGAATTACCAACACATACCTACACAAGTACAAACAGTACTGGATCACACACCTACACGATTACAAATAGAACTGGATCACACACATACACGATTACAAATAGTACTGGAACACACACACACCTACACAATTACTAACAGTACTGGAACACACCTACACAATTACAAACAGTACTGGAACACACCTACACAATTGCAAAGAGTACTGGATCACACACCTATACGATTACAAACAGTACTGGAACACACACCGACCCAATCACACACAGTACTGGATCACACACACACAGTACTGGATCACACACCTACACAATTACAAACAGTACTAGATCACACACCTACACAATTACAAACAGTACTGGATCACACACCTACACAATCATCAACAGTACTGGATCACACACCTACACAATTACAAACAGTACTGGATCACACACCTACACAATTACAAACAGAACTGGATCACACACCTACACAATTACAAACAGTACTGGATCACACACATACACAATTACAAACAGTACTGGATCTCACACCTACACAAGTACAATCAGTACTCGATCACACACACACACAGTACTGGATCACACACCTACACAATTACACTGGATCACACACCTACACAACTGGACACACAGTACTGGATCACACACCTACACAATTACAAACAGTACTGGAACACACACCTACACAATTACTAACAGCACTGGATCACACACCGACACAACCACACACAGTACTGGATCACACACATACCCAATCACACTCAGTACTGTATCACACACTTACACAATTACAAACAGTACTGAATCACACACCTGCTCATTTACAAACAGTACTGGATCACACACCTACACAATTAAACACATCACTGGATCACAAACACACCTACACAATTACAAACAGTACTGGATCACACACACCTACACAAACACACACACAGTACTGGATCACACACTACACAATTACAAACAGTACTGTATCACACACCTACACACATACACAATTACAAACAGTACTGGATCACACACCTACACAATTACAAACAGAACTGGATCACACACCTACACTGGATCACACACCTACACAATTACAAACAGTACTAGATCACACACCTACACAATTACAAACAGTACTGGATCACACACCTACACAATCATCAACAGTACTGGATCACACACCTACACAATTACAAACAGATCACACACCTACACAATTACAAACAATACCGCATCACACGCCTACACAATTACAAACAGTACTGGATCACACACCTACACAATTAACAACAGAACTGGATCACACACCTACACAATTACAAACAGTACTGGATCACACACATACACAATTACAAACAAAACTGGAAAACAAACCTACACAATTACAAACAGTACTGGATCACACACCTACACAATTACAAACAGTACTGTATCACACACCTACACAATTACAAACAGTACTGGATCACACACCTACACAATTACAAACAGTACTGGATCACACACCTACACAATCACAAACAGTACTGTATCACACACCTACACAATTACAAACAGTACTCTATCACACACCTACACAATTACAAACAGTACTGTATCACACACACACCTACACAATTACAAACAGTACTGTATCACACACCTACACAATTAAACACATCACTGGATCACAAACACACCTACACAATTACAAACAGTACTGGATCACGCCTACACAATTACAAACAATACTGGATGACACACCTACACAATTACAAACAGTACTGTATCACACACCTACACAATCACAAACAGTACTGTATCACACACACACCTACACAATTACAAACAGTACTGTATCACACACAAACCTACACAATTACAAACAGTACTGTATCACACACCTACACAATTACAAACAGTACTGGATCACAAACCTACACAATTACAAACAGTACTGGATCACACACCTACACAATTAAAAACAGTACTGTATCACACACCTACACAATAACAAACAGTACTGGATCACACACCTACACAAACAGTACTGTATCACACACCTACACAATTACAAACAGTACTGTATCACACACACACCTACACAATTACAAACAGTACTGTATCACACACCTACACAATTACAAACAGTACTGTATCACACACACACCTACACAATTACAAACAGTACTGGATCACACACATACCCAATCACACTCAGTACTGGATCACACACCTACACAATTACAAACATCACTGGATCACAAAGACACCTACACAATTACAAACAGTACTGGATCACAAACACACCTACACAATTACAAACAGTACTGGATTACACACGTACACAATTACAAACAGTACTGGATCACACACCTACACAATTACAAACAGTACTGGATCACACCTACAATTACAAACAGTACTGGATCACACACCTACACAATCATACACAGTACTGGATCACACACATACCCAATCACACTCAGTACTGGATCACACACCAACACAATCACAAACAGTACTGGATCACAAACTTACACAATCACAAACAGTACTGTATCACACACCTACACCATTACAAACTGTACTGGATCACACACCTACACAATTACAAACAGTACTGTATCACACACCTACACAATTACAAACAGTACTGTATCACACACCTACACAATTACAAACAGTACTGTATCACACACCTACACAATTACAAACAGTACTGGATCACACACCTACACAATTACAAACAGTACTGGATCACACACCTACACAATCACAAACAGTACTGTATCACACACCTACACAATTACAAACAGTACTGTATCACACACCTACACAATCACAAACAGTACTGTATCACACACCTACACAATTACAAACAGTACTGTATCACACACCTACACAATCACAAACAGTACTGTATCACACACCTACACAATTACAAATAGTACTGTATCACACACCTAGACAATTACAAACAGTACTATATCACACACACACCTACACAATTACAAAAAGTACTGTATCACACACGCACCTATACAATTACAAACAGTACTGTATCACACACATACCTACACAATGACAAAAAATACTGGATCACACACCTACACAATCACAAAAAGTACTGTATCACACACCTACACAATTACAAACAGTACTGTATCACACACCTACACAATTACACACAGTACTGGATCACACACCTACACAATTAAAAGCAGTACTGTATCACACACCTACACAATTACAAACAGTACTGTATCACACAACTACACAATTACAGACAGTACTATATCACACACAAACCTACACAATTCCAAACAGTACTGTATCACACACTTACACAATTACAAAAAGTACTGTATCACACACCTACACAATTACAAACAGTACTGTATCACACACTTACACAATTACAAAAAGTACTGTATCACACACCTACACAATTACAAACAGTACTGTATCACACACCTACACAATTACAGACAGTACTATATCACACACAAACCTACACAATTCCAAACAGTACTGTATCACACACTTACACAATTACAAACAGTACTGTATCACACACCTACACAATTACAAACAGTACTGTATCACACACCTACACAATTACAAACAGTACTGTATCACACACCTACACAATTACAGACAGTACTATATCACACACAAACCTACACAATTCCAAACAGTACTGTATCACACACTTACACAATTACAAACAGTACTGTATCACACACCTACACAATTACAAACAATACTGGATCACACACATACAAAATTACAAACAGTACTGGATTACACACCTACATAATTACAAACAGTACTGGATTACACACCTACACAATTACAAACAGTACTGGATTACACACCTACACAATCACACACAGTACTGGATTACACACCTGCACAATTACAAACACTACTGGATCACACACCTACACAATCACACACAGTACTTATAACACACACACCTACACAATTACAAACAGTACTGTATCACACACCTACACAATTACAAACAGTACTGGATCACACACATACACAATTACAAACAATACTGGATGACACACCTACACAATTACACTCAGTACTGGATGACACACCTACACAATTACAAACATTACTGGATCACACACCTACACAATTACAAACAGTCCTGTATCACACACCTACACAATTACAAACAGTACTGGATCACACACCTACACAATTACACACAGTACTGGATCACACACCTACACAATTACAAAAAGTACTGTATCACACACTTACACAATTACAAACAGTACTGTATCACACACCTACACAATTACAAACAATATTGGATCACACACCTACAAAATTACAAACAGTACTGGATTACACACCTACATAATTACAAACAGTACTGGATTATACACCTACACAATTACAAACAGTACTGGATTACACACCTACACAATTACAAACAGTACTGTATCACACACCTACACAAGTACAAACAATACTGTATCACACACCTACACAATTGCAAACAGTACTGGATCACACCTACACAATTACAAACAGTACTGGATTACACACTTACACAATCACACACAGTACTTATAACACACACACCTACACAATTACAAACAGTACTGGATCACACCTACACAATTACAAACAGTACTGGATCACACACATACACAATTACAAATAGTACTGGAATACACACATACACAATTACAAACAGTACCGTATCACACACCTACACAATTACAAACAGTACTGTATCACACACAAACCTACACAATTACAAACAGTACAGTATCACACACCTACACAATAACAAACAGTACTGGATCACACACCTACACAATTACAAACAATACTGGATCACACACCTACACAATTACAAACAGTACTGGATTACACACCTACACAATTACAAACAGTACTGGATTACACACCTACACAATCACACACAGTACTGGATTACACACCTGCACAATTACAAACACTACTGGATCACACACCTACACAATCACACACAGTACTTATAACACACACACCTACACAATTACAAACAGTACTGTATCACACACCTACATAATTACAAACAGTACTGGATCACACACATACACAATTACAAACAATACTGGATCACACCTACACAATTACAAACAGTACTGGATCACACCTACACAATTACAAACAGTACTGTATCACACACAAACCTACACAATTACAAACAGTACAGTATCACACACCTACACAATAACAAACAGTACTGGATCACATACCTACACAATTACAAATAATACTGGATCACACACCTACACAATTACAAACAGTACTGGATCACACCTACACAATTACACACAATACTGGATCACACACATACACAATTACAAATAGTACTGGAATACACACATACACAATTACAAACAGTACCGTATCACACACCTACACAATTACAAACAGTACTGTATCACACACAAACCTACACAATTACAAACAGTACAGTATCACACACCTACACAATAACAAACAGTACTGGATCACACACCTACACAATAACAAACAGTACTGGATCACACACCTACACAATTACAAACAATACTGGATCACACACCTACACAATTACAAACAGTACTGGATTACACACCTACACAATTACAAACAGTACTGGATTACACAACTACACAATCACACACAGTACTGGATTACACACCTGCACAATTACAAACACTACTGGATCACACACCTACACAATCACACACAGTACTGGATTACACACAACACACACACTACTACACACATACACAATCACACACAGTACTTATAACACACACACCTACACAATTACAAACAGTACTGTATCACACACCTACACAATTACAAACAGTACTGGATCACACACATACACAATTACAAACAATACTGGATCACACCTACACAATTACAAACAGTACTGTATCACACACAAACCTACACAATTACAAACAGTACAGTATCACACACCTACACCATAACAAACAGTACTGGATCACACACCTACACAATTACAAACAATACTGGATCACACACCTACACAATTACAAACAGTACTTGATGACACACATACACAATTACAAACAATACTGGATGACACACCTACACAATTACACACAGTACCGGATGACACACCTACACAATTACAAACATTACTGGATCACACACCTACACAATTACAAACAGTACTGTATCACACACCTACACAATTACAAACAGTACTGGATCACACACCTACACAATTACACACAGTACTGGATCACACACTTACACAATCACACACAGTACTTATAACACACACACCTACACAATTACAAACAGTACTGTATCACACACCTACACAATTACAAACAGTACTGGATCAAACAATCACCACATAGATGAATAACACTTCAGAAAATAAATAATTAATCTACATTATGACATATATACATATACACACCAAACAAAAACAAAACACTTCAGGATCATGCATGAACGAATAATACACTCACCTTCCAAATTTCCTGACAATATAAAGTAATCCCTCACATAAAAAAACATATGCACAGAAAAACGCTTTCAGCTACGTCACATTTCATGTATCGACACAAATAACGCACTCATATGTAAAGAAAAAAGCACATTATTAGAAATATAATTACTCAATCTACAGAAACAACAACACACACACATACACACATACACACACACACACACGCATGCACGCACGCACCCATACACACACAAACACACACACACACACAAAACACACCACACACACATAAAAAACACACCACACACCACCCTTACAAACACACAAAACACACCACACACACACACACACACCCACACACCCACACACACATACACACCCACACACATGCACACACTCACACCCCCCACACACACTCACACACACACTCACACACACACACCCCTCCCCCCACACACACCTCCCCCACACACATACACACACTCTCTCTCAACTCTCTATCTCTCTCTCTCACCTACAGAATTACATACTCACCTAAATAATTACACTTCCGTCTATATAATTACACACTAACCTACAGAATTACACACTCACCTACATAATTACATTTTCATCTTCATATTTAAACACTCACCTACAGAATTACGCACTCACCTACATAATTACACAAACACCTATATAAAAAATAGCACACTCACCTACATAATTAAACATTCACTAACAAAATTAAAGCCTCACCTACATTATTACACACTCACCTACATAATGGCACATTCACCTACAAAATTACACACTCATCTACATAATAACACATAGACCTAAAGAATTACACACAGACCTACATAATTACACACTCCCCTACAAAATTACACACTCACCGACAGAATTACAGTCTCTCAGCTACATAATTACACACTCACCGGCAGAATTACACACTCACATAATTACACATTCCGCTACATAATTACACACTCACCTCCAGAATTATATGCTCACCTATATAATTGCACACAAATCTACATAATTACACACTGATTTACATAATTAAACACTGAAGTACAGAATTACACACTGACCTACATAATTACAAACTCACCTGCATAATTACACACTACATAATTCATACTGATTTACAGAATTAAACACTGAAATACAGAATTACACACTGACCTACATAATTACACACTGACCTGCATAATTACAATCTTATCTCAATAATTACACACTGACCTGCATAATTACAATCTGACCTACATAATTACACACTCACCTACATAATTACACACTGACCTACATAATAATATACTCACCTACATAATTACACACTCACATCCAGAATTAAAAACTGACCTACATAATTACACAATAACCTACATAAATACACACTCACCTACATCATGCCACACTCACCTACATAATTACACATTCACCTACATAATAACACATTAACCTACATAATAGCTAACTCACCTACATGATTACACACTGACCTACATAATTACACAATAACCTACATCATTACACACTCACCAACAGAATTTAACACTCACCTATGTAATTACACACTCACCTATATAATACACACTCAACTAAATAACTAAATACTCACCAACATTATTACATACTTACCTCCAGAATTACACACTCACCTAAATAATGAAACACTCACCTACATAATTCAACACTCACCAACATAATTACAAACTCACCTACATAATTAAACTTCCATCTACATAATTACCCATAGAATTTAACAATCACCTACAGAATTACACACTAACCTACATAAATCCACACTCACCTACATCATACCACACTCACCTACATAATTACACACTCACCTACATAATAACACATTAACCTGCAGAAATACACACTCACCTACATGATTACACACTGACCTACATAATTACACACTGGTCTACATAAATACATACCGACCTATATAATTACACACAGACCTACATAATTACATACTGACCTATATAATTACACAATGACCTACAGAATAACACATTCCCCTACATAATTACACACTCACCATTATTATTACACACTAACTTTAGATAATTACACACTCACCTACAGAATTCAACACTCACCTTCATAATTTCACACTCACCTACATAATTACACATTCACCTACATTATTACACACTCACCTTCATAATTACACACTCATCTACAAAATTACACACTTACCTATATAATTACACACTCACCTTCATAATTACACACTCACCTACAAAATTACACACTCACCTACATAGTTACACACTTAACTACAAAATTACACACTCACCTACAGAATTACACATTTACCTCAATAATTAAACACTCACCTATATAATTGCACACTGACCTACATTATTACACACCAACCTACATAATTACACACTCTCCTACAGAATTACACACTCACCTAAATAATTACACACTCACCTACATAATTACACACTTATCTACATAATTACACACTCACCTGCATAATTACACACTCACCTACATAATTACACACTGACCTACATAAGTACACACTCCAATACATAATTACACAATTATCAGTAGAATTACACGCAGACCAACATTACACACTCACCTGCACAGTTAAACATTCACCTACATAATTACACACTCACCTGCATAGTTAAACACTAACATACATCATTACACACTCACCTACATAATTAAACACTCACTTACAGAATAACACACTCAACCACAGAATGAAACACTCACCTACAGAATTACACACTCACCTACAGAATTACACAATCACCTACATTATTACACACTAATCTACATAATGACACACTTCCACACATAATTACACACTCACCAACGAAATTTAACACTCACCTACATAATTATACACTCAACTAAATAACTAAATACTCACCTACATTATTACACACTTACCTAAATAATTACACAGTCACTTAAAGAATTACACACTCATCTACAGAATTTCACACTCACCTACATAATTACGCGCATACCTATATAAGTACACACTCATCTTCATAATTTACACACTCACCTACATAATTACACACTCACCTACATAATTACACACTCACTTACACAATTACACATTCGCCCACAGAATTACACACTCACCCACAGAATTACACACTCACCTACATAATAACACACTCACCTACAGAATTACACACTCACCTACATTATTACACACTCACCTACATAATTACACACTCACCTACATAATTACACACTCACCTACATAATTACACACTCACCTACATAATTACACACTGACCTACATTATTACACACTAACCTACATAATTACACACTCACCTACATAATTACACACAGACCAACATTATTACACACTCACCTACATAGCTCAACACTAACATACATCATTACACACTCACCTACATAATTACACGCTCACCTACAGAATTATACACTCAACCACAGAATGAAACACTCACGTACAGATTGACACTCTTCCCTACATAATTATACACTCATCTACAGAATTACAAACTCACCTAAAGAATTACACACTCACCTACATAATTACACACTCACACACATAATTACACACTCACCAACGAAATTTAACATTCACCTACATAATTCACACTCACCTACCGAACTGCAAACTGACCTACAGAATTACACACTCATCTAAATAATTACACACTCACCTACATAATTACACACTCAACAACGAAATTTAACACTCACCTAAATAATTACACACTCAACTAGATAACTAAATATTCACCTACATTATTACACACTTACCTCCAGAATTGCACACTCACCTAAATAATGAAACACTCACCTACATAATTACACTTCCTTTTTACATAATTACACTCTCAACTACAGAATTAAACGCTCACCAACAGAAATAAACATTCACCTACATAATTACACCTCCATCTACATATGTACACACTCACCTAAAGAATTAAACACTCATCAACATAATTACACCCTCACCTACATAATTACACACTTACCTACATAATTACACACTCATCTAAAGAATTACACAATGACCTACACAACTACACAGTGACCGACATAATTAAACACTCACCTATATAGTTACACATTGACCTACATAATTACAATCTGACCAACATAAATACACACTGACCTACATTATTACACACTCACCTACATTATTACACACTCACCTGCAAAATTACACACTCACCTACAGAATTACACACTCACCTCAATAGTTAAACACTCGCCTACATAATTACACACTCACCTACAAAATTACACACTCACCTACAGAATTACACACTCACCTCAATAATTAAACACTCACCTACATAATTGCAAACTGACATACATAATTACACACTCACCTACACAATTAAACTTCACCTACATAATTACACACTCACCTACATAGTTAAACACTAACATACATCATTACACACTCACCTGCATAATTACACGCTCACCTGCAGAATTAGACATTCGCCTACAGAATAACGCACTCAACCACAGAATGAAACACTCATGTACAGAATTACACACTTACCTACATATTTATACACTCACCTACAGAATTACACACTGACCTAAAGAATTACACACTCACCTCAATAATTACACACTTACCTACATAATTACGCACTCAACTAAATAACTAAATACTCACCTACGTTATTACACACATACCTTCAGAATTACACACTCACCAAAAGAATTACACACTCACCTATATAATTCAACACTCATCCACAGAATTACACAATGACCTACTCAACTACACAGTGACCGACATAATTAAACACTCACCTATATAGTTACACACTGACCTACATAATTACAATCTGACCAAAATAAATGCACACTGACCTTCATAATTTCACACTCACCTACATAATCAAACACTCACCTACATAATTACTAACTTACCTATATAATTACACACTCAACTCAATAATTAAACACTCACCTACATAATTACACACTGACCTACATAATTACACTCTCATATACATAATTACACAATTACCAGTAGAATTACACACAGACCAACATAATTACACACTCACCTGCAAAGTTAAACATTCACCTACATAATTACACACTCACCTACATAGTTAAACACTAACATACATCATTACACATTCACCTACATAATTACACGCTCACCTACAGAATTAAACCCTCACCTACAGAATAACACACTCAACTACAGAATGAAACACTCACGTACAGAATTACACACTTACCTACATAATTATACACTCACCTACAGAATAACACACTCACCTACATAATTACACACTCACCTACATAATTACACACTTACACACATAATTACACACTCACCAACGAAATTTAACACTCACCTACATTATTACACACTCACCTAAATAATTCAACACTCATCTACAGAATTATATAATCACTTAAAGAATTACACACTCATCTACAGAATTTCACACTCACCTACATGATTAAACTTCCATCTACATATTTACACATTTACCTATATAATTTAACAATCGCCTACAGAATTACACACTTACCTACAGAATTACACACTCACCTACATAAATACACACTCACCTACATCACACCACACTCACCTACATGATTACACACTGACCTGCATAATTACACACTGGTCTACATAAATACATACCGACCTATATAATTACACACAGACCTACATAATTACACACTGACCTACATAATTACACATTGACCTACATAATTACACACTCCCCTATATAATTACACACTCACATTTATTATTATACACTCACGTACATAATTACACACTCACCTACAGAATTAAACACTCACCTACATAATTACACACTCATCTACAGAATTACACAATAACCTACACATCTACACAGTGACCGACATAATTAAACACTCACCTATAAAGTTACACACTGACCTGCATAATTACAATCTCACCTACATAATTACACACTGACCTACATAATTACGCACTCATCTACAGAATTAGACTCTCTCACCTACACAATTACACACTCACCTACAGAATTACACACTCACCTACATAATTACACACTCACCTACAAAATTACACACTCACCTACATTATTACACACTCAGATACGAAATTACACACTCATGTACAGAATTACACAATGACCTACACAACTATACAGTGACCGACATAATTAAACACTCACCTATATAGTTACACACTGACCTGCATAATTACAATCTCATCTACAGAATTACACACTGGCCTACATAATTACAATCTGACCAACATAAATACACACTGACCTTCATAATTTCACACTCACCTACATAATCAAACACTCATCTACATAATTACACACTTACCTACAGGATTACACACTCACCTACATTATTACACACTAACCTACATAATTACACACTCACCTACATAATTACACACCTACATTATTACACACTCATCTACAAAATTAAACACTCACTTACAAAATTACACACTGACCTACATAATTACACACTGACCTATAGCATTACATACTCACCTACAGAATTACACAATTACCTAAAATAGAATATCACACAGACCTACATAATTACACACTCACCTACATAGTTAAACACTAACATACATCATTACACACTCACCTACATAATTACACGCTCACCTACAGAATTAAACACTCACCTACAGAATAACACACTCAACCACAGAATGAAACACTCACGTACAGAATTACACACTTACCTACATAATTATACACTCACCTACAGAATTACACACTCACCTAAAGAATTTCACACTCACCTACATTATTACACACTCACCTACATAATTACACACTCACACACATAATTACACACTCACCAATGAAATTAAACACTCACCTACATAATTACACACTCACCTAAATAATTAAACACTCACCTACATAATTCAACACTCACCTACATAATTACACAGTCACTTAAAGAATTACACACGTGATAATACATACATAGATACAGAATACACACGTAATAACATATATAGATACAAAATACACACGTAATAACATATATAGATACAGAATACACACGTAATAATACATATATAGATACGGAATACACACGTAATAACATAAATAGATACGGAATACACACGTAATAACATATATAGATACAAAATACACACGTAATAATACATATATATACAGAATACACACGTAATAATACATATATATACAGAATACACACGTAAAAATACATATATATATACATAAAACGCACGTAATAACACATATATATACAGAATACACACGTAATAATACATATATATACAGAATACACACGTAATAATACGTATATATACAGCATACACACGTATTAACACATATAGATACAGAATACACACGTATTAACACATATAGATACAGAATACACACGTAATAATACGTATATATACAGCATACAGACGTATTAACACATATAGATACAGAATACACACGTATTAACACATATAGATACAGAATATCCCACGTAATAACACATAAATACATAATACACACGTATTAACACATATCGATACAGAATACACACGTGTTAACACATATAGATACAGAATACACACGTAATAACACATATAGATACAGAATACACACGTAATAACATAAATAGCTACAGAATACACACGTAATTACACATATATAGATACAGAATACGCACGTAATAACACATATAGATACAGAATACACACGTAATGACACATATAGATACAGAATACACACGTAATAACATATATAGATACAGAATACACACGTAATAACACATATAGATACAGAATACACACGTAATAACACATATAGCTACAGAATACACACGTAATAACATATATAGATACAAAATACACACGTTATAACACATATAGATACAGAATACACACGTAATAACACATATAGATACAGAATACACACGTAATAACACATATAGCTACAGAATACACACGTAATAACACATATAGATACAGAATATCCCAAGTGATAACACATATAGATACAGAATATCCCAAGTGATAACACAGCTAAAGAGGAAAGACATTTTAAAACAAACTTATTTATTTGCTTAGTTTATTGTCCTGTTTTGTGATGAGAAATAAAAATGTTTAACACTTCACCAACTTTGACTTTATCTATTTATTTTTACGACTATGAAAATTGTACGATAATTCCGAGATTTTCTTAACTCGTTTGGTACAAACTGCTGTTTCAAATATTATGTTTTAATGATTTTGGAATGGTAGCAATATTGGCTTGGATTTCAATGTACAATTCACTCTTGTTGACCTGGATGTATGCGCGCGAGGGTCATATAGTGGGAGGAAACCGGAGTAATAGGGAAAGCTAATGTGGTCGGGCAGGTGACCCCTTACCTTTTCACGTCCGGTCCGGGAATCGAACCCAGGACCGCTAGGTGAAAGGCGAGTACGTTACCATTGCGCCATCCGACCACCATCGCTATGATTACACAGCTTTAAATATATTTTGTTAATTAATTTAGATTTCATTTGATTTATGTTGTATGTCGAGTTATTAAAAATAAAAATAACGCACTTTTATAAAGTGGGAGCAATTGCATTATGCAGGTAAGTGTCATCAACGGCTAGATGTAATTTATTTTTTTATTCATCTATTTGTTATTATTATCATTTTCTTTTTTGTTTGTTTGTTTTTGTTTGTTTTTTTTTTTTAATTGTGTCGCCTGCAGAGCTGGCGAACACTTAGGGATCACTTTGTCAGTCGTCACGCGTCGTCGTCGTCGTCCGTACGAAAGTTTTCCGGACTTTTTTTCGGCAATGCTTGGAGTTATCAAAATGAAATTTGGCATATGGCTTTTTGTTGCAAGGGTACAGATTAAGTTCGATTCCCGGCTGTCTGTGACCCTTTTTGGCAGAGTTATGCCCCTTTCAACCTAGAAAATTTCCTGGGAATATTGTTTTCCGGATTTTTTGGCTTATGCTTTGAGTTATCGAAATGAAATTTGGTATTACAACTTTATGGTTGATTGTTGCACATCCAGATCAATTTCTGGGTGACCGTGACACTTTATGCTGGCGACACATACAGTTCCGAGGAACTCTTGTTATCATAATCAGTTTTGTTTGTTTGTTAATATTTATTTTTTGGTTATTTATATATTTTTTTAAATTTTGTATTCAACGTTCACTAACATAGAGTCTAGCATATACGTTACTTTTATACTTCTAAAGAACAGTAAACATCAATCATCATATGTATTATAGATATCACACCGTATTCCTGTAGCTGATAATTTTAACGATAAACATCTTTATTTAACGATAAAAATACATAAATCAATTACGTATTGATCTTTATTACTGACATAATAACGCGTTCACTACATGTACCATTGGAACGAATGGAGTATAGCAGACATGATCAAGTATGTCATCTTTGGGTGTTTATTTTTTAATCAGTTTTTAAAGCCTCCAATTATGAATTAATGGTATTTATTTGCCTTTCACACTTGAAGCATATTTTTTTGTGTTTTAGTAAATTATAATATATTTTCTTCACTTTCTAACAAACAGTGATCAGTTTTATCACGCTGTTTATAAATGTATTATCTATATTCGGTATAATGAGGTCATGTTACCAGCTGTGAAAAGCTGATATATGTCTTTATGGTTAAGTTAGAGGAACATCCCCTGAATGTCGTAAGTCTGAGAGTTACTTAATGGGCTTCCTGTTTGTATATTTACAAATCTTGCTTATCAATGTTTTACACAACTAATAACAAAAAAATGTTAAAATAAATTTACATTAAGTTATGAACCGGCTATGCACGTAAGGAGTGCTGTCACCATGACCATGTCATTAAGTACTCTAGGATTTTCGAAGGCCTTAAACTCTACTTCATACAGTGGAGAACTAATGCATCTCGGGACAATTTCTTCTTTGGATTATTTAAGTCTTTAAACGCTGAGGTACATCAAGGTTCAGTTCTAGGGCCTTTACTTTTCCTAATGTATCAATAAATGATATTGCCTTGAATTCTTCTCGGTCAAGCCTTTTTGCTGGTGATACTTTTCATTCTTAGTCATCTCATGAATTAATTAAGATTGAAGTATGCGGAGGATCCGATCTGAGAAAGCTCTATGTTCGGTCAAAAAAGTTATCTATGTCTATAGATCCCATTGAACCCGAGGCTCTTATCGTCTCGAATATATTGCTGACATTTGTTCTAGTGTTTAACTTTTATGATACTGAATGGAATTGAAATTGAAAAAAAAGGTGAAAAATATTTCCGTTTTCATTATTTTTCATTAACATTTTTTACTTTAACACGTGTCAAAAAGTTACTTTTCTGAATTGTGATAAAAATGTTTCAAATTTGCTTTCATTTCAGTATGCAATTATAGAGCAGTAGCCACCAGGTAAAATGTTAAAAAGAACAATTTTGTTGCAGTTTCACAGTTAAGCATTTTTTTATTAGGAATTCGTTGATTACTGTTACGATTTTATTACATTTGGACATCACACATACATACAAAAGTAAAAACAAAAACGAAAGAAAGTTTAACAATTATTGCAGGAAGTCCCAGTCATAGTCAACTGTCGGGTAAAATTACCAATGGAAACCTAGTAAATCTACCAATTATAAACTCTCGCGAGATTAGAGCAAATGGCAGGTTTATAAGGCTTGAAAACATCCGTATATTGTAAATATGATGGAAAGAAATTGGGAAAATGACAAGGAAATATTTCGACAAAATTTTAATTGCTTTGAAACATTTAAGTCAGAAGAATACAAATTTTATTTATCCATCGATATGTGATTTGTAGTACATAAAAGCATGCCTGAATGTCGACCCATGCAGGTTTTTGACATTTTTATATCGGGATGCAGGTTTTTGACATTTTTATATCGGGAGGAAATCCGAATATCGACTGCGACGAAGGGAATTTTTAATCACGTCTAGAGAGTCAAACAAACTTCTTCGGACTACCTCCGCATGAAAAAAATAAATCTTTCAACAAAAAGTAAAAATCACAATACAAATCAGCAAGATGGGATCGAAAATCTACTTGGGAGATGATGTAGTCGTTTCCGCCATGTCACCATCGGAAAATATCATCTTGGTTCTAGACGTATTATTGACGAAGACGTATTGTTCAGAACCATATATTTGCATCACACGAGGGTTTTACAGTCACACTGAAAGGATATTAAATCGATTTTTATGGTCACCAGAGTGATTTCATTGATAAATATTCTATGTCATTGTGTGATATGAAGCTGGACGTATTTGATGCTCGTTAGTTTACCTGTTTGTTCCGTTGTTGTATACCTTGTTCTCATTTGAGAACGTGACATTACTTTCTTCGATTGACCAAGGTTTACACGTCTGGTGTCGTCGATGAAGCAGCAGACGCTTACTCTTTCGGACAACCTGGTCATTATTATCCTGGTACTTACTTTTGTTCTTATTTTGCCCTAGTTTGTATGGCCTTTGGGTTTGGATTATGATTATGTTAACATGGTGATGTTTTTACAGCATGTGCAGCGATTATATCAACTTCCTAACGATCTAGGAATTTGCACTAAAATGTTTCATGTCTTAAAGATGCGTCAGTATAAGAAAATATTTCGAAACAATATAATTGAGTTCTTTCTGTTATCATTCATATCACAGCTTCACACCTAAGATAAAGGATTATTCCCAGACATCTTTCATCGCCGATATTATTATGACACCTGTTCATTTTGTCTTTATATCACAGTAATATCACATCGACTGCAACTTTCGATTGTATAAACGAATGGCTTTGAGGTCCCGCCGATCCTTGATTACCCACATAATCCCATTATCATTTACATCACAGGCACAAAAATATGCAGTGTCGTCTTGACAAACAGTTCGGATAAACTTTCCAGTTCCTTGATCGAACATTTGGATGATATGATCATAACATAGAAGAATATTACCACGTCTGTCAAAACAAAAATCATTGATGTCTAAAGATAAATCAACATCAATTACACATCTCTTGGTCAACAAACCGCCATATACAACGACTTGTTTTGATGTTTTTTGTGCATAAAGGATGCCTATATCCTTTGTTTGTGGACATTCCCTGATACGTGTCGCATTTGTATCAATAGCAACGTCATTTTCTACCACAGAATGTAATAAAACATTTCCTGTTGTGCTATAAAGTGTTAGCTGTCGGGTGTCCATCTCGGAAACAAGTACGCGTCCGTCTCTTGTCACGCATATACTTTCCGGTTGATCTTTGACCGTGAACACAGTTTCAAACTTCTCTGGTGATGTCGATCGTTTAATACTAAAATCACCATCATTTTCATGACATGCATACCAAGCAGTGTAGTCAATAGGTGACAAACACTCACAAAACTCAGTCTCTGTAGTAGAGATGTTCATTATGTTTTCAAATACACACACTGCGGAATCTACGCAGTATAACCTGCACCAGCCATTAGCTGAATATGGCAGCACAACATGTTTTGTAACCACATTGTCAATTGTTATGCAACATTTTTCTCCCTTCTCAATAATATTAATCACTTGGTAATCAGTTGCAATATGTGCACCGGTCCGGTCTGTATTTCCGATAGGAATGGCAGTATCACGTGACAGTCCCTTTTCCCAAACTTTGGCCGTTGCGGGATTTACTTTGTATTCATGGCATATGTCTGTAATGGTATCATTTTGTGCCATTGATTGCATTACTTGATCTGTGCACAAGTCACCATTGTTTGGTTGATGGTCATTTGAGGATGTCGGGCTTTTGCCCCCTAAAACATCCATGTAACAACGCTTATCACTATTTGTCAACGTCTTTACATCGTTGGACGCAAACCGCAACGGCGGATACACATCTCCGAACGTCGGTATAGCTGACACTGTTCGATCAGGTTGTTTTACAAATGTTTCTGATCCTGATTCAGTGGTTGCTGTCATGAATCCGCCAACTGTTTCATTACTGATCTGGCAAGGAATCTCAGTAAGGGTTCCTAGCTTTTCTAAGAGATGGACAGGTCCCGTAGGGTAAACAAGTTTCGTAAGTGGATATTCATCTGTCATAATAAGTTGACTAGGTTTCTTAGACAGTGTTAAAAGTCTTTCGGATACCGGCTGCATCCTTAATTCACTGTTTTTGCTCTCTGGGGAAAATGCTAGATTTTCTAATTGGGATTCAAATGTCTTCAGTTTCCTCTCATTTTCAGACACCTTCTCATTCTGAACATCGGTCCATTTTACCAACTGTTCCTTATAAAACTTATTTCTTATGTTAATTTCTCTTTTCAGTTACAGAATATTATCCTTGTGTTCCTGTATCATTTCCTGATGTTGAGATGTTTCTCTCCTCAAATACTCCCTTTCCTTTTCAGCAAGATATGCTATTAGATCAATCATGTTGTGACTATGATGACCTTCTAGATGGCATTTGTAGCATAAGGGTAATTCATTACACGTCTTACACAGGTAGACAAGCTCTTCATCAGGATGTAAATGACATCGGTCTTTTGACAAAATTAGTTAGCATTACAACACCCATTTAAATTGAATATTACTTATACACTTATCAAGATTGCATGTTGAAACTTATTTCATGTCGGAAATCACATTATATTCAGCTTTTAAGCAACCACGGTTAAAGTACTTTACAATATTGGAACATGGCCATGCAGCCATGAAGTTTAGTTTAGTTATCTTTTGTGTTAAAGTAACGGAGTTACAAAATGTTTGACAGTAGAACTTGATTTGCAGACGGAACCTTAATTTTTTTTCAGAACTTAAATACCAATGCTATTTTGTTAAATATAATTTTTACTGATATCACGTGCCTTATCAAATCATGAAAGTATGGCAATATGTTAAAATAATATCCTACACAAGTTGGCAAACTTTTCTATGTTTTGTACTTTTTGGAAACTTTTTCTATAGACTACTGTTAGCATCAATCAAAAATATCTTTCGTAAGGTCAGTTTGAAAATTGGTGGAAATACTCCCTGCCAATATATGACTAGACTTTCTAAATTTAGTCTTACGGCCATGTGTAAGGGATTGCGCTTAATTTTGCTCACCATTTTTAAGAGATATTTTCTATGACAACTCAACAAGATATAAAGGAATGTTTTCTGTCGATAGGACAAGAAATCTAAACACCGAGAGTACTGTATCATTTCAAAAGGACTACCCAAAAAGATATATATAGAACCGGAAGTACTGTATCATTTTAAAAAGTCTGCCCAAAAAGGTATATACAGAACCGGAAGTACTGTATCATTTTAAAAAGATTGCCCAAAAGGATATCTTCAGAAACGGAAGTACTGTAGCGTTTACAAAAAGAATGTTCAAAAAGATATTTCCAAAGTATAGAAACGTTTTCTTTCATCTGTTTCTTATCAACTGTTAAATAACGAGAACGTTTTACTTAATTATGAAGGTATGACAATAATCTATGTGGTTTGGCATTGTCATCCATCAGGACAGACCGATTAACCAATGGATGGACATCAAATTGCGAAACAACTAAAGTTCGAAGGATCTGATCGTGGTACTTCTGCTCATTTAAAGTCCCATCAAGAACATGCAACTGAATCTTACATTTTTAGAGGAAAGAATTTCAAAGTAGCAACATCATGAATGTGGCTCGCCTTGCCTGTCTATACATAATTCTATTTTCTCTATCTGTAGTATTTCGCGGTCTGCCAGCGTAGTGGTGTATAACGGTAGGTTATTTGTGAAATATGAATGCATACAATTATTTTGACATCAGGGACTTTACACAAACTAATAAAAGTAGAACTAAAGGGAAAATGCCACAACTGGACAAATGCACACGATGAAAAGTCCTACAAATTTGAGTATCGCAAATGGTTGTATAAAGCATAAAATACTATAACATCGCGTGGTATTTTACGGTTTTCCACAACATTTAAATACGTACCCGTATGGATGTGTACCGACTTGCACTCCTGCAAACTGCTTTTGCGTTGTTGAATTGTACACAGCTTCCTTTCTTGGCAAGACAGCAACAAAGTGATTCGGAGTCCACGAACTGGGATTGTGTTGCTTCCCCATTGTGTTAGTCCACATGACGTGAATAATTCGTCTATCGCCCTGTCGAAATTGTCGGGGCATGAGTATACGATGAAGATGCTGCCTCACATTGTACCCACCGTAAGATGGGTAAATGGAAAATATCTGTACACCAAGAACACTAGCTAGCGCGAATATGCTCCACATGCTACAAAAACTGTTAATCTTCAGTACATCCTTCGCGTATTGTCTGAAGGTAGAACGGCATACGTCATTGTTTGTCGGGACGTATATATCGGTATACAACGCTAAGGTCATTGCGAGGTCTTCAAATGGGTTATCAGTGCCTCTGTTCAAATATGAGTCTTCCAAGTAGCTGTCCTCAAACTGGCATAATTCCATACATATCCTTACTCTTATTTCGACGTGATGTGTCTCGTTCCCATAAGCAAACAAACTGCCAATTCTTGGTAAGCAATTTCCGTCCCCGAGAATTTGTATTGGTACGAAAGCATTTGGAGCATCATCATATGGGTACAAACAAGAGGCGACGCTATCCAGTTGGTAATCCTTTGCATCAAGGTTTGGTAGGTCTTTTATTGGAAATTTTTGCTCAACAAGTAACGAATATGCACTACATAGCCTCTTCATGTCGTCAAAGTCAGTAGTCTGTGACAGCACCGTATGTAATGTTTGAAAATAAGCTCGTCGTGCACCATCGTGTGTTATGTTGATGCTTTCGTTTTCTGTTCTATTTTCTAAATTTCTTTGCAGAGATGCGGTTCCTTCGGCCGGCCTTTGAAATAAATATAATATCATTCATTTACGTACGGTTTTCAAACTCACAAATATACGAAAAGCATTTTCGAGAAATAAACCTATCTATTCATACTATTGTTTATGCCACTGACACAATTATTAGAAGCGTTTCGATTTTATCTAAAGTCGACTTCCGGGATAGCTTTGATATGACCATATACTTGTGTGCAGTATTTTTCATTAGTAGCATTCGAATACACAAAAATAAATAAATAAAATAAAACAAAATTGTAATATTTGATTATGCTTATTGTTATCCATACCTGTCACTACATAGGTTAAGTAGAATGGCAAGACATTGATCGTCACCCATGTCATCAACATCGCTACTTTGGGATGATTTAGAATCTATCGCCGATTGGTGTTGATCAAATGATGGATTCGAGTCCAAATCAGTATAATTTGATATAAATGTCTCCAAGGCTGTAGTATGACCTCCGGTTTCATCAATAACTTCGTTTACATTTATAACGGAGACAGCCTGTTTTGAGTCCAACTTCCGCTTCCTTTCCCGAAATTTTTCTTGGCGTTTCTTGCAGAGTTCTTTGTCATGTTGTTTTTTCTCCACTGAACGTTTTCGTCTTTCCTGTCGTTTTCTTTCCCTTTCCCGTTCCATAAATTCTGTATTGTCCTTTCGCTTTTCACGCCATAACTTAGATCGAACGGAGCTTGCAGAAGCCATTTTATTTCTTTTTACTTAAAATCACTCAAGTGACATCCATGCCTTAGAAGAGTTTTATTGGATATGGACATTTTTCTTATAACCTTCTGCGCCACCTAAAACATACAGAAACAACACTTGTTTTCATAAATCTTCAGACGTACTAGTATCTTACGCCTGACAAAACGGATAAAACTTGAATTAACATCGATACTTCGGTCCACGAATTAATTCAAAACTATTAAAACCTTTGGTATCTATAACATATCACGATTTCTTATATATATCTGAAACTGACAGACATATTCAGGAAGAAGAACAATAGTTAGTAGTTTGTGTCGATTTAGTCGAGATCTAGGAAAAGTCGGTGTACTGAGAAAGTCTGTCTTTTGACAAATGTGTTCTGTTTCAAGCAGTAGAACAACGCAAAATCTAGTCTAAATATATATTGTCTTTGTTTTTGCATAGTTTGACATTATTTTTATAAAATAGCAGACATGGTCTATTCACGAAAAGACAGAAATACTTCTTTCCATTCTCTCAAGCATAACAGAGCAATATATCTTATGATACATGTTCCAGCCACATTCAGTCCCAAGCATCATTTAATATTACTAACAAGTTTAAACTTTCATCCTCAAGCATCACTGACTGGTACTGTGTTATATTACCCCTAAGTTAAAACCTTCAGCCAATATCATCACTGACGAATACAGTGTTATGATACCCATGTTATATTTCCTCTGAGTTAAAACTTTCATCTCCGAGCATCACTGACGAGTCTAGTGTTATAATACTCCAAAGTAAAAACGTTCTGCCCCTAGCATCACTGACGAGTCTTGTGTTATAACACTCCAAAGTCAAAACGTTCAGCCCCTAGCATCTCTGACGAGT
Source organism: Ylistrum balloti (assembly GCF_031769215.1). Classification (NCBI taxonomy): domain Eukaryota; kingdom Metazoa; phylum Mollusca; class Bivalvia; order Pectinida; family Pectinidae; genus Ylistrum; species Ylistrum balloti. Next base: position 1,800,123 of record NW_026781888.1, read on the forward strand.
CTAGTGTTATAATACTCCAAAGTAAAAACGTACAGCCCCTAGCATCACTGACGAGTCTTGTGTTATAACACTCCAAAGTCAAAACTTTCAGCCCCTAACATCACTGACGAGTCTAGTGTTATAATACTCCAAAGTCAAAACGTTCAGCCCCTAGCATCTCTGACAAGTCTAGTGTTATAACACTCCAAAGTCAAAACGTTCAGCCCCTAGCATCTCTGACGAGTCTAGTGTTATAATACTCCAAAGTAAAAACGTACAGCCCCTAGCATCACTGACGAGTCTTGTGTTATAACACTCCAAAGTCAAAACGTTCAGCCCCTAGCATCTCTGACGAGTCTAGTGTTATAATACTCCAAAGTAAAAACTTTCAGCCCCTAACATCACTGACGAGTCTAGTGTTATAATACTCCAAAGTCAAAACGTTCAGCCCCTAGCATCTCTGACGAGTCTAGTGTTATAATACTCCAAAGTCAAAACGTTCAGCCCCTAGCATCACTGACAAGTCTAGTGTTATAATACTCCAAAGTAAAAACGTACAGCCCCTAGCATCACTGACGAGTCTTGTGTTATAACACTCCAAAGTCAAAACGTTCAGCCCCTAGCATCTCTGACGGGTCTAGTGTTATAATACTCCAAAGTCAAAACGTTCAGCCCCTAGCATCACTGACAAGTCTAGTGTTATAATACTCCAAAGTCAAAACGTTCAGCCCCTAGCATCTCTGACGAGTCTAGTGTTATAATACTCCAAAGTAAAAACGTTCTGCCCCTAGCATCACCGACGAGTCTTGTGTTATAACACTCCAAAGTCAAAACGTTCAGCCCCTAGCATCTCTGACGAGTCTAGTGTTATAATACTCCAAAGTAAAAACGTACAGCCCCTAGCATCACTGACGAGTCTTGTGTTATAACACTCCAAAGTCAAAACTTTCAGCCCCTAACATCACTGACGAGTCTAGTGTTATAATACTCCAAAGTCAAAACGTTCAGCCCCTAGCATCTCTGACAAGTCTAGTGTTATAACACTCCAAAGTCAAAACGTTCAGCCCCTAGCATCTCTGACGAGTCTAGTGTTATAATACTCCAAAGTAAAAACGTACAGCCCCTAGCATCACTGACGAGTCTTGTGTTATAACACTCCAAAGTCAAAACGTTCAGCCCCTAGCATCTCTGACGAGTCTAGTGTTATAATACTCCAAAGTAAAAACTTTCAGCCCCTAACATCACTGACGAGTCTAGTGTTATAATACTCCAAAGTCAAAACGTTCAGCCCCTAGCATCTCTGACGAGTCTAGTGTTATAATACTCCAAAGTCAAAACGTTCAGCCCCTAGCATCACTGACAAGTCTAGTGTTATAATACTCCAAAGTAAAAACGTACAGCCCCTAGCATCACTGACGAGTCTTGTGTTATAACACTCCAAAGTCAAAACGTTCAGCCCCTAGCATCTCTGACGGGTCTAGTGTTATAATACTCCAAAGTCAAAACGTTCAGCCCCTAGCATCACTGACAAGTCTAGTGTTATAATACTCCAAAGTCAAAACGTTCAGCCCCTAGCATCTCTGACGAGTCTAGTGTTATAATACTCCAAAGTCAAAACGTTCAGCCCCTAGCATCACTGACGAGTCTAGTGTTATAATACTCCAAAGTCAAAACGTTCAGCCCCTAGCATCACTGACGAGTCTAGTGTTATAATACTCCAAAGTCAAAACGTTCAGCCCCTAGCATCACTGACGAGTCTTGTGTTATAACACTCCAAAGTAAAAACGTTCAGCCCCTAGCATCTCTGACAAGTCTAGTGTTATAATACTCCAAAGTCAAAACGTTCAGCCCCTAGCATCTCTGACGAGTCTAGTGTTATAATACTCCAAAGTCAAAACGTTCAGCCCCTAGCATCACTGACGAGTCTTGTGTTATAACACTCCAAAGTAAAAACGTTCAGCCCCTAGCATCTCTGACGAGTCTAGTGTTTCGATACTATCAATTAAATGCTTTCAGTCCATTGTTTTAATGCACGACGAGTTTGATTTCGGGCAATCATAGCAAAACTTTAAATTAGAATCTTCATGAAATTATAACACTCTCTGAGATAAATTGATAAAAATAAAGCTAGCCGACACTCCCTGTTGTGTCTATCACAGATAACCGAGTTCATCACGTGACCTTTCAAAGCCTCGTTTTAACCTGACGCATTGATGTGTTTTCTTACTAAGTATAATTATGTGATCAGCCAAAACTTCATTTGCAAGCCATGTTTCAATTCTTACTTTGTACAATGACATCTTATTTCACGCTGTACACGAGACAGAAGGAAATAAATGAAACTTAATTAATTTGAATATAAAATTTCATGCGAAAAGACATTGTTTACACCCTCCGGACGATAATGATACAAATCACTGTTAGTCGCTCCTGTTTTATTTGGATTTTTTTTGACGTTGTTTATAAAATGGTTACGACTTTAAAGTATAATAATTAACAGAAACTACACAATTTTTCTGCTCTTTCAGAAAGGAAAACACACACTAACATTTGAAGATCGTATACAATAAAAGCGTTCTAATGATCGCAATTCGCTCATAACGGGGATCGAAATTATTTGTAATGCTAAATAAAACAACTCCAGCTACTACATAATTATAGCCGTCAAATGTACTGTTTTATGATTATCTTCACTCTGCTATAAAAATAGACTGACGCTAGGTAAATATTGCGGTAGGATATAAATAGATCATGCCGTAATGTATAAATATAGAAATGCGTATATTAGAAACCGGAAATTCCAGACCTATTTTTAGACAGCTCCGACGCTGTTACCATTAATAAGCTAACATGGACGTAATCAGGGGCTTTTTATCCTCACTTTTACATGATGATATATGACAGAGATACCATAGACCATACAACAATGATTATAATAAACACATCACACTCTTACGCTGTGATTTAAGTATTATATATTTAGTGTTGGAGAGTTTTTGCTTCCTATATATTTCTCACAGTCGTATTTGTGTTCTTAAGCATGGGACTAACAACACACTTCTAATACTTCCTTGTCCAGTCTCTATTTCAACAATGCATTACAACATTTACATATATACTAACACAATGTACTTGAGAAATGAGTGATTTGCCACGGAATAGTATTAATCGTCACCTTATATGTGTCACTTGTGCTACTGCCGAGTCATTTCCAAAGCAAGAAATACAATTATCGATGTATATGAACATTTACCTGTGACTTTTCACGTCAGTATAACATCCCGGAATTTAAAAATCAAAATGTCGTTCAGGAAAACATAATGATAGAAAAATCATACTTACTGATATCTCTAACGATGTCGATAAGTGACTAGGTGTAACGTTACGAATGCTTTGATCTATAACCTGCTTATAACAGCAGTCATAATGACGTGTCACCGTATATACATATGTACTATTTTTCTTGGTAAAACCGAAGACTATTTATAGCTGCTAGCCTAATATTGTTATTCTGTTTTAAAGAGTTGATGTAATTTCAAAATGTCAACTACTACATTAAAGTCTATTAAGCGACTATAATGTTAAAAAACACCAAAACAAAACAAAAAAATGACATTATCGCGTGTATCGCTTTTTTATGGATATATTTTATTATTCATAAGCCGAATTCTCCATTTCCCGATGTTGAAATCTAAGGTAATAGCCGCTTTAATTGTAATATGTACAAGTCGTTGTGTTTCGCATCCTACAATAAAACTACCAGAGTAATTTTTTTTTCAGACTTATGTTTTTATTCGGTTTATAATGACATGCATTTGTACTTTGTCAGAGATATTGAAGATGACAGTCAATGTCTTATAACTCATGCGACGAGAGGTATTCTACGTACAATTTTTTCTTTTGTGACGTCATCAACATGATCGGGAAACTGTTTACCCTTTATATTTACTCATGTTGTGTATATGTAATGGGTGAAGAGGTGGGAGGTAATTGCTTGATGTTACCGCTCCATCGCTCACTGGATTAGGTACGATTCAGCATTTAGTATTACTTATATTGGAACTCTTTTGTATGAAAAGTTGGGAAAAAGAAGAATAATAAAAGAGATAGAGAGAGGGACTCAGCACTCTGGACAGATTTGTTTATCGTCATTTGTTACCAAACCAAATTCCCCGATCACACTCATCATTGTCTCATTTAGGTCCTTAACATCAATGACGAGTCCTAGAAGGACTAATTAGCTGTATGATGTAGCATCACTGACGAGTCCTGAAAGGACGAAATAGCTGTATGATGTAGCATCACTGACGAGTCCTGAAAGGACGAAATAGCTGTATGATGTAGCATCACTGACAAGTCGATAGATGTAAACAATATATTAAAATGTGCCGTGTATTGTTATGCGTTGCGATATCTCAAACAGATTAAACATATATACATAATCAATTTGATTTTTCCACACAGAATGATATAGCAACGATTGTTCATCCTGGCAACGCAGTTATAATAGAAAGGGGTGTAATAGGAAGTATCATATATGCTACCAGCGCGTAACCATCATAACTTCACCATTGTGCATTCCTTTTTGTGGATTCCACTGACTGTAATTAATGTTTTGTTTTAGTTTAAATCGAGATATAATCAACTTAAGTTAGCAACAATGACAAAGGTTTTTCAGTTATACATATTATATGTAAAATGAGGTTTTCGGCTAAATAAAGCATTTGATGTCATTATAAATAACATACATACAGCTCGAATGCAATAGTTTACGAATATTTCATATGTCTGACTGGGACACATTAGTGGCATATGTGGAAGTACACGTCAGATAACATACACGTCATGTCAACTAATTAGGTAAACGTTTTACATGTAACCAACAATAAAATAATAGATGTGATCAAGGATAGACACAAACTTCTAAAACATGGTATACTTACTGATCTTGTGTAGCCTTACACATTCCACAGTGGTATGTATCAAATCAACATGACGTGGTTTTATAAATAGCACTTGGTAAAACACAGCTATTTATAGCCATATCCTTTTATTGAACAGCGAGTCATTAATATGACATTAAAAATCGTTCAGACTTTAATAAATGTATATTTCCTTAGAGACCTATTTTTCATGCAGTCCTCTTAAGCAATATATGAAGACTGATTTAATAACATTCATAAATCGACAACTTTCAGTTGAGGCCACACACCGCATAACGGATAACAATCGTGTCTGTGTATTCAAACACCGAATAGAAACATTTCTTCTCTTGTATAAGCGTCATGTAAAAACATTTCTTGAGAACAAATCATACTTTGTAGAAATTTACGACCATTTTACTTCTTTCTATGATAAATAATTAATTGTGAAGTTTTAGCTTATTATTACATATCTATTTTAAATTAAACTCTGCGATTTGTTATCAGTTCGTTTTTTTCCCATTGCTTTTTAACTCTAAAAATACCAAAAAAGGGATTTCTGATCGAATTCTGAAATAACATACAGTAAAGTTGAACATAAATATAAGTATCCATGATATTGCTAGTCATTAAATGTGTTCGTCAATTGTATCTGTGTTGTAATGTTAGGGGTTTTTAAGACATCGTAATATATAAATATATCTGATTTATGAGAAACAATTGTCAAATGTTTGAAAATCGTGCAATTGTTTTAAAAGTACACTTCATAGATATTATTATGTTCATTAGTAGTAAGGGGCTTGGTATGTAAACAAGTATAAGACACTTTCAGTATAACAGTATTATTTGTACTATTTCATAGGGAATATCTTTCCTCATACAGTTCCTAGATACAGTAGCACAATCTTATAAACAAACATTGATTATGACAGTAGAAAAGAGGAGGGAACCGAACAACAACAACTCTTCCAAAACAAAGCTTTAAATCTCAACGTTCTCCTGGAATTGAAGGTGAAAAACAAATAATACTAAATTGCTAAAAATGTTACGCCAAGATGCAGAGCAAACAGAGAGAAATTAGTTATATGTATTTTAACCTATGGTTTTCAATATTTTGAATTTTGGATTTTAATTGCCCTCCCTTCGGCATTTGATTGCTATTTTGCTAGCGTATCTGTGATCCTAATTTGCGTCATATAAATAATGATCTATAATGTAAAGGTTGATTTATATTCCATTCCATATGTCGGCATTGATGTAAGCCTATTATGGTTGGTTACACAGGTACGACACAGTTTGATAGACTCATTGGCATATGCAATAACTATAAGTTTATTTGTATCGAAAGGGGAAATTCGCCTCGGCACCTGCTACCATTACAGGTCATTTTAAAATCTATAGACAGGTACACCTGTCCGTAATATGAGATTCCTTGGGATATGTTGTATGTAAACATAACTCAATGGACTGAATTGGTTTGGGCAATTGTTTGAGCCTAACATTACCAAATTTGGAATTTTGACATTGATATTTGTACTATACTTGACCTCTTAGTCATTTTCGATAAAACAGGATGTTAGATTTTGCCTTCAACATTGAGAGTTAGTTTTTTGTCTACGATGGCTCAGATCGCCTGAAGTGAAACATTTTATCATACCACATGGATATTATCTCGATGTTCTCAGAGGGTCATAACCTGAATGTAACAAAGACAGGAAAAACATTCTAACTCCTTCTGTTGAAATGGTGGTATATTGTTATCCCCCGCTTTCATCGAAACGGGAGATATCAATTTGGGTTTGTCCAGTCGTCCGTCCTCCAGTCCCGTCGTCTGTCGGTCACACTTTCGTTTCCGTGTTCTAACTTCCCTCAAATATCATCCAATTTGGGTGAAACTTGGTCAGCAGATGCATCTTTGGGTCATTAAGACTGAGTTTGACTATCAGTGTCATCTGTTAATAATTATGCATAGTGATGAGGTATCCTTTTATTTCATTAATCGGTTCATTTCCGTGCTCTAACTTCCCTGAATATAATCTGATTCAGAGGAAACTTGGTCAGCAGATGCATATAAAGGCACATCAGGCTGAGTTCAGCAATCAGTATCATCTGTTAATATTTATGCATACTAATTAGGTATCCTTTCATTTCAATGGTCGGTCAGTTTTTGTGCTCTAACTTTCCTAAATACAATCTGATTTAGATGTTACTTGAAGTCCCACAAATATTATCAGTTTATCATTAAACTATATAATTCTACCTAGCATTATGACATGTTTACTTTTAACCTCTATCTACTTACAATAAGTTTGGAAAGCGGGGGATATAAATTCCATGGATTTGCTTATTACATTTGGTCTGCAGCATCCTTGTGTAGACAGATTTCATTATGGTATAAATAATGGAACAAACAATCGGAGATGCAGTGGAGCGCAGAAATATATAAGAACGTTCGTGCAGTGCCTAGTCCGGTACCTAATACAATATAAAAAGACTATATAACTTTCCAATAGATTCAATATCTTACAGGCCACTCAATTATCGATCGTTACTCACCAATGTTCACGTGAAATAAAAAAAAGTATTGAAAATGCGATCCGAGAATTTTATATCTTCATTTGCAGAAAAATCAAAAAGATCGGCGCATCATATTTCCATCACCTGTTCCGGGATTCAGTCAAAAATGTAATATATGTTAGACGAAAGCTCATGCAGCAATATGTGGACGACTGACCTAATGCTATTGTGTTGCTAAAGGATACGTTTGTATCACGCTAACGAACAACTGGATGTACATGTATCTGTATTGTCGCTTAATTTTGTGCCACAAAGTGTATGACACCGGTTAATTGGTAATGAAAAGTATAACATTGAATGGCTTGTTACCAAGGTGATTTAAGTAATAAAAGATGATACAAATGTCGAAGGGTGCATCAAGTTGCCACATAAATAATATTACTAGGATTGTCACTATCTAGCTGTGTTTTGTTACTAGAAACAAGAGAGAATTACCTCATTTTGCATATGAAATAAGTTGATATATTAAAGGCAGATCTACCCACTGTTTTCTGCATTAGAAAGGACACGCCAGTTTTCTCTTCCATCCGGTATTTTGTGGTCCTTCCAGTCTGTGTACTCCACAGGATTGTCAGTAATTGGCCAGACCCATTGTCCTTCCACCCTGGAATCCGTGGAGCTAAGGTAATACTACCCTAAATACACAAACGAATTACAAGGATCATACGGGCATCAACTCCGTTGAAATTAAGCATTGTAAAACTAGTAAGATTAATATTAGAGTAATGATATAATACTCGTGTTTGGATTATGACTGTGATGAGATTTTGGCATTCTTTCTTTCCTTCTTCTTTCTTTCTTTGACGTGTGGTAATAACATGAAGCCAATTCCATGTATATCAGTCTTAGCAAGCAAAGGGAAGCGAGGGACACTATCACAATACTGACCATTAACCAAGGAGAAATAGCACCATTAATACAGACTCTGGAATATCTAGTCCAAGAAAGATAACTCAAAGCCTTGCTCACGGGTTGGAATGCTTGTAGAATAACAAACGGAAGGCAGTGGCAAGGGAAGCAATCAATAATTTGGTCGCTTCATAACGCATCAGGCAATGGGGAGAGCCGGTACCATGGTTGCGCCCTATTGTGACTGATAATATGTTCAGTAAGAGCCGGTACAATGGTTTCGCCGTATTGTGACTGATAATATGTTCAGTAAGAGTCGGTACAATGGTTTCGCCCTATTGTGACTGATAATATGTTCAGTTAGTAGCGGTACAATGGTTTCGCCCTATTGTGACTGATAATATGTTCATTTAGAGCCGGTACCATGGTTACGCCCTATTGTGACTGATAATATGTTCAGTTAGAGCCGGTACCATGGTTACGCCCTATTGTGACTGATAATATGTTCAGGCATTATATATATATATAGTTCAAAGTATTACACGTTCCGGATGATTTGGTTCTTTATACATGTAATAATAAGATTTTTTCCATTCCAGTCCTATAACACATCACGTTACATGTACAAGACAATCAACACAATTATAGGAGTTGGATGGCAAGGTATTTGAGTCTGAAAAAAATCGAGGCAGTCCAATATTTACTTTTGAAATCAGTGTGTTTTGAGAGTTTAAAATAAAACATGGTAGCTTGACATTAAAACTGTCTGAAAATCATATAGGTTAACCCTTCAAGTTACCTTTACAGTATTATAACTTTGTGTTGGTGACAAAATAATGTAAAAATCGTCATTTTATATCATATTAAAACAGATCGAAGTAGGTGGTTCTGTTGTTATTCAGTTGTCTAATCTAACCTGATCACTTCCTCAATGCATTGCTATCATTAAAGCGGAAATATTTTGTTTTCATGAACAGTTCCGAGTAAATGAAATTTCCACTGTGAAATTACATTAATATTAATTAACAGTATTAAACTTTACGGAAACTTTTGAGCTGACAATCCTTATCTGGGTTCATCCTTATTGCAAACATATAAAACATTGTTATTTTGACCTGTGCACGTGACAACGTTGACCTATTGGCATCCGCATTCCATATCTATTTACTTCCGGCATCATGTGGTGGTATTTCCACGCTAATGTATAAGACAAATTACGTGAATACATAAGCGAGCAATAAAATCGTTTATTTCTTTGAAAAAAAATAAAAATCGTTTGGTCATTTTTCTACAATCAGTATTTATTATTATTATTTTTTTTTTTTGCAGGATGACTTTCCTTTGTCGGCATAGATTAGCAGCAGCTTATTTCAAGTAATTTAATATATAAATCCATATAAAACCTTAACGCTCATAATTCTAAATTACGCAAATACGAATTATATTCCGTAAGTATTTACATAAAAGCTCATTCACGTGTACCTGTAGTTGGTATGGTAAATGACGGCGAAAACATTTCGTTAAAGTCATTTCAATCCGGCACACCTTTCAGGGAAGGTTGAGAACTGATATGAACGGAACATATTATAATATTCGGGATTCGTTTGTATGGCGTTGTTAAACACTTGATAAATTGTATGCTGCGGGACAAGATTCCTATTAATACTAGAGGAACACCGCTCTAATTATCAGGCTTTGATTTTTATTCTTTGGCGTTATAAAGGAGGTATGAAAAGCATTATATTTTGGTCATGATATGGTCATTAGCAATTTCTCTACAGCGGCAAGTGTCATGCTTTCCCATGCAAGTGTTATAATGTAAGAGAGAATGACAACAATTCATTTTGACGGGGTTTTCTCCGTATGAACATTTCTACAGAAAAAAAATCTTACGAAAACCAAGTCATTGACTTTTCAATAATTATAGCAATTATTCCTAGCCAACATGCAATATAGTCTCATTTATATCACATCTAGAACAATGACCTTTTTTAATAATGAGTACTTTTCTTGATGAAGCGTGTCTTTTCAATGAACATATCAACCTGACTTTATCTCAAGATAATATAGTTGAATGACATTGATGCGTAGATTTGAGAAACCTTTTTCTCTCTAAACGTTGATTTCTGATCACGGGGTATATGAATATTCAAAGCTACACCTTCAAGTTCCTAATTAAAAGGGTGTTTCACGTATCACATTGGTGATTGAAGCCACAATCAATCATGATTTAGTAATTATCTAAAGCAACAGAAAAGCTGTCGATCACATTTGGTTACGTCACACACTGTATAAATTCTCTGTAAGTGCTAAAACCTTTTTGACATTCTCTTATTTTGCTCCGGCGTGCATAGCTTTTTTCTTAGAATGTAGCAACTTGTTCGGACGATGGGAGTGCCAGTCTCTTCAATCGGACATAGCTGGTGACGGAATCTTTCGTGGTTGGGCGGTCCCTGTGATTAGTCACGCTTTCGGTAGGAAAATATGGCTCCTCATCGATGACAACTGGTTCTTCCTGGATCGGTTTGTTTTCCTTTTTTGGCCATCGATCTGGCTTTTTGTTCACGTTTTGTGGTTTCTTTTGTGGTTCCGGTTCCGGTTCCGCCAGTTTGTTGGATACGGTGAACAGCTTACTATCTTCCCTCTGGGTAGCCAAGAGAACTTTTACCTGATGTAAGGAGAGAAAACTGAATCATTTAGATTATAATTTAAAGGATGCCCTTTTTCAATTCTGTTTATCAATTTTATATTATTATGCCGCTATCAACTGAGAGGTCATTAGGTCCAACAAATTGTGAACAAAGAGGTCAAATATTAAACGAAAAAATTAAACCACCAAAAGCTACTTCATTTCAGGATGGATTTGAGTTATTTGTTTACACAACCACGTTCAAACATGTCTTAATTAATTTCGTTAATTAGTTAATTATTTTCAAGAACATTTTATCATTCCATTTACTTTTGTAGTCTATACTTTGGACAACCATTGCATTGAAATCGCCCCAGACATATTATGTATACAAATCTATATAGTTTGAACATCTGGTATGAGTGCATGAATAAAGTTTCCGAGATCATGGTCACAGGCCACTTTTACAACAAACAGTTTGTACAAAAATATGCCAACCAATTTTCGAGGTGAACCTACACGAATCTACCTGTCTCAGTCGAAATGTGGTGTACGATATGAAATAGGCGGAATGTTGAAACTAGAGTTAATATAAAAACCTGCCTACTAACTTGTACATGTATCTGTTTTTCTACTTATAAGTATAATGGCTAACATAATGTGTATGTTTCTTCATTTCAATATAATTTGGGAGTTCTACAAGAGAATATACAACGCCTAAACATTTTGAAATTGATTGTATTTAACGCTTTTCGCTCCAAATTATTTCTAAATAATTTTCGTTAAGTTGTACTCTTCGCAATATCGATGGAATTGTCCATCAATAAATAAATAAATAATTCCTGGTTGATGATGTTGAACCTACCCGGTTGGTCCTGAGAGGGGAACAACAACAACAGATAGAAGCGGATACGATAGCGAATGCAATCTCGTTGAAGGAGAAGAAAGCTGTTAGAATTGGGATCAACCATCGGTACGTCTCGGCATCCATCGAATGTCTCTGTAAACAACGAAAATACATAATAAAAACTTCGATACGTCTCGACATTAATCGTATGTCTCTGTAAATAATTTAAAATGAACAATCAAGGCTTCGGTACGTCTCGGCATCCATCGTATGTATCTGTTACAGGAAAATGTACAACCAAAACTTCGGTACGTCTCGGCATATATCGTATGTCTCTATAGACAACGGAAAACACACTACCTTAAGTTCGGTATGTGTCGTGTGTCACGACATTCCTGAAAACATGAAATAAGACCAGCCTCGTATGCTATTTTTTGTTTATGTAGACGTTCAAACTACTGATGTTCATCTATATAACCTTCACGATTAATCAGCACACCGAATATCAGTGGGCCGTTAGTTACAAAATGAACAACATTTAACGAACCAAAATATATGTAAAAAACATATTTAGAATTAAAATGTTAATGAACCAGACGTAACTACAAACAGCTACAAAAAAAACCGATTATTATCTTCTGGACAGAAAAAAAAATTTTTATGGGCACTTGTTTTGCATCTTGCGTTTGTGTAAATGGTAAAGTAATTTTGTACTATGCTATATAGGTCATCCTTAATATTTCTGTATAATAAACCATTACATAAATAACTTCGATAAATCCGATAAATTTACAAAATTCCGTCTTACATTTTGTAATTTGAAATTGTTTGAGCGAATTTATATTTTTTGGATGAACATTACACGCATCTAGAAAATGTTATCTCAGATATGAGATTTACAGAAAGTAGAGATAATAGACTGTTATAAAGTTATACTATCGTTAACTAGTTTGTAACCTGCTTGTTTCATTATTATTGTTCATAAGACAGGTGAACGATATGGACAGTAACTTTTTTCTGAAGATAAATCTAGTTAATTAATTCACATTGATGATGACTTAACTATGAATCCACCTGTTTCTTTATCATTTTAACCCATAAAAAGACAAACTATATATATAATAAATAGCTGATTATAAGTGTAGGATATTTTCTTGGGGATTTGAGCGCTGAAGGAATTCCTTTGATAGTGAACGGTTTTTTTTTTCATCATTCTAACCATGGACCATACAATGATTATACGTTTCGTCACCGGATAATTTGGCCGAAACAACTGGCGAAGTCGAAGAACATTTACAACAAGATGGACGATTAATGCAAAAATATCTTAAAAATAACGAGGCAACATGGGCTTATATATAGCAGGCAGTTACAATTTCAAAAAATCAATGACATTCACAAAATCGACAGAATAAGTATTAAAGTCTAGCCAGGTGTTTTTCTGTTAAACATAACTCATGTCCGCTATATACATTTGTACTATACCGAAGGCACTTCATTTCACCAGTGTTTTTATTATGAGGTAGTTTAATCCACCTTCATCAACACACGTGGTATTGGTTTAATCCTCACATATCCCCCACATACACTTAAACCTATCTCTTCCTGCACTATTTCCGCGTACCCCTTCCTCACCCTACCAACACACACACATAATACAATTCCCGTTAATCTCTCCACGTGTCCCCTCTTCCCATACCTCCACCCCGTCATTCTCAACACTCCTGCAACTCACCCCGCCCCACCCAAACATATACTCCCATTCCTGAACACACTGCCACCCTATTCCATCACATTATCCCATTCCCAAAACCACTCCCACGACCGCCCCAACCCAACAAATTCTCCTTTTCCCGAAAAACATTCCCACCCCACCCCATCCCAACACATTCTCCCATTCCCCAACACGCCCTACCCCCACCCCACTCCAACACATTCTCCCATTCTCCAACACAAACCACCCCCAACCCCAACATATCCTTCCATTCCCAAACACACTCCCACCCCACCCTAACATATACTCCCACTCCTCAACACACTCCCACCCTAACATATACTTCAATTCCCCAACACATACCCACCCCAACATATACTTCCATTCCCAAGGACACCCCCAGCCCAATCCCAACATAAACTTCCATTCCCCAACACACACCCACCCCAATCCCAACATATACTTCCATTCCCCAACACACACACACCCCTATCCCAACACATACTCCCATTCCCCAACACACCCCCACCCCCATGCCAACATATACTTCCATTCCCCAACACACCCCACCCCCATCCCAATATATACTTCCGTTCTCCAACACATTCTCCCATTCCCCAACACACCCCCACCCCCATCCCAACATATACTTACGTTCTCCAACACATTCTCCCATCCCCGTCATTCTCCCATTCTCCAACACATTCTCCCATCCCCGTCATTCTCCCATTCTCCAACACATTCTCCCATCCCCGTCATTCTCCACGCTATTTGCTTAATTATACGTACCATGACTGAGACAACAGTTGTTATTGTCATACACACAGGTCCAAAGATGGCGGCGTTCATTATACTCAGTACCAGGAAGGTTAGTTTCTATCAAAACATTGACATATATTTTAGTTATCATGACCGTAACATAAATGTCGGTTTTCATAGAATTGTGAATACATCTATAAATTATATATCAAAATACGAAAATAATAACTAGCAACTTGACTTTGTGATATAAATTTCTACAATATGTCATATATCTGGTTCACGAGAATGTTTGATCAGATAAGAATTAATTAAGTATGAAATACTTCTATAATAGGTATCGCTACATCATTGAGATACTTTTTACTGTCACAAAGGCGCACATGTCCTGCTTATCTATTCCCACTACAGATAAAACCATGCGTACATATATTGAAAACTTCACTTTTGTCGAAATGCAGTTTAGGATTACGTAACATACACCACTAAGATAAACAATTCGCTGTTCGTTAAACCTATTGGGTAGTGTTCAGAAATTAAATCGTGTTTATGTCGTCTTTCTGACGACGTCGCCGTGACTTACAAAATAATTGAGCGTCGATTTGTTTCTCTGTGACATGCATGCGGCCATAGCTCCGGCGACACAGAACTGTGAACGATAGAGAAGATTGAACAAAGTATCACTCAGAATTATAGGGTCATGTACAATCTGATTCCATTTTACATGTTATTATTTTGTAAACAAATCAAAACGTCATTTCTTATTGAAGTAACATACATGTCTTGACATGACTTGTGTCCATTATGTCCCCTAAAAAATGGGGGAAACCTCTCTTTCCTGACGTCATCTATATGTAAGTACATGAAGCTTAAATACCGCCCTGTATCGATTCGTTATAGTGACGTGTAGCGGGGGACGGGAGATGAATTCGCTGATGGTCTGTGACGAGTCCGTGGTAAGAGAGATGTAGTATTAAATGTCCAAAACGGAGCTGATAAAACTAATGAAATTTTAACAACAGTGGTGCTAAATGTTTAAATGTACATATGTACAATTCCACTCCCTATCTGTACTTTGTTGACACTAACTGTCGCTAAACACTCAACAAGAAGCGTTTCATACGACGGCACGGTTCACAGTCTGTATAGGTAAAACAGGAAGCGAGTAAGCTAGACTCGTTGAAAAATCCTAGTGGTTTTTGTGTTACATTGAGCAGTAAAGATGGAGATCTTTGCCCGAACTGTGACACATCAACATTATTCAAACATTTCTCAGTGCTCCATGCTTTTTACTCAGCATTAAATAAAATGCACGGACACTGGTTAGTCCGCTGTTCGTATAATGTAACCTGGTGTTGTTTTATGCTGTCTTCTTGTCAATATTTCAATATTTCATAATTTAATGGGATAATACTTTACAGTCTTTCATTAGTGACTCTTCAATCAGTGGACATCTCAAACCTTTGTCGAAGAATCTATCTTTGACACTTTTTAAATGTTATTTTGCCTGCCGATGTATATGGGGGGAAATGCGTGTGTTTTTGGAAGCTGCTATATGTTTCTATAAGCTTCCGTGTGATAAAGATACATCTCTAAAACATAGTGTCGACGTCACCCAGCAGGTCATTCTATCCGGTCACATTGTACTGACAACAGGCTAGTCAGAAAGACTCTGATATGTTTCGGCCAGGGTCCAAAATCCGAGGCCTTCCACACCGGGTTAACTTATTCTAAAAAGTGAGGCAGCGTCAATAGAGGAATTAGAAAGAAACTTAGAGTTAGCAAGGCGAAATCAGATCTCAAATTTAATCACCTCTAACGAATCATGTCGTTGGGTTAGCAGGTACCATTCTTAAGCCAAACCTGCGGGGCAATATTACCTTATCAGAGAAAAACGTTAAAGGTATCTCCGAATCTACAAAAATGTTTTCTTATACAATAGAAACAGTATTAAGTTTACAAGCTTTCATTCATATTCGTAAATATACATTTCAGTAAGTTGTCTGTACGGGGACTTGTCAAACAGTTACAAGGACGGACACATTCTCTATTTCTTTATTTGTATATATTAAAAGAAGTTAAAAATCTCTCAGGTAATTATACTATTTCTAGAATGGATACTACGTACGACGACAACATCTCATAATTTTGGGCAACGCAACACACCACCTAATTAATGAACAATCGCCGGAGTAATATATCAAAGGACACGATCATGTCAGTACATATGTCTTCCGCCTGTCAAATCCCCGTATGTAGATATAATACTAACGGAATTTTACATACGTGCTACAGGATTGCCACACGCGAAAGCCAGATGCTTGTTTGGGCTGATTTCCAAATCCAAATAAAGGCATTGCGTGTTTAATCAAACTCAGCCTTATCGTATGATTAATCGTAATGTTATCCGAATATATTTACTTCGCCTCCGTAACTATTTGTTTATCAAATTTCTGATTTAAACCAAAGTGTCAAACTCGGCGTTGAATCTAGGAGCTTATACTCCGCCACCGCTATCTATAGTCTTAGGTAAAACGTTCATTTTATTTAGAAGACAATGGGGGTTTCCCATAAGTAAGGGAATGCACGGCATTTTCGAGTTAAACGCATCACGATCTGACGGCTTACGAAATTTTTGTCACTTTTAAAATGTCTTTTTGCCATCGATGATGAAATGTCATATAACGGTTTCTTAATTTCTGTTTCCCTCTCTCTCCCTTTAAAAAGAACGTAATCAATGGGGAACCTAGCAAATTGCGAAGAAATGACATTCAAGATTTAAGCTGATAATGGTGTCATTATTATTCTTGTAATATAATGAAATTCACAATTTGAATTGATTGATTGAAAACATGTTTTAAGGACCAGTACATATAAGAGAAGCAAACTGACCCATAGACCACACCAGATTGGAGCGGAGGATATTGTCAATGACATAAGCGTAGATCGTGCCTCTTGCAGTTCCGACGAAATGGGCGTGGCTGATGTGGCAAACAGCGTTTCCTGGTCTTCAAAAACATACATGAGGATATCAACCAAACCCAGTGTAATACAAATTGCCCCTAGTCCAATCTGAACTGCTCCGACGACCTTTAAACCCGATAAAGGAAAATCCTCAATCTTGCTGGTGTCAACACCCTCCACCTCCATCACACGAGCAGTGGGCGTGCCCGGCATTGTTCCTCAATTAATCAGAGTATCTATAAAATAGAGACTAATCTAGAAATTATCATCATTCAATTGATTTCAATTTCAAAAGGTTTCATAAGGAATTTTTTATTTACATTTTCATGCACTTTAATGACTTTTTTATTCATAAAATTTGATCAAATAAAATAAATATGAACAAGAAGCACATATATCACACTTCAACCCGAAAGTTAAAGTGCATGATGTACATAACCTGAGAAAACCGGATCAAGTCGCTAAATATCCAGATATGTATAAAAACTGCGAAATAATTTCATCGAGGTGACTGAAGTAAAGGATATTTCCACGATGCAAATAAAAGACTATATGCCCCCGAAAATTTTCGGGGCGCTTAAAAATAAATAATCAAATTTACTAAGAGCGCATTCTAGACCCCCTCCCATATACAGATATATCTAACTTTGAAAATTTCATCAAAATACTATATTAACATCGTAATCCAACTGCGTTAAAAATTACTGTTTCATAACCCGATTAATTCCTTAGTTCCGTCACGTTGAAGGGATGGTCGCAGGACAAGGGCGTGACTTTTCCGCTGACAATTACACATACGTTGAGCTCAACCAAGTTGCTTTCTAACTTTTGAGAAAAAAAAACCCAATACTCTTCAAACAGTTCAAACTTCAGTCTTTCTTGTACCTTCAATTAACAAATGACTTCGTAATATTTTTAAGTAAACAGTAGGGATTTATGTTTTGATCAGGTTAAGAAGTTGTATGTAAACTTTTACAATTACGTTCCGGTAGAAAAGACATTTTGATTTATTCAGTAAAATGAAAAAAATATCTTTTTTCATAAAAGTGTAAGTGCTCAAACGCAACCTGTAGTTTTGTTTGGTACAGGTGTTAAAGCAATTATGTGGGGCTTGAAATAATTATGTATTCATTAAGTGTTCAAAAAGTCACACGAGACAATAATGAAGGTGAGTGTGTAAAACCTAATATTGGTGACAAGTTAAGGATAGGTCCCATCGCCTGAATATTGACGTAATAAATTTGTCACACAAATCTTTTCATGCGTATGTAAAGACATACACTCTAGCTTAAGCTGTGAGATTTATATATATATCGTACGTCCGAGAGCTAATCGATTTCTTCTGCTCTTGTCACCATTGGGAACTATCAGAAATGTAAGGAATGTAAGGAATGCCGTTCCTTTGCGCAATCTTCTTAAAATATCAATAAGCTAAAGTCAATAACTGACAAGTTATTGTGAAGAAAGCGCCAGGCCAATCTTCTCCAAGATCTTACTTTAACTTCCTTACAAGATACAAAATATAACGGGAGAGTGTCTGCGAGACAGCGCCAAGATCAATTTTCTCTAAGATCTTACTTCACTTCCAACATGATACAACATAAAACGGGAGTGTCTACGAGACAGTGCCCCGATCAACCTTCTCTAAGGTTTTATTTCACTTCCAATAAGATACCAAATAAAACGGGAGAGTGTCTGCGAGACAGCGCCTAGATCAACCTTCTCCAAGATCTTATTTCACTTCTAACATGATACAAAATGAAACGCGAGCGTGACTGCGAGACAGCGCCTAGATCAACCTTCTCAAAGATCTTACTTTCACTTCCTAACAAGATACAAAATAAAACGCGAGCGTGACTGCGAGACAGCGCCTAGATCAACCTTCTCAAAGATCTTACTTTCACTTCCTAACAAGATACAAAATAAAACGCGAGCGTGACTGCGAGACAGCGCCTAGATCAACCTTCTCAAAGATCTTACTTTCACTTCCTAACAAGATACAAAATAAAACGCGAGCGTGACTGCGAGACAGCGCCTAGATCAACCTTCTCAAAGATCTTACTTTCACTTCCTAACAAGATACAAAATAAAACGCGAGCGTGACTGCGAGACAGCGCCTAGATCAACCTTCTCAAAGATCTTACTTTCACTTCCTAACAAGATACAAAATAAAACGCGAGCGTGACTGCGAGAAAGTGCTGGACAGCTCAGGGTCTTTTATGTTATACATTTATACTTATCATGGGTTGTTTTCCTATGATATTTCTATAAAGTTTTTATAGGAAATTGATAGTGAAGATGACACTGCTGTGTTCCTTAACGTTGTAAATACTTATCAAAACTCATCCTTGGAATCTTTCATTACATTACAGATTCTTCATTTATGCTTATTTCGATAATATAAAAATTTCATTTAGGTTTCGACTTTCCCCATAGCTAATAATGCTATCTATGGACACATTGCCAAAATACTACAGGACAGAAAGTAAATCAATTTCCCATAGAGATATACATCAATTATTTGAGAAACACACGATCTTATTATGCTTGTACTTTTTCAGACGTCTCAATGTAAATCTGTCATTTGTTCAGATTTTGTCCTAGTTTTATTGAATTTGAGTTTAGATTATGATTATGTGCACATTTTGGTATTTTTTGTTGTCGTTTTAGAGTCCGGACATATCACATACCTCAGTCGTTATCGTGTATTCCGTTGAACGGTACAATTAAGTTTAATGCTATAAACAAATCATCGACTTCAGCAACGCAATAAATAGGTCATCAAGTATTTCAGGACATCAAGTATTTCAGGACATCTAGTATTTCAGGACATCAAGTATTTCAGGACATCTAGTATTTCAGGTCATCTAGTATTTCAGGACATCAAGTATTTCAGGACATCTAGTATTTCAGGTTATCAAGTATTTCAGGTCATCTAGTATTTGAGGTCATCAAGTGTTTTTAGTCATCAAGTATTTCAGGACATTTTAGGACATCACGTATTTCAGGACATCAAGTATTTCAGGACATCAAGTATTTCAAGACATCTAGTATTTCAGGACATCAAGTAGTTGAGGTCATCAAGTGTTTTTGGTCATCAAGTATTTCAGGACATCAAGTATTTCAGGACATCTAGTATTTCAGGACATCACGTATTTCAGGACATCAAGTATTTCAGGACATCTAGTATTTCAGGTCATCTAGTATTTCAGGACATCAAGTATTTGAGGTCATCAAGTGTTTTTGGTTATCAATTATTTCAGGACATCAAGTATTTCAGGACATCTAGTATTTCAGGTCATCTAGTATTTCAGGACATCAAGTATTTGAGGTCATCAAGTGTTTTTGGTCATCAAGTATTTCAGGACATCAAGTATTTCAGGACATTTAAGGACATCAAGTATTGAAGGACATTTCAGGACATCAAGTATTTCAGGACATCAAGTATTTCAGGACATTTCAGGACATCAAGTATTTGAGGTCATCAAGTGTTTTTGGTCATCAAGTATTTCAGGACATCAAGTATTTCATGACATCAAGTATTTCAGGACATTTCATGACATCGAGTATTTCAGGACATCAAGTATTTCAAGTCATCAAGTATTTCAGGACATCAAGTATTTCAGGACATTTAAGGACATCAAGTATTGAAGGACATTTCATGACATCAAGTATTTCATGACATCAAGTATTTCAGGACATTTCAGGACATCAAGTATTTGAGGTCATCAAGTGTTTTTGGTTATCAATTATTTCATGACATCAAGTATTTCAAATCATCAAGTATGTCAGGTTATCAAGTATTTCGGGTCATCAAGTATTTCAGGAGATCAAATCTTGCAGCTTACAATACAAATATGTACTGACAAGTTAGTACAGTACCGATATCACAGGGTTTACGGGAAAACGTACTTCTACATTAACTGCTCCTATTTCTTCTATAATGTGCCAAACCCATGATATATACAGTACATGTACGTTAAAGATTGGTTAAATTACAGTGAAATCTGCATATCAAAACGTATATTTAGACTGGTGAAATAACGAGTAGAAAATCAAAACATCAATGAACATATATGATATATATTTGGTATGTAAACAGGTTTCATAGCAAATTCTATTTTGTTCAATCGTATGTTTACCGGTAAAGTGCTAATTTGCGCAGCGCAGATAGCTATCGGAAATAGACAGAAATAATGTACACGGAAATAAAAATCTAACAAAATAGCCATACATAAATCTTACCTGTTTCCCGTCTTTAATACTGGAATTCAAACTTCATTGTAAATGTACAAAATTATATGAGACCTACCTTTACAATCCAGACACGTCCAGTGCCAATTTCGGTCCGTACACATTTATCCGCCTGATAACGATTTCATTATTAAATGCTACTACGACGTCTATTTATCAGGTGATAACAAATTTTTCTTAATTCGACCAGACTTAAATTTTGATAAGGCAGTCGGTTATATCCCATAATAAACCTACGTCACAAAAGTACCTATCTCTATCTGGTTTTAAAGGTCAATATTATCAATGGTCACGCTTAACGTAGACATAGGATGAGGGTGATCAAAACGCTTGAATTGTATTGGTTTTGTTGGCGTTCAATATAAGTTGTATGATTGTGAATTCGCTACAAATTAATATATACAACTAAACTGGGGATTTAAAAGGAATTTAAAAGTAATTCAAAACTTATATGTAGTATGAATGTGATCCCAAAGCAACAAAAAAGATACTGGCATGTCAACAGAATCTCCATTCTAAAATAAACTCTTCGAAACCAGGGCAGTATAAAATAATAGTAATAACACAATATATTCTTGGATGGTATGTTCCTACTGGTTCATCGGCGACAACATCAGCCTTGTAAATCTTGGTCAATCCAAATAAGTTACGTTTCCAAATGAGAATATGGAACATAACATTGGAGCTATCAGGCATTTTAACGAATATAAAACACGTCTAGCTTCTTATCGCAGAATGAGGTCATTATAATGAGTTTGTCAGTCAATTTCCGATATCTCACACGACAATTGAATCAGCTACGACATTTTTACACCGCTGGAGATGCAGGAAGGATGCCATCCAGAAATGGAAAATTCACAATAGGAAAAATGACATATCGTGCTTATTATACGGTTTGGTGAAAACCTGTGTTGGTTTCGTTGTAGGAACAGACCGAAGTCATCGATTGATGTAGAAGAACTTGTCGTATCTTTGGTTTCAGGTGGGTCCGAAAGACATGGTCAGTAAATTTCTTGTTATTTTAAGTCAGAATCATTATGTATTTGTCAACTAAAATAGTTGATCTGATTTGATTTGGACGTATTTTTCACAAAATACGCTTCAGTATTGTTTACGCCCATGAACATGTATTATGCCGTCGTTCACTTTTCGTTGAAAAAAAACTCTCATAACAAGAGAACGAAAGCAATTCTTTCAAGTTACTTTTAAAAAATAAACATTTGTCCATTCTCTAGTCATTTACTGATTGGCATATTTATGCAGAAATATCGTTTAAGTCAGGTAGTTCTGTGAATTAAAAAATAAGAAATTGTGTCGTCTAAGAGAAATTGTAGGGGTCAAAAAGGGGCCGACGATAATTACAAATTGTGACCAAAAATATCTTTGCCAGGACTTCTGAACGTTTTATAGTTCTTTACTGTTGGATTGATATCTATCTTTCTTAGTCAAAAGGGCAGCTGATGTTATCATTAGTATTTTAATGCGTGTATTTGTATATTCCATATTTGTCTTTTAAATGAAGTTTATGTAGTTTAGAGGAGAAATAGGTATTTCTAGACAACGACCAGTGTTTACAATATGTATCTCCCTGATGCCTTACTGCAGGTAATTATGTCTGTGTTTTAAGCTTATCACCAAGTAACGACCAGTATTCCACTATGTAACAAGTATTTTTATACAATGCAGTTTTAGGAGACTGTTCTCACAACTTCCAAACGAGGTATAATTGGAAGGAATAGTAAACCGCTTTCGTATTTATTTGTCAATCAATATAACGGATTGAAACAATAAATAGATAATAAAGAGATATGTATCCGTGATGGCATGTTGTTCAGGATATAAGTAATTTGACAGGTACAAACATACATAGGTTCTGCGTCTGTGAAGCCTGACAAAATCATTAGCTATTTCCACTTACAAGTGAATGATATGTCCCCCGGTGACATCATCGAATTAGGATACAATTTGTGTGTTGAATAAAATTATTGTTTGGTTGATAAATAAAATAGGATTTTTGGTTGCATTACTGTACTACCGTCTCAAAGACTGAAAACAATTACACAATCAATACAAAACGGTTTTAGCTGTGAGAGTTACCTCCCTGTTATGTGTCTGCTATAAACGTTGATGTATTGCGTATTCATTTGTTTACATCGAATGTCGACTTATCGACATTCAGTGATGCCATAATGATAAGATTGTTTTAAGTATTCGTTTATTTGAATTTGAATCGTTTCAATATGGAAATATATTGGTACCACAGGAGCAATTGACGATGTACATTTCTTCCTTTCGAGATAGTATTACAAGAGTCATAATACTGAATTTGGCTTGAAACTATGAAAAACTTGAATTTGACCAAATGATGCAAGAGTTTGCGATGGAGTTCAAAACATTATCTGGATCTAATGTGTTTGCTTGTAAATGCTATTTCATTGCGTGTTTTAGTAACATATCATAATATCAAATGCCCATGGTATCCATTCACATTTTCAGGTAATTTCCTCTGGCAGTAAAGATTAGTTGTAATATTGAGAAGGCAAACATGAGATAATGGCGGTACAATGGAAATAACAGACAACATCACACAACGTACCCAAAAGCAACACAGGCTAATATCCAGACTGGTGATTTAATCACTTGTTTTTAATTATTATATATTTACATCGAATTGCTTAATATGAAGTCTTAAAGAGCCAGACCCACTCCGTTATAGATAATTTTCTATTTTTTAATGGCAGGAAATGTTGTTGTATACTAATAGATAATATATAGATAAAGACTTGTATAAAGTTTCGAACCTGAAATTGAAAGGGTACCGGAGATATCGGTGCCGGAATTAGTCTCATTAATCACACCAGGATATGAATATTGATGAGGAAAAGTCACGTGATACGTTCAGACGCGGTCAGAACCAAAACAAAAATGGAGGAAGAGGTGAGTAGTACGTCCGATAAATGCAATCAATACTCTATATATCCTGTATAGAAATCATCTATCGTATGTATTGATCACATCTTTCATTGCTAAGATATGACACAAAAAAGTGAAGATTACGAGAAAAAGTCTCAGAGTCCGTTTAAACACGTTTTCTTCCCCGCTTCCCTCGCACGCTTCCTGCCATGTTGGAAGACGGCAGATTTATTTACAGTTCTTTGCGCATGCGTCAGAGGGCAGAACTTCCTGCATAATTATGAGGATATGCCTTAAAAGTCACATATTTGTAGACAAGCAACAAAATAGATATACAGAACTAATGAACATGTAACTATACTACAATCATTTCATTTTGATTCATAAGCAACAACATATAGAATTATAACATGGCAATATAGATACAAAATGTATATGATATATTCCGTTTGTGCAGGATTGCAGTACACCCAGCAGCAACTACATTTCAGAAAAAAATTATACTACGTCATAGCACCATCATGTCGCCATTAGGCAACTACTCTTTATAGTAGTAACAAGTAACAATCTTCTCTGTAGCGTTTACGATAACAGGAAAAAGTTTCAGTCAGCTATCCTCTACCTACTCTCCCATGTTTAAAAAAGGTTATTAAGACAAGGAATACATAACACGATCATATTATTAGCATTATCACAGCCGTGGAATGAATAAGAGACTACACAAAATATCAAACGGCTGCTACGTTATTGCTAGAAAATAATGTTTAATACAAATTTTTGACGGCAAAATTAATTCTGAATAAGTTGAACATATCGATATAAATTGACTTTCATGTTTGACTATATTCCTTGCACATAATGAGTATTTGAAATATTTTCAAAACCGTTACTTAATTCTTGATGAAATACAAAAGTTCTGATGGTTTGAACGTTGCCATATATGCAGGTACCCAGTTCGACGCTCCCTATCCGTGGCGGGTTGTGTTCAAGTGCAGGTACCCGGTTCGATGCTACCTATCCGTGGCAGGTTGTGTTCAAGTGCAGGTACCCGGTTCGATGCTCCCTATCCGTGGCGGGTTGTGTTCAAGTGCAAGTACCCGGTTCGATGATCCCTATCCCTACCCCTACCTTTCTTTGTTACTGACGTTATATCCTTAATTTAAAAAAAAACTCATCATAAGGTGGGCCTCCCTCTATTGCTCAGTGAGGTAGTAACCAGCGACTTCATGAAGACTCCTTCTAGGACTGGTCCTGTCTGATTAGGGGCTATAAACCCAGAAAAAATGACGACTCTACGCTATATATCAAAAGAACGACCACGTTAAAAATTAACCATAAACAAAACCAACAACTAATTAATAAGTAATTAATACAACGACAAGTTTGTCTTGAAGTGAATAATGCAAATAATTGATGCCGTGTATTTTTCTTTTTACTTTTTACTGTTGGTTCCGTTGTTGTATACCTTGCTCTCATTTGAGAACGTGACTTATTTGGATAGACCAGATGCAACAGAAAATGTTTACTCTTCCAAGACACCTAGACTTTTTCTCCATGTACTTTTTCAGGCGTCTCCGTGCTAATTGTTCTTTTGCTTATATTTTATTTATTTTGTATTTTGATTTTGATTAGGCAAGTATTTTCTTGTACTTTTTACAAATATGGAATGTTTGTTTTTGATGTCTTTGCAATAATGCATGACTATATATAGATA
Organism: Ylistrum balloti; assembly: GCF_031769215.1. Classification (NCBI taxonomy): domain Eukaryota; kingdom Metazoa; phylum Mollusca; class Bivalvia; order Pectinida; family Pectinidae; genus Ylistrum; species Ylistrum balloti. The sequence continues at coordinate 1,826,244 of NW_026781888.1, forward strand.
TGTTAAAGCTGCAGAAAAAGCGGAGGCCAGATAATGGCATAGTTTATTTATATTCTGTGTGTTGCAGAAATGTGTAATCTTACAATATTTCACTCATTCTTATTGGCTTATTACAAAGTACCTGTGCTCTTTCATTTATCTCAATGGAAGTAACTGGTTTAATTCATTACATGTCTGTAATGAATTGACAATGGCCGAATATTATCTTATAATCAGACCTCTTGAGACAACGAAAGGGGATAGCATGATTGCGTCCAAAGCTCCTGAACATCAATGTTTTCAAGCGAGAATGTGGAAGAGATACTATATGTAAGACATCGTATTTAACAAGCAACTGTTATCTAATGAAGCATAAATTGGTCTTTTACTATTTAATCTTGGTTTTCACCTTCAGGTCTTTATTGAAGCAGAGCCAATCGGATTCAACTTCGATTCAAAATCGTTACCTTAGAAAGCTCAAAAGTTTTCCGAGAATAAATCCCTACTCCATTCACGTCACGTTAACATCCAGTACGAGACTGGCAAACTTGTAAATCAAATTTCTTGGGATTTTCATATGCACATATTGTGACTTATTATCGGCTTACGAGTCGAAAATCAAACGTTAAACAATTCTGCTCTAGATTAACCCAAGCTGCTCCCATCGCTATGCTCCAGTCATTTGATGAAATGGCAACGATATGTATAGAAAAGTATGATTAGAAATCTTGTTATCAAATCTCTACAGAGTAAACCTAAAAGGTCGCAAAAACAAGAGACAGTGTCATGTATTAATCATGGTCTGTGTGGGCGTCTACGCAATCTCGCTCTGTAAACTTTCGAGATTGCGAGGTTACGAGATGACCCTAACCGATCACCATACCAACGAAACAGCATAAAAACCGTTTAGGTCACGTGATATCTTCAAGAAGATCAACCTGTGTGTTAGTGAGATTTACCTAATATCTCCACGTGTTGGTTAACACTTTTTATTGACTACAAGCTGTATTAGTTGGTCTCATTCCATTAAACATACCGAACAGTGGAAGAACTGTTTTAACATACGTTTTCGACAAAACGACCAAGTTACTCTGTAGGTACTGTTATAACGTTTTAAGAACAGTGGAAGAGCTTTTTTAACATATGTTTTCGACAAAACGACCAAGTTACTCTGTAGGTACTGTTATAACGTTTTAAGAACAGTAGAAGAGCTTTTTTAACATATGTTTTCGACAAAACGACCAAGTTACTCTGTAGGTACTGTTATAACGTTTTAAGAAGTATCATGAGTAGTTCATGTTGCAAGCGTCTGCTTTATCATGACTCAGTCGCTAAATATACATTTTGTATGTGTTACTGAAAATTCGAGGTGTTTTACTGATCGGAAATACATTACAATTGTTTATAAGTTGGATGTTTCCGTTTGTTGACATAAGAACAGGAGTGCTTCGTGTATCATATATCCACATTCATGTTAGAGATATCTGTTTGCTTAAAAGAATACCAACATGTCAACATAATCATAATCCAAACTCAAATTCAGTAAAACGGTGACTCATGAAAACGTAGAAGAAGAACAAGACAAAGGATTCCGGAAAGTTCTGCCTCATTGACGACACCCGCCATGTAAACCTTGGTCAGTCTCAGTTAGCACGTCATGTTCTCAAATGAGAACAAGGTCTACAACAACGGGACCCACTGGCACACTAACCAGCATGAAACACATCCAGCTTTTTATCACACAAACAAACAGAATAGTTCTCAATGACGACAGTACGACGTTCCTATGCTCAACTCCGGGCCAGTCATTGCCGACTTTGAGTACTTGAAACTTTAATCTAAAGAAAGACAATGCCATTATATTCCGATAAATTCAATGGGAGAGTACAGTTTATATATCTTATTTACATTATGAAACAATTTATTGGGCAGTTTTTTCTGCGTACATATTTTGATATTTTATCTGCATTGTCCCTGACATTTACCTCCGTTACATTAAATTTGCTATATTCAACACAAATCCCGTGTTTTTCAGTTTGCAACTTCATTTCTTGATGAAATGTATTAAGAATTTTGTAGTTTGATCGTTTCATAGTTCAAATCTTAAAACTTATTTAAATCGTTTTATGTATGGTGAAATGTATGATATTGCTGCTGTTAACCTGACCTGTCAGAATAAGCTAAGCGAACGTTTCTGTTGAAGGCTTCGACATGTTCGTGTACCACTCCTTGTTATAGTGCTGTCACAGTGAAATATACTGACAAAGCATTAGTTTGGTTTCATATCACTTAAATTCCTTGAAATTTTTTACTTTGATAATAACAATGAAATTTCCTACTCTGATGATAACAATGAGATTTCCTTAAAAAACTCATCACTTTCACTTGTTTAAGGTAATGTGTGATACACACTCCACTAGTCATACAATTTGAAGACAAATAAACAATACCCGTGGCATTATGTTCCTGTTTGCCAGAATGTCCACAAGCTGACATGTCAGAATTTAAGTTTTCACGTAAATAACTGTATATTTTCCTACAGCAGCTGCCATCTACCTAATTGAGGTGAGAGGTAGAATGCAGTCAGTATGACAAAACTTATCTGACAATACGTCTTGTTCAGCAATATGTACATTACAACGAAAAATGTCTTTATTTCTAGTTAGGTGTTATCATAATGACGTGACCACGCGTTCTCTCGTGGTATTTGACTGTGTAATTAAGGCTTCGTATTAGTATCAATTTTCATGCACCGTGCATTTATATTCAGCAGGGGGTAGGCGCATGTAATTTAGGGCCGCGATACCCTTGTTTAAGATAATTGGAGACATCAGAACTACATTTTGACGTCACAATTTACCTGTGATGTTTTTCTTTTGCCCTTTGGATCTAAATCAGATGATGACGTAGCATATTTTCATTATGTTCATCTGTAATACGTACCATACCCGCTGTAACTTGTGGCGTGTAAAATGCAAATGTCTTAAACACTTAGGTACTTTGTTACATATGAAGTTACACAGGTACAGCAGTAACAAGTCTTAACTTTGAAATAGATACCTATGTAGATATCATTTATAAATATGTTTTGCATACATAACATCGCTTAAGGATTGATATTGCAGGTGTTTTGTGTTTTTTTATAAACTAAACAAAAAACGCATTTTTTATTACAGTGTTAGCCTGTCTTCCTTCCAGTTTAAAAACGTTCCATCATCTGGGTCTAATACTAATATACATGTATCTCCCTGTCAGCTGCTTATTGTAGCCAAGACAGGGTAAAAAACAAATGCAATATATTGAATAGATAATAGACACCTGGTTCCACAATGACACTGTATTACAGATGTCAATTCTCCTGACCTCAGCAATTCAGTTTCAGTTTTCAGTTTCTTTCAGTTCGTAAACTTGTATCTTTATTTTCCTCTTCGTTCTCGTCATAGTGTTTTATCATCTTTCGTAACTTTTTGATTGCTTCTTAAAGCCAACTAGGCTAGGTTCCATCATATTATTTCTGCCAGCACTTCATAACGAATACCTTGCAATGTGGGTCTATTTTGTCCCGTAATAAAGTATGTTATTGCAAATACACTGGGGAAAAACAATCATTCGTGTAATTCCTTCGTAATAAACATAACAAATTGTTCATTCCTTCCGTTAAACTATTTCAGTCTAGATAACTCATTTATCGAAGTATATGATGTTTCCATTTTGATGAGAGAAAGATAAACGCCGCCATATTTTCGCCTCATGATTTCTACTGGCCCTCTAAAGAATTGCTCTGGTCACCACGTGGCCACTCCAAGAAAAAGATTTTTCGAAATTTTTGCCTTCCTCAGTAATGTTTTCTACTCTATCGGTAACAAATTTCAAATGTTATACGACATTAAAATCAACCAAACCATCCATAAGTGCTGTCAGGGAAACTTATCCCTATCTTATACGGGGCATATAACCATCAGGCACAGAACACTGCAGGAACGGAACAATAAACATGTGTACCAAACTTTAATGACATCATCAGGAGACTAACCCTCATCGCACGGTTTGAAGACAATCAAATCAACACAACTGTTAAGTAAATTCTAAAATTTCAAACAGAACAGAAAGCGTCAAAGTTCCAATATATGTTTCATTGCTATGGCTACCTTGGTATATGAGAAAACTCAATCACTTTAGTTGTAATGGATACATGAAGGCATGTGAAAATATCATAACCTTGATGTTGTAGCATGAAGCACAGATACCACTGTCCATTTCGAAAATGAGAATTGCAGCTTGCATCAATGAAAACAGACATGACTGAATAATATCTGTTCGTATGGAACTCGACATTAGACATTTAAAAACTCGGACACTGTTTTTGAAATTGCATATCAAAAGATGTAATTTCTATATACAGAAAGACATCATTACCTGTTCGGTACAACAACTGTCAGAGTATGTTTACGTCTGCGACCGTTTATTCCACATGTACTCTCCTAACAGTATTTCCAATTAAATATTCGCTCACTGTCAGATTGTGCGCATTAGGATATGAAACAGCCAGTGACATGGTCGTATAGTATGTGTGTAATTACAGCTTTAATGGATAAACTTCTTTGTAAGGACATTCAATACGTGTAAAGAAATAACTGCTGTATTGTAGTGTTATAGCAAAATATTTATACGGATAGTCATGGATTTTACCTCTGGATCTCAACAAAGTAAGATTTTTCAACTTTTATGCAGGCAAACATATCATATTGGGAGCAATGGTAAATGATAAAATAGGACAGTGTAGTTTGTTTATTAACATGTAATGTTTGCATTTTTATTTTCATTCCCGTTCAATTTTGTACAAAATCTGTAGATTTAAGAAGACATTAAAGAGACTAGATGGTTAGATTTCATTATTTTTGCCATGCGTTTGACTTCGGGAAATCATTGCAATATTGAAGTTAGACTACTAACAAAATTTTAACACTTTTTTGAGAAAACATTTATAGATTTTCAGCTTCAAACGAACACTTGTCAACAATTGTTGTTGTGTCTAATGCCATTCGCTGTTTTGATCGGAGAAAGTGGAGTTCATCACGTGACCTCTTGGAACCTCGTTCTAACCCGCCGCTTTGTTATAGTTTTAAAATTTTCCCACTTAATAATATGAATAAGTGATTGGTGCTCATCTTTTTAAAAATAATCTTTATGCAAGCTTTCTCATATTATATTTAACAGAAAGTGCACAACTTAAAACATATTTAAACGTTATAATGTTTTTACCGGCTTAGAAATCTAACAATTTAGACCCCTTTAAGATTTGCATCTCTGAAAAGTAATACATTTCCAGTATTAAACGTGTACTCTGTCGATGAAAGTTTAGGTTTTAGAGAGTAATTTGAAAGCAAAACATAAATTTCTTGCTGCGTTCCTTTTTCCAATTCAGGCGTCAGAATATGTATTACAGGAAATAATTCAGTTTCACATATTTTTCATTATGTTGATCCAAATTACAGACGTTCGTTGTTATTTTCGCGACAGATATATTTTCGTCTATCATTAAGAGGATACGTGTATATTAAAAAAACAATAACGTGAAAATATTCTATTTTCATTTGATTTCACTGGCTTATACCTACGTAGCAACCAAAAACTTGTCTATTTATTTATCTATTTATTCATTTATTTTTTTTTTATTTTGAAAAATGACCATTTTTTATTTGATGATTATTTTATCATCTTTTTTTTAAAATGAGGGGTTGCAGTAATTAACTTGCTTTACAATTTTCACTAAAATTGTCAGTTTTTCCAAGATCTAGGAACAAACTCATATATTCATTTTGATGTACTACAATTTAGGTCTAGTGGTCCCAATCTAAATTTTCCCATTTCCTAATTGTTGCCGTTATTAACTGAATCAAGTCGTCGAAACGGAAGCGAAATGTCTTCAAAATGTCAGATAATGCTTGACGTTTCAGTTTATTTAGCTTTGATTAACAAATTACATCAAAAAACATAAAACATTATGTAGAAATCGATTTTCATATTACATTATTTCTTACATCCGGTCAAAATATCAAAGAGTACTTTCTTAAAGAGACTAAATCGCCCAATACGCAACAGATATATTCGTGTCTTTTCTGCATTACCCATGTTTCTATCTGTAATGTCCCTTAAAATATTCGTCTTTTGTCATGTCGATAGAAATAATTATGACGTCATTATGGTCACTTTTATATGAAGAAATTGTTCCTTAATGTAAACAACTAACATATAAAGACACCATGTCTGTGCTTACTGAACTTTCTTGCCATTTTATTGTCGTTGTATATCTATATAGAAGTTTTGTATGAAATTTAGTAAATTTAGTGAATGTAAATCTTCTATGTCTGATGACACAGGGAAAGTTGGTCGAAGAATGGGATACATTAGTGACAACACTGTTTCTTCGGCAGTGAAAAGAGAGACAGTTGGAATGAAGAAAAATCTTGGACTTGTCAGTGCTGTTTCATTTGCCGTTAACGCCATTATCGGTGAGTTTGCAAGTGTTTGCCAATGATATGTCTTTATTTGCAACTTTCACGAATGTATCAAATTTTCAAATTGATAAGGTATTAATTCTTATTAAATGTTAACATTAAAATTTCATTTATTACCTCATCATGCCCGAAAGGCAAACGAGGCTGTATTTATTTAAGAGCTTATAAAACAGGTCACAAAGACAATGCAACGTCGTTTAATTTTACTTTCAGATATGTTGATGTCTTTAAATAACAAGAAATGTATTGACCACGTCCTTGGCATATACCCACTAGAGTTGGAAATCAAGGTCACAACAGATTTTTTTTACATCAGCCGCTTATTTATCCAACCAAATTGGTCAGCTTTCCACCAAGCTGTATGATAAAACATGATAATAGTATTATTTCTAGATAGCAACATCCCTGCATCCCAAACCTATGATGTTAACATGTCAGAGTTGATTCGATATATTAGCACCTGTTCGCATTATTATGCCTTTCAAGCATTGCGATCTCAATAAGAAATATTCTGTTTCTATTTTGTGCGATATGAAGCAAGACGTTTTCGATGCTCGTTGGTTCCTTTATTGTACACCTTGCTCAGGGTCATTTCCATATTACTATGAGTGGAGTCCTCATTGAACCTATGGAAGCCCTGAACATCTGTATACAGATGTTTATTTACCGTAATGGAGATGGTTGAGTAGTGACAGTAATAGTATGCAGTGTTGTGTGCATTAACTGTAGTGTCGTAACAAGAGTATTGACATACTTTAGATGCGGTCGTGATGAACTGCATTTGCTTACTATGGTGGCCCAGCTGTGTGCTGTGGTAGTTGTGTGGCCATTCACGTTTATTGACGATCATTTTGTTAAGAAGCTGTCGTGAAGATGACATATTTAAAACCCAATTGGTGCTGTAACTGTGAAAATACGTTATACAACGCAAGGATATCAGACAGGTGGAATAGGTTATTAGGGTACTATGCAAAAACAGAGGGAGCTCTACATCAGGATTTACACCAGAAGGGTTTTACTGACATTGTGGAGTGTGCTGTCGCATGTGTTATTATAGACTTTAGAATACAGCTAAGTTGATAATGATTTGTGATCTATTAATCAATTTATTCGCTATTTCCTCTTATATGCCAACATATCGGAGATGTGCAGTCATGTAGATTCTGTTTAATCATTCTTGTAAATTGTAACAAGAGGCCTAGAGGGTCTGTATCGCTCACCTGGATCTTTATGACAAACAGTACTTTATCTGTTAATATAGCAAGCTGTCGATCAACTAATTTGTTGCAATATACCTTTTTAAGACTTCAGATATAGACTACTCAATTCCATATAAGCACGTATGAGACATAGAGGTTGATCATTAAATTTTCATTATGTGATATAAATGAGTTGATGAAACATCAAGGTTGGTGTTGCAGACTCTGGACCTCTTGTTTACAAAGTACAATGAAATTGGCTATTGTTGGCGCTTCATAGCATATCTGTTACAAAGTTGTTTTTAAAATCATTTCACATCGGGATTTTTTGTTGTAATGATATTGTATCACATATTTTTCTATATATATATTGACAATAAATTGCCATTGTCGCGACTTGTAATGGCTTTTTCAGTCGATTGATTTTTTTTTTAAATTCCAGGATCTGGAATATTCTTCTCTCCGACAGGTGTACTGTTTGAAACTGGGTCAGTAGGGCTCAGTCTTTTGGTGTGGGTGTTAGCGGGACTTCTTGCCCTTATAGGTAAGTTTTCATAACATATGCAAAATAATTAGAAGGACTTGATGGTTATGAAAGATATTTTTGGTGTCATGACAAACAGTCTCATCTATCTATGACTAATATCACCTCTAGTTGTCTGCGTTTGGAGAGGTAATAAAAAGGTTTGAGAGTTAAAAATTGCTATCGCTGTTTCTAGACACGTTAGCAATGGATCATTTTCAAAGTTTCACACGTCGGATTACCTTGATCTCTTGTTGTCTGTTGTCCTTTATGAGACTGGTTACTGTTTGTTTTCGTCATTTGTTTTATCATGTTCTGAATAGAAATTTACAGATTAAATTGAAGAAACGAGCCAGCTCATAAAAATAACCTATCAGAATGATGACCGTAACGATCTCTCTGCGACCTCTTCTTAAAGAATCTACTATGCTTATGCCATAGGAGAGAACCCAAAGGTTTTCTCAAAATTTCTCAACTGAAGTCCAACAGCGAGGCAGAGTCAAAGTAGACATTTGCAATAAAAGAAAATAAAAGACGTGCAATGGCGACACCAGGCACAGTGTTCAAACCAAATTGCTGATATGCTGCTGTCTTGGATGATGAAAGTGATAGCTATTCCTCAACAGGTTTCAGATAGTTTTTCCTCATATCTAAGTTCTTATTGGTACATTTTCTGTTTGGGGAACGATCGGAGAAACAAAATGACTGACATTCGGTCATCTTGGACGTTGAGTGTTTCTTACTGACGTATTGTATAGGTGTCATATGATTAACTCACGTATCAATGTAAAGTGTTACTGAAAACCAAATAAAACAGAAACACAAGCAATTGTATTCATCGGATAAAGAACTTAAAAAGATAATACGATGGTTAGTGCCAAAACACTTACGTGATCTCATGAGATCTAGATAGAATTTTTAATCTTATGTGTCCTGTAGTTTTCATGATAAGGGGTATTCCTGTATATGAGTTGACATTATACTTGAAGTGTAAATAAAAACTGAAAGTATTCCTTTGTCCAAATGCTCGTTTGAATAATCAGTTTCACAAATTAGCCATGTCAACAGTTGTTAATATCCCGACAGGTTCGATGTGTTACTGCGAGCTAGGATGTCTTATACCCAAGTCGGGAAGTGAATACCCATACCTGCTGGCGGGGTTAGGAAAGATCATCGCTTTTCTGTTTGCGTGGACACAGAGCATAGTGCTGACTCCTACGCTGATTGCCGTTTCCATCCTGATCTTCGCAGAATACACGGTTATCTTATTTGATTTCTGTGGAACTTCTCAAACTCTCATCAAAATCATTGCTGTTTTGATAATGAGTGAGTTTCTGCCGAAACATAAGGATACATTACTTACTGAAATATCTGAGATGTTGATATTTGTTATAGAATTAATAGCCATATCAGTCACAAATGATTGACAAAGAGAATCTTAAAACTGTGCCATCTTCTAAGACAAACCAACAGAGACAACTTTCCATCAAGCAGATAAGCCACATTTGCACGCACACGCTTGTACCAATTTGGCGTACATCAAAGCAAAGTCTTTGTGAGTGAACAATGATAAATATTGGAAAATAATTAAACTTATTTGGTACTGTTATGTGTTATTGTATAAATTGCTGTCATACGTTGCATTCGGGATGTTAAGTCTTCGAAGATGCAGTTCATCGCTTTAGTAATGCATGCATTTTTCAATGGTTATATAAAGTACTTCAGTCACGACAAAGAATAATTGGTATTCGCAATCTGAAACTGAATTTTTTCATGGAAAGATAATCTGATTGATTTTGATATTTGTATTCGTTAACCTTATTCTACACACGGTAAATACATGGTCGCCCCCTTTCTTAGGCAAAGTTATGTCAACAATACTTAAGAAAATGACCATACCCATTTGACACTTCTACATAAGCAGAACTGTGCAGGAGCAGTGAATATTATGGCTTCATTATCATATGCCGTAATTTTCCATACACGATTTCCTTCGGACGCCCGTCCTCATGCTGATGATACACATTTTACAACGCAGAAGATGGCTACCCTTCCGGAACAACCATTTCTTTTCCGGAGTAATCCTCTGTTTAATCATGTTATACTCTTCTTCAAACAAGTTTGGAGTGGATTTATATATGTCAATAAGTTTTTATTTGTGACTTGCTTTAAGAGAAAATACTTTGACATATGCAGATGAAGTTGCTTCATCGATATTGCCTTATTTTGAGCATGTTTATTTACCATAGGTTAAGATGTCGTGTACTCAACTTCTTCAGAATCGACGATTTTTTATTACATTTCCTTAATAGTCGCCCTTGCCATCATAAATTGCTGGGATACAAAACATTCTGCGGGTCTGCAAGTGTGTTCCTCTGCTGTTAAACTGGTCGTTCTCGGTGTTATCATCGTAGGAGGTTTTGTACTGCTCGGCCAAGGTAAGAACGGATTATCATCTGATTCCACAATGAAACTGCACCCATTTTTATATACGAAACATCTTATTGTTTTAAATTGTTTTAATCACGTCAAAGATAACGCTCTTATTGCATCATAACAGTTTTGATATATATTGGCATCTCTTCAACTCGGGTTTAGTTCACATAAATACCAATATCCTCAGTAACCAAAATTGGATAATCGCGGTTTTTATCTTTCGAATTACGCTCTTAAAGGGAGAGAGGAAAAGAAAACAAGCTTTTGATAGGGTAAATGTAATATCGTGTTCCCTTGTGTTCCTCGGGAAAATATTGTAAAACATGGAACTTCGTTGTGCTGTAATAGAAAGGCTAAGGCATGATGGCTACATATTTTTTTATATCCTATTATCACGACGTCGGCGGGACATCTGGATAAATCCGAGTATTCGATATAAAGGATTTCGATTTTTTAAGTGTGAAGTGAAATACTTCGAATGAAACTTCGTTCATAATAATATAATATTTCAGCATTTCAAGCCTGATATCATCACACTACCTGAAAAAGACATATTTTCCTGTGCCAATGTACATTACTTACAAGATTCAATTTACTTACAGGTGAGACAGCTACTATGCAGAAGGGGTTCTCTGGCAACACAAATTCTGCTTCGTCGATCGCACTGGCATTCTACAACGCCACTTGGGCATATGGAGGATGGTATGTATGAATAGAGTGGCATAAAACGGATATATCGCGTAGCTTTCATTGCGTCAGTGGAAATGAAGGGAGGTTCGACTCTTTTGTGACGCGACTCTTTCCATATCCTGGTAATCCGTTTGTTTCTCTACCTATATCCGGTTTTGGAGTTTGCATTGACTTTGGCGTTTTAGGTTGTTTGCTATACACAAAAATTAAATCAGGTTAGAGAAACACAATGGTAACTCAGCATGACCATGGATATCAGTATTGATAAACTTCGTGCCACTTAACAGTAAATATAACGATTATCAAAACATAGTCAAAATTTGGGGGAAAAATCGTACTTTTTGTTTTCTTTTAGAAAAAATACTTATGATTGGTTTCTAAAATACATGTGAAAACGGATTGAAGAGTGGGTTACGGAACGTTTTAAATATCTGGCCTGAGACAGGCAATATCTAACTTGTTTGGTGCGAAAATTAGGTGTATTGTCGTTATAAATGAATGCTTAATTATCATAATGTAATATTGTCAGACAGACGCATCGACGGGTAGAAACATCTGTATTAATTTGGAATTTAACGATAACTGAGAGCTGACAGCACATTTAATGAAGAGGTACGAGGCCTTCCGGGTGTATTTCCCCGGAATCCTCGAAACTGTGCCTCAACTATAATGTCATTTCACAGTAATACCAGCAATATTATCAATCATAGTTTCAGGAAAACATGATGAGGTATGCTTTTTATTTGTTAATTTCAGTGTAGATATGACAAAATCGAATTTTTAAAAAAAATTATCATATAAAAGCTGAAAAACAATGGTAAATAAACACCTATTTTTAAAATTATATGCCTTTTAATTATGGTCATACGATATGCATATATTTATTTTATGTAAGATAGTAAAGTAAACAAGGAAAGGACAAGCATTTAGTCATATCCTCACGATATAGAAAGATATATTCTTAGTCTATCGATGGTTTGGCCTTGAAATGCTATCAGATTATTACACCATGCAATTCAAAGAGTAGTATGGAAGGCATATACTATTATTCGTGAACGTTCATCTCGTTCTGAAACAAAGTCATATTTTGAAGGCACTATCTATCAATGTTAAAGCGTCAAAGGTCACATTTTACAATTTTTGAAAGTTCATAAACAATGCCACAAAAGTAGGCGTTGGGGCATTTACATCATACAGACAATTTCAAATTATAGTTTTAATCGGTGATATATGCATAGAGACCAGTTATGAATTTTGATTAATCCAATCATCGAATAAAATATCACAATTCCTTCGTCATCCATTTAAGATTTGCAAAGTTTTCTGTTGGTATTCTCTGCTATATAAATGGCACATTAAAAATAAAAAAATCAGGTAAGTTTCTATGTCACATAACTCGCATTGATTATGCCCATGAATTAAAGAAATTCATTGCAAATCTGTATTAATTCTAAATTTGATCTTGTTGTAAAGCGACAACCATGTTATATTCCTACGTCGGTGTTAATTCCTTACCAGATAATACATAGCTAGTTGGTAAAGTTATAATGTAGTAATATTAAAGAAACATAAATTGTCTTTCACTTCTCTCTTACTGCTGTAGACATGTTTTCTCCATCTTTTGCTATATCACATAGAATCTAACATCGGCTCCCATTTGTATTTGCGACCTTATCACATGATCAACAATTGAGCCACGTGTAGCAGAAAAAAATTCAAAAACCCATCAAATCCTGACGTCATAATAGGCTATAACACTTGTGGTAATTTGGGGGGAAATATTACACAGGTATATAATACAATGTGATAAGTTTTTGAATTAGTAGTGTACGTTGTAAGCATAGATAACAAGAAGACTGGGGATACCATTAATAATTAATCTGATTTCGTTCTCATCTATTCTTTTCAGGAATAGAATCAATTGTGTGACAGAGGAACTAAAGAATCCGAAACGGTAGGTATACACTTATCACAATGGAATAGTCTATGGAATAGATGAATTGTGTTATTAAATATTCTTTCTCCGCTTTTGATCTCTTTACACATTTTTACACTGTATCAAAAGTTGCCATATATGGCTGAAATGGATGTCTTGCTAGTTGATTATTCAAAGAAGGTAAGATATATTACTGACTTTTCCCACATTCATATTGAGCTTAACTTTAAGCTTTGTCCTCTGTACACGTTAAAAACATCAAACTTACATAAAATGTACAAATAATGCATTTCACAAATGCACGAACGAAAACGAATAATTTTTGTTTGTTTGATTTCTTTCACTTCTAGAAACCTGCCACGAGCGAGCATCCTGGGCGTGATTATCGCAATCATAGTATACTTCTTGGCAAACATTTCGTACCTGACGGTACTGGGAATAGAAGGAGTTATGCAGTCAAGAGTTGTAGCTTTCGTAAGTCTAGTCTAACACAAATACAAACAATGTATTACAGTATCCTGGCCTTGACATCTACAGCTAACTTCAATCTTCAATGGCAATATTGGGTACGGTGAATATGATAATTTCAATTCTGCTTTTCTTGTGTTCCTTTCCGTTATCTTTGAAAAGGCTACATCCTCACAAAATCACACGCAATCAACTCTTATACATTGTGTCTTCCTTAAATGACCGAGCATGGAAAATAAATCACAGAAATAAAGCGATAACCCATGTGTTGTAATAGGAGGAGCAGATATTGTTCTGTAAGATAAGAAGGAAAGAAAAATATCTAGATCCTATGTGTGAAAATAGTGGCAGCAGATACATTTTGGTCCTTTTATTGTCCCCTTAGTAGCAGACAAGGTAACATCCACGATCAGGAAGCCCAGTCTTCTCTTCAATGTCCCTTGCAAAGGGTTTGAATGTTCTCTTCTCTAGCGGTGGATGTACAGTGGATGCTCATATTTATCATATTTACAAAAGAAACGGATATCTAGTGTAATTTATCTAGTACAAAGATATTTGTGAAAACAAAATTGAAGACACAAAATCAGCACGTTATACTAATGGAGTAAGTTGAATGTAATAACACATTTTGAACATGGAGTGTTCACCTGTTTTAACAAGTGAATTATAGTTTCTTACGTTTTCTCTAATAATTAAAAAGAAGCATTTTAACTTCCTTTCAGTTCTTATTGACTTCACGTTGTCTTATCTTAATTAGGATGAACACGGCAGTTGTGTGTTCGAGTGGCTCAGTGGAACATAATTGAGTAAATTTCTAATTATGTATTTCAATTATCAGGTTGTGGAGTGATGGCGTTGTTTTGCCATCCTTCTGTCTGTCTTTCAGGTTCCACATACTGTCCATTGAAATTATTTAAAATTTATATCAAAGCTCAACCTGGTTCAAAAAGGTGACAGGAAATTCAAATAAAAGTTTTAGCGGCTTGTTTTGTTCTGTTTGTTAATTCTTGTATAAGCTTATGGTCTACGGAGCAAAAGCGTATAAGCTAAACTGCTCTTAAGAAATATTTCAAGCAGATCGATGTTGTATGAGTCTTTAAAAGACATAATATCAATATTCAGTCACGATTGCAATTTTGTGAACTACGTGTGTATTACATGAATGCTCAGATGTGTTTGACAAGTAATAATGCACATAGTTTTTGGCATGTTTTAGACATGGGGAGAGACTGTCCTTGGACCTGGCGGTATGCTAATGACAATTGCTGTCTTGCTTTCAATATTAGGAACAGCAAATGCAGACTTATTTGGAGGATCGAGGTAATTATGTAATATATAGTTTGTCAGTTTGTACACAATTAACAAATAAGAATGAACCTCGTGGAGAATAAGTGTTGTATTATGTACTAAATAAATCAGAAACCTATTACGATTGAAGAAGTCGCGAGAGAAATCTGTATTGTTACATTTGCACAGCAATGTTTCAATATAAAGTTAGCAGAAAGAACTGTTATTGAAGGTTTCAAAAATGACACCAAACACGTGAAAATTGTGACGCCAATATTGAAGGCAGATAAAATGCGACTATTGACCGTCAAAATGGTTGTTTTACCTTCCGCGAAAAACTGCCATAACGAGCAATTTATTGAATAGTTTTAAGGATGAACTCATATGAAAAGAAGAAAAAAAAGTCCAGCTTAAAACTTTTTTAACGATGATTTTCTAAAAGGTTTGATTGTCAAATATAGTGTAAAAGCAAAACAAATCAGCTGTCACACTGCCGGTACAGGTGTAAGAATATATATGCAACAGAAATTCTCTTTTATTTTCCAAGCATTTTTTAAAAATAAATTTTGTCTTTTTTACAAAGTAAGGATACGAAACTTGGATATTAAGAAAAACAACTTAAGTTAAAATTCATTTCACGAATTTTAACTACATAGCAACAAGAACATGAAAATGTGCCAAAATAACTTAAATCCATTATTTGACCATCTTCTAGTTTTGAATAGACAAAATAAATAGCCAGTTTTCCGAAGGTCAAGAAAGAAACTGAAATGTATATTTTTGGGTTCTAAAAATCCGGCAAAGTGGTTCACCAAGTCAGAATTCACAAATGTTAAACTTGTTATCTGTGGTAATGGCTCATGCAAAATTTAGCTGGAATCAAACAAAGCCTTCCGGAGTTGTTCTTAGAAGAAGTACTTCAGCAACCAAACAACGTCTGGGTTAAGCTGGGAATTGGCAATATAGGGGATTTAGTTAGAGGCTCGGTTTCTGTGTTAAAATATTACCTTCATTTCTGTATATGACATGTTCTATATTTGGCCCGGTAAGAAATTCAAACCTGTGTGATTCCTTGATATCGCCATTCATTTTGAAAGTCTTACTGAGACTGGACTTCCATTAACGAGTTCTGCATGAACAACGCTACTATTCCGCCTTGTTCTTCGTTCAAAACCTGCCAATAACATACATATCTCTTGAGTTAAAATTTTTACTGACACAAGACAGCTTACTACATAGTGATCATATTGTGTCCACATTTAGTCGTATATACAATTTAGACTTGTGCTGCTACATTCAAAATGACATCCATTATGAGCAGTTTGGAAATCATATTAAATGCAGCTATTCAAGTTTGCATCTATAATTAGCAGCTTGGAAATCACATCTTTCTTGAACGACAGGACTTTCAATAAATAATTAAGGCTATTCCAAAAAAATGTCAAAAACCATTTATATTGCTACCATGACAGTGTGTTTAGAATATTTTCTTACAATTCTGGTTACTGCTGACCGTTCGGAGCTCATGGCTGAAATGAAGAGTTAATCTGTATTTGTTATACCTTCCTTATCATTTTGTGATATGTCTTTGGGAGGTTTGTTTTTAGCAGCTATAACTTCATTCACAACAAGTTTGGTGATTGCTTTACCATCTGATGGATTACAAAATTTAATGTTTTTTTCAGGATCCTGTATGCTGCTGCCAGAGAACATCAATTCCCTGAGGTTTTGTCATACGTCAGTTGTAAAAGGTGTACTCCGATTCCCTGCATCATATTTACAGTAAGTCATCCCTAATCACACATATAAATTCATGTATTCTTGTTTCTTAAATGACACATTTTTATTTTATTCCAATGGATGCACCACTTTTAGCAAGTCATTTATTGTCCTATTATAAACAAATTGGTTTGAATCTTGTTCAGATGTGTGATTTGAGAGTTTGATGTACAGAGCAGGACACGACTTGAAACATAATGCAAAACTTGGAAAAGGTTTTCCCCATAAATCAACATTAGATTTTGTCTGATATCGATAAATAACAGTTTCGGGTATGTTTTCATTCCAAATATACATAAAATAGGTATGATAATGGAAACTCATAAACGTGTTGTAAAGAAACATCAAACATATGTCACTGTTTTTTTCTAGTGTATATCATTTAACAACCTATCAACAGCAATATTAGGAACGGTCTTCCTATGTATTCGAAATTATTACATTTGTTTCCGGAAGGCTGTGGTGTGTTCATGGACACATTCTTGTGAAAGGGCGTGGTTAATGTTGATTGTATAGTGTTATCACACTGAAGTATCATGTTGACAACATACCGCAGGACATCTCACCTGGTCATTACAACTGCCATGTTCAAGGATTTTGGATGTCTCGACAAGGGAAAGGTACCCATACATTTTGCACAGATAGGGGAATGTAGATACGCATCTAAAGGCAAACAGTGAGGCAGTGTCAAGAGAGCCATCAGGAAAACATATTCGTTTAGGAAGATGAGAGAAGATCAGGTCCCAAACTTCTTGCAAATAACAATGAGTATAGCAAGCACTTGTATCTTTTGTTCATTGTTTTACAAACTCAATATTGGTTTTAAATGATATTAACACTGATAATGTAAATTTATTACAGTCCAACAAGAACATAACTGTTTCTGCAATATACTACGCTTATGTATACAACCAAATGACATCAGAATGTCGATACATGGGATAGGTCGGGAATACTTATCATAGCAGAGCAAATTAGTTTTTAGATTTTTTTTTTTTTTTTTTTTGCGATTTTTCCATACTTGAATTTATAAATAACGTAATCCAACTACAGCAATAACCTCTGTAAGAACAAACTCAGACAAAATGCATTTTAACAATATCATATAATGTTTGTAAGACAAAATCGAACTGGTCTTCATCACCTTATCTAGATTACGTTAGATAAGAGAATGGCTTTCGTTATCGGGGTATTTGGAATAACAGCAGGCATCATCAACCTCTATTGAATAGTTTTTAGGTATCATCCCTCGCCTCGCTTCTCTCTGAATATTTGATTTTTATGTTGTAGACATTGCTAACCGTGTTGTTGACGGTACTTGGCGATATTCGGAGCCTTATCAATTTCTTCAGTTTCACAGCCTGGCTATTCCATGGACTCACGGTGTTTGCGTTATTGGTGCTGAGGTTTACCATGAAAGACACGTATCGCCCTATTAAAGTAATACACGATGCCATCCCATCCTGTAGCAGTAATTATTTATGTTAGGTCATTACGTCTTCACAACAGCTCAAGTGCCATGACGAGAGTTAGTTGTACAGTAATTGACAGCCTATGAACATAAATTGTTCCTTAATGTACAACCTCATGTCGTATGCGGGGTGGGTGTATATATGGGTGCGTGTGTATTTGAAGGTTGTGCTTTGTGCTAAGCCTGCTACACTACGAATACTGCAAATAGCCTTTATCAGCAAACCACAAAAGGTGACATTACACTGATAGGCAAATCATGATACTGAGCGTTAGGTAAGGAGTAGTAGAGTCGCCATTACTAAAATATCTGGAATGTCTCGAAAGGTTAGTTAGCTTAAAGACTTCTTCACGGTTGCTAAGCCTCTACCGAACCGTGAAGTAGGAACACCTGTAAAAATACTGCAATCAAACTTAACGTAATAAGTTGGAAACTGTAACGAGTAACTGTTCGTCACATACAATTCTACACGAAAAGCAGGTAGCTCGATGTACGGTTTAAATAGTTTAGTATGTATGTCATGGCTTGGAGAAGCAACCTATAGTCTTCAGTACAAAGGAAAAATCAACACAAAATCTAAATGAGCGGTAATAAGTCAAGAGAGACACCAGAGAGAAAATGAAATTTTTGAAACAAAGCCTTAACTTGCACATGGAAGAAAAACATGTTTATACATATGGAAAACAAGCAAATAGCCGAAGTATTCAAAACTATTAATTGATTTTTTGTACAAAAGACATATAACTGAATAGCATGTTTTAATATAGATTAATTTAGAGTAAATACAGTGGAGACAAACAGTGAAATTCATCAGCATGAAATCGTTGTGTTGTCCTTTAGGATTCGTCAGTGATGCTACGTGCCTTAATTTTGAAGCCCAGCAGGTTTCTGAGGTAAAAGTGATGTAAAAAAAAAAAGACGATCTAAATAGGGAGATGCACAGGCAACATATTTTCAATAATTTTCATATATGACAATCTCAGAACAACGTCAAGCACATGTGTGTAAAAGCTTGATGTTTCTGACAATCAACATATTTGTGTGTAGGTCGACACGAAAACGAAATAAAATTGAAAAGCAAAAAAATGGAAACCTTATTGTGCTTCAAACCCTGAAAGTCAGTAAAATGATTCCATTTTCTGTTTGCAGATCTTCATTTTGTTTCCACTGATTTTCATAGTGTGTTCGATGTACTTAGTGGTAGCACCGATCATCCAGAATCCTACCGTTGAGTTCCTGTACGCATTCTTATTTATGTCGGGAGGACTTGTGTTCTATGTACCTTTCGTGCACTACCATGCAGACCAGGGCTTCTTCAGTTAGTATTATTGTCTATGGCAACAAAACAGGCCAACGATTCTAAAGTATACATTTTTCCCGTGATCTTAAAAATTATTTATTTACTTTTAATAGCATAGATTTAAAAACAATTTATAGACGATCTTTAATGAGAAATAATCGAATCCTTTAGGATGTAATGTTATGACATAACAGATCACTGGTAGACCAATTAATTATCTATTTATTTTCCAAATGCGCTCTCTTATTTACGAAGCACGCTTTCATTGATGTCCGACAAGTAGGTACCAGATATCTGGGCGGACGAAATGATTCAATACCTGCTTATTGCTCAGACCTTGGTAACAATGTCTAACTTATTGTATTATTCAAACACTTTTATTTCTATGATATAACATTTGAATAATGATTTGTCACGTAACACGACCCAGGTTCATCTTACCGCTCCGTCCATCTATCTTTCAAATATGATGGTTTCGCATGATACGAAATACAATAGTGTATGAAGTAATAGAAAGTGATATAAGTGATGAAGAAAAATTAAAGGAAATTTAGATTTTTTTATCATATTTATAATTTCATACGATTTCTTATTAAGTGCTCAACTTTTCAAACTTAGGAAACGTCATTATTTACCCATTTTGTCATAAAATAATGTGTATAAAACGAAATATCAAAAGTTAGAAATTGAGACATATGTAACAATTCTATTTGATATTTAATTCCGAGCTTTGAAAATGTGAGAATGGGAATCTGATATCTACAGGTATCGAAAGTTAAAACGTTACAAAATACCAAATGTTTCTTGGCGTGCAAATATCTTACTTTTTTGGGTAACGAAAGTTATAATCAGTTACAGCTTGTCCACCATTACAAAAAAATATCTATTTTTGAGTCTAAAATATTAACTAACAACCCTCTTTTCACAGAGCACGTGACCAGATTTGTTCAATGCCTGATGGAAGTTGTACCGAGTCCATACAAACATGCTGACTAATTTCTGGTGTAAAGGGGAGATAACTATGATACCAAGGAAGCGTGCTACGTGTTAACATAATACTGCGTCTATGGGTTTGCATCATCAATATCAAAGTTATGAATTGTCCGAATGCGATAACATTTTAGTCCATCTTACCACCATTGAGATTTACTTGTTCTTTACCGATCATAACTTTCTTTCTGGTTCATCTGTATTGACCTTCCACATGTTAATGAATCATTGTGTAAATGAGACGTTAAGACAATTAATCTGTAAAAGAAAACAGAATCACTAGGAAACAGAATACAGGTAATTAATTAGCAATAAAAATGTTGATATTTATGTTTTGTTTTCTTTTGTCTTTTTTCTATAAATAGCCGCCTTCAATCGAACGAATCTGAACATGTTTTCTGTTTAAAGTTCGGGTCAGCCTTTTACAGACTACACGCATTAAAACCCTAATATGTTCATGTTATAACATATTATAAGATAAATAACTCACCTCACTTTGCATTTATCCGTGTCTCTTTGTATATGAATTTCGTCAACAGTTACTGAATACATATGACAAAATGGTTTACAGTTTTAATAAGAAAAGATCGCGAAGACTATTCTGTGATAATAGTAAATAATTAGTGTAAGGCACATGGATATTTTGCACAAGTGTCAGAAAGTTGATAATTGTGGAAATTTCCTTATTTGGTTTCGAAATTATCTTTTACGTAAAATGTCAAGTGATGGTTATCACTCTCAATTCAGGGTTATTGATCCAAAGGGATACCACAAGGATCTGTTCTTGGCCTGCCACTCTATATTCTTTGTTTTAATAATTTTATTGAAATAGTTTCCTCTAATGCTAAATTTGTGGTACGGTCTATAGAAGTTCCCAAAACATTGTACTGTGTACGGTCTCTATATTTCCGACATACATGCATCATACTGTGTACGGTCTCTATATATCCAGTATACAGACATTATAATGTGGAAGGTCTCTATATTTCCGGTATACAGCCATTACACAGTGTAAGGTCTCTATATTTCCGGTATACAGACATTATACTGTGTAAGGTCTCTATATTTCCGGTATACAGACATTATAATGTGGAAGGTCTCTATATTTCCAGTATGCAGACATTACACAGTGTAAAGTCTCTACATTTCCGGTATACAGACATTATACTGTGTAAAGTCTCTATATTTCCGGTATACAGACATTATACTGTGTAAAGTCTCTATATGTGACATTAACTGTGGTCTCTATATATTTCCATTATACAGTGTAAAGTCTCTACATTTCCGGTATACAGACATTATACAGTGTAAAGTCTCTACATTTCCGGTATACAGACATTATACTGTGTAAAGTCTCTATATTTCCGGTATACAGACATTATGCTGCGTAAGGTCTCTATATTTCCGGTATACAGACATTCTACTGTGTACGGTCTCTATATTTCCGGTATACATTCATTGTACTGTGTAATGTCTCTTCATTTCCGGTATACAGACATTATACTGTGTACGGTCTCTATATTTACAATATACAGACATGATACAGTGTATTTATATCACACAACATCGCGCTCAACGTATTCTCGGTTTGCTTCTTCGGTACTGTATACATAGAATAACAAATTTTCCGGCCAATATAATTGATCTGGTTGAACTTCAAATGAAGTGCAATATGCACGATTAGTTAGAACGAAGCAATTTTGAGAAGTTGCCATACAAGTGCGTGAGAACTGCATCGAAGATGTTCAGGCTAGCTCGGGACCTGTCATACAATAGTCATCCGGGTCGTTTGTGGGAGGAGTTTATTACATCATGTGATTCTCGCTTGTGACGTTATACCAGCAAAATGTCAGTCTAGTACAGTGGAATTTTGTGACAGTTATCAAATACATTGCATCGATGTGTCAGTATCAAAACGTTGAAATCCCAGGGACATGTTTACCTTGTCATATCATCGGTACTTGCATGAATATCACTTTTGATTTCACAGGATTAGATATGATTTACGCTGACTGTGTGAATTAAAAAAAATAGCGTAACACATTGTAATTTATCAAATAGAAGTTGTCTTCTATGTGGTCAAGTTTTAATAATTGACTCCTATTACCAGGTATGTATATACTTTCAGGAGTCAAGCTTTGACGGGAATTCCAACTCTTATTCATGGAAACGTATAAGATACATGGTATTTAAATATATACGTTCTTATAACATGTAATACACGAGTTATTTCATACCACAATACAATATCTATACGTCCTTACTGTCAGTGACTTTCTTATAGATCTTGACGATTTTATCCTATAGCCTAAACTCAGCGTCAGTCATTTCGTGGCTGTATAATAGTACACAAAACAAACTTAAAATGAAATACGTTAAAGTCGATAAGGAATTAAACTTCATCAAACAGGATATCAAATGAGGACGAATGAGCTAAGATACAGAAAACCGACATGTGTTACAAACGAGAAACATGTGACCAACCAACCGGTACTGATATAATATAAAAACGGTTATATAATGTAGGCGATGTTTTTTGTTCCAATTTGACGCTTTTTTACCAGCTGTAAAACTGTATAGCCTATGTGCCATCTTGTTTTGTCTTTTATATTGTTATAACTATGACTTCATAGGATCAATAGTTAAGATCTAATATCATTTCTAATTTCTTTATAAAAACAAATATTAAAATAAACTCCCTACCACTTAATCTGTACGGTATAGCAATACTCGATTGCAAACGTCAAATATATTTTGGTGTAAATATGTACGTGTCTGTTGATTTTGTCCCTTTGTCTTGGGAGAAGACAAATACGAGTTTTGACTTTTACCTTAATATAGATTGTTTCAAGGAATGGATTGTGTCAAAATATCATTTACTTGTTCTTTAACATAATTATCTGCTTATTTGTTTATCTTTTTTCCAGCTACCTACATTTTGTGTTGTATTTACTGATGTTTCCAACTGATATTGTATTGTATAAAATACTCCATACGTATTTTTGAATCATTTATATAGTTACAAAATATTGCGTTTTTCTGTCTTCTCAAATCTTTTCTGGAAAGATCCATCTTAAAATATATCCCATCTTCGATACTCAAGGGGCTAATTTCGCTCTCTGTACGCCTGGAATATGTCGTGGCAAAACTGATGGTTACATGTACAACATCTTGACCCTTTGATGTACTTCCAACAAATCTCAGATCGCATAACGGTATATTGTAATGTCTTTGAAGTTGGGTGTCGTTCGATTCTGATATTCAAAAGGAGCGTATCAGTCAGTGATTGGTAAGATTTTTTCTCTTGGAACCAATTAAATTACTTCGCTTGTGCCTAGAATTTTGCCATGACATGTTCCGGGGTTTAGAGAGGGAAAGTGATTGTAACTCCTGGAATATCGAAGATAAACAGATATATGTCTACGTTGATGAAAGGTATATGAGCCTGATTTGACAAAGCAGCCCGTAATTTATAAATTATTGTATACAATATAGTTTAGACAAACAGATGGTAGTTGATGATAATACGCAATAGCTCGCAAACCACAAATAGTTTACTAATGTTTAAGCATTACAGACGTCAGCAAAATAAAAGTTTATTTCAAGAGAAATCAAAACAATAAAAATATACAATTACAGAAGCGTGCCGGTTTCCATTTTTCTTTCTTTTTTTTTCTTTAATTGTGTGTCAGCATTAACACCGATGGAATTCTTATATTCAGGCAATTTGGTGTCTAGAGTCCAATGTTACAACAACATAATGGGTCAGATAAGACGAAAGCAGGGAACAGAGAATTCCGCTTATAGAATGTTTGATGTTTTTATTTCACATGTTGTTTATTATGTTCAGTTTCCTCATGGAAAACTCTGAAAACAGCAAAAAACCACAAGAAAACATTCGGCTACAGAGAGAGGGAGTGAATGAATTTGCCTAGATGTGAAATTATCTGGCCGCGCACTACCAAATTGAATTGGTTCCAATGTGTGAACATGTTTATATTTATGACGGTCTAAGAAATATAACTTTTTGGATTCAAAAATGATTTATTTTTTGTAAGCGGTTCTTTTTTATCTTCTATTTTTTTTAACGTTTTTAACTTTTAATGACTATGATTATCGATTGACCGTAAAACATTAGAAAACATAT
Source organism: Ylistrum balloti (assembly GCF_031769215.1). NCBI lineage: Eukaryota > Metazoa > Mollusca > Bivalvia > Pectinida > Pectinidae > Ylistrum > Ylistrum balloti. Next base: position 1,850,967 of record NW_026781888.1, read on the forward strand.
GTAATATGATGTGCACATGAACTAAGAGAGATAACTCGTACTACGTCTGAACAGATCATCTTGTTGACGAGAACCGACATGATTTATTATTATTGTCAAGTGAAAATATTGAAAATTAATTAGATGCCTAATGTAATTATTTGATTTTTAATTTTCTAGATTTTCCTGCTGCTCTTACAATACAGCAATAGCTGATAAAACAAAAAACTTTCTTCACAACTACTAACGATATGGATGATGATGCTTTGTGTCTCAAGTACTGCCTTGTGTTTAGGGGTGAAATGAAGGTCGTATTTTCATTTGTTATATTTGTAATCCAACTATTGTGTATTTTGATATTTTGGATATTGTAAACGTTTATGTCGGATTAATATTTTAACTATATACAATATTTTTTTCTTTAAAAAGAATTAGTTTGTGTTTCATAGGAAATATCATATGATGTACAACATATGGTAAGTGCATCTCAAAGAACTTCAAAACTAGCGCATAGCTAGTTTCAAAGCGAATCTTCAAAAATCTATTACATGCGTTAATTGTCTTCCTGTACTGTGAAACAATCGAATTCCGGAGAACTGAGGATACACAAGTAGATGAAGCTGAGCGAACGTTGTATACAGAAACATCTACTCAATAACGGTGATATTAGACACAAATCGCGTTATGTTGATACCGTATGACCAGGATTACTTAAACACATACACTATGAATAAAATAAGTTCATAGCGGTAGTAGATGTTGTAGCACCTCTCATAAAGATGCTAGAAAAACATCATTAAAACGGTTCAGGAAATATAGATTTATTCTGTATTCTAAATACTACAAATATGCAAAAGCTGTATCCTTCCTATTTTCATTTTTTTTTTTTCTTTTCGTTTTTTTTTTTGTTTTTGTTTTTTTTTTTTTTTTTTTTTTTTTTTTTTTTTTTTTTTTTTTTTTTTTTTTTTTTTTTCTGTTTTTGTTTTTGTTTTTTTTATACTTGAGTTATAACTGAAAAACTTAATAACTTATAACTTATAAATTAAACATAAAGATCGGGAAATTTTCTAGAAAAGTACAGAAATGATGATATATATATACTAGGTAGAACCTGACGCTACTGTCTGGTTACTGAATTCTATAAATTAAATCCACTATCTCCGATCTGTTTAAATAGTTTCATGGACACAAATTTAGACAAGTCACTCGCACTTATTTGATAGCTATCAAAAATGTACAACAGAAAATAAAAATAAAATTTATTGATTTCCAGATACAGAATAACAAGGACGTACATTAGACACATGCCCGTATTTCAAAATGTGATAACCGTCAATACGAACGGTAGTGTTGTGTGGAGAAAAGAAAATCACAAAACTGCCCTGATGATTGCCTAATATGTGTTTCTCTTTCAATCCCCTAAAATCTACAACACAATAACCTCGAGTCAATTTCAGACATTTCTTAATTACAAGTAATACGGGAGATACATCAATCACACCGATGTTACTGACTTCAGACCGCTTATCTTATTCCTTGATCGAACAAAAAAAAATATGTCAAAATGTTCAATTATATTAAACAAAACGTTACTTTCTTTTGGTAAAATAATCAGGATACAGTCAAAGCACAATTCAAGGAGTTATCTCTCTTAGTACAGGTCTTCAGTTCCAACACTCTATTGTCGATATGTTGACATAAAACAGTAAGGACAATTACAAGAAAAAGAAGTATGACGTAATATCAAACTGATATTTACATGTTTTTATGTTTCTTATTAATTGTAAACAACAACTACTGTCACAGGGTTATTGGAGTGGGTAACCGGGATTATAACAGTAGATGACAATATGTTACAGGGTTATTGGAGTGGGTAACCGGGAATATAACAGTAGATGACAATACGTTACATGGTTATTGGAGTGGGTAACCAGGATTATAACAGTAGATAACAATATGTTACAGGGTTATTGGAGTGGGTAACCAGGATTATAACAGTAGATGACAATATGTTACAGGGTTATTGGAGTGGGTAACCAGGATTATAACAGTAGATAACAATATGTTACAGGGTTATTGGAGTGGGTAACCAGGATTATAACAGTAGATGACAATACGTTACATGGTTATTGGAGTGGGTAACCAGGATTATAACAGTAGATAACAATATGTTACAGGGTTATTGGAGTGGGTAACCAGGATTATAACAGTAGATGACAATATGTTACAGGGTTATTGGAGTGGGTAACCGGGATTATAACAGTAGATGAAAATATGTTCCAGGGTTATTGGAGTGGGTAACCGGGATTATAACAGTAGATGACAATATGTTACAGGGTTATTGGAGTGGGTAACCGGGATTATAACAGTAGATGACAATATGTTACAGGGTTTTAGGAGTGGGTAACCAGGATTATAACAGTAGATGGCCTTTGACTGTGATATACAGTATATTAATGTAGTGTATTCCGTAGAATACAAACGTCCGGTAGGATGTTATCACAGTATATATATGAAGTGTATCACCTTATGAACATGGACAGTTTGTTTCCGCTAAAATATACGGATGGAGAAGTTAATTAATAACTATTATAAGGAAATCTTAATCTGTTGATAAAGTCTGGATATATAGATTTTGGTTCGTATATGATTGCGCATGTGCACATAACCGTCGCCTGTACACAAAAATGGCTACCCGTCTGAATCAGTCGCGAAATTGTTGGCATTTAATATCACTTAATTCGTAATCCTGAACTTACTTAGAGTACCCGTAACAATATCCAGCGCTGAAAAACGTGATTTCACTTACTGTGTCACTTCTGTTGTTGTCATTTCTGTCCGTCATAAATGCCTTGTTTTTTAAAACTATGGCGTGACGTTATCAGAGCTAAATTTGGGAGAGGTTTCTCTAACCAAAAGAGTGGTCAGACTGGACATTGGCAACCGACTAAATATCGGGATAGCATAGAAACGTAATTGGAAATATAAAAAGTACAAAAAATAACAAAATTAATGTTTTTTTCCGTGCCGTCCGTTAATGTAGACTTTACCTACGTATGTAGATGAGAGGTATTGAGATTTGAACGATACTTAGAGGCTGTATGTGAACGACAGCCCCTGGTGTTTGTCAACAACCAATTCAAGGTTACGGAAGTAAAAAAAATTAAATTTAGGAAACTGAGAGGTGATGTTGAAAGTGCCGATAACTTTGAATCCGTAGCAGATTGTTTGAAAATGAAGAACTTTATGTATGGAATAGATAAGATTTTACCCGTTGTGAATTCAAAATCATTTCAAAAATAGACATGCTGGATCTATTCCAATATATATAGTTATCTGTAGATAGGATGTATGCTTGGACCTAAAGCTTACATTAATTTTTAGATGTGATGAAATGGTTCTCCTATAGAATGACGTCACGACGTTTTATAAATGTTGGATATGGACTTTTTTCAATGACAATTTTCCCCGTTTCATGTCTTGACTACAACACCGCGTTTATCTCGTCAAATGTATAAAGCATAGCTTAAGTAATGAGGAAATCAATATATATGTATATATATCAATAATCGATAATTAGACAGTTTCAATTTTAACAACACGGTCTCGCAATATTATGGATTAATTGATAACGAATTTCTAAACACTTCGTGAAATTCATCCTTTCCATTGCTGGTATACCTAATAGCTAGTGTTGTATGTATGATGTGAATAGTTCATAGGTATTGATGTTTGTGTATAGGGTTACATTAGCGGGTGTTACATTCAACGTCCCTTAAATATGGTACATACTTCTGCAGAATTCACTGTACGATTTTGTATTTTATTCAGAGCTTTTGCAACTCAACTTCATAAGCCCTTAAACTCTGATTTCAATTCAGAGTAAAATTTCTTGAAATACCATTACGATGTATACGCACATAGACTTGCCATGAATTCACCACGGTCCGTGGATGCGTGGATCAAATTTCATTATCAAATTCCGATTACCATCTCAAGATATAACCATCAGTTTTTTTTATTTACAATTAATTTGGACACCGACCTGCAGAAACGACAAGATATTATCATCGTCTTGGTTATTTTCTTTCTTGTCGTAAATACAATTACAGATGTATTATAATTATCGCGAATTCCTGGGTTTATTGACGAGAAGGTTAGCTTGCACACTTGACGGATTTTATCGTCGGCGTTTTCAATTCTCTTATAACATTGATTGTCTTCTCCATTCTACTGAACTTCAGATTCGGATTCGAAGAAATGACGGACCCTCATAATGTTAAAAGTGCCCGCTATGTTTCCTTATTGGAGACAAAAAAAACAGTCGTTGTGACAGTGTGCCGTCTACTATGCCTGTAGAAAATTCATACACACAGGAAATCTTTGATCACCATTTCTAATCATCAAAGAGTCAGATATTAAGAAATTCATTACAATTCATTACAGTATTTGCAATATTCCAAATTGAATTTTCTGTCGTGTAGTGAATAATCGATAGTAATATTACCGTCCGACAAGGAAAAAATAAATAGTCAAATCATCGCATTTTCGTCTGCTCAATTCTTTTGACCCACTCGTGTCCAGACAAATTGTCAAGGCTAATCGGTATAAAACATAAAAGATTACCGCATTTACACAGATCGCTTTTTGTGAATTAGTTTTGAAATGACAACTAGAATATATAACAAATAACGAATGATTGATAGCGTTTGGGCTATTCAGGTTAAAATTACAGTGGAAGTAATTTTTCGGCAATTTTGGCACTTGATCTGAATTAGACAACATTTTTTCACGGCAGATGGTACTCTGCTCGAGTAGAACATTAATCAAATCCGAATCAGCATTTGAACCGACAATGAATATTGTGTTGTATTGTCCCGCTCCATGTTCATAATTAGAGATTCGAATTTTAACAGACCACACGGCCGAATGGTGAAGTAATCAGATTACGACACACTTAAAAATTCATTTGCAATTCCTACGAAAACATTTAATTTCTCTGACAGTCTGTGAAACACGTGATAAATACCCCATAAGAGGAATGCCGGGATACGGACAAACGTCACATGACACGTGCAGTGACGTGTTGGTCATCTTGATTCTTGTCCTCCGTCTTTTTCAGGAAAGAACAAAAAGTTGATACCGTTCGGTGGGAAGTGAGATGCACAAGTGTGTCTTCATGATTAAATAAATTTCCAAACGAGATTAGTAAGCGCGTGCGTTTTATGTTAAAGGACATATTTCTATCAAATATCAAGAGCCAAATGAATGAAACATTTCTGTACATTAAAACATTTCTTCAGCAGTGTTTTGGAGTAACATGTATACATTATGTCAATATGTACAAGAGTCGTATATTTACACCTCGTTATGCTATTTATTGTAACTCCCCCCACCCCCCACGCGTGACCACGTCGTAATAATAATTATAGTTGCACCCACTATTCTAGGGGTAGGGTTACAATAGTGGGTGGCGATGTCGATATATTCTTAATACCAATCATTAGTTTAACCGCCTAGTGATTATCAAGAAGTTATCAAAATCACGGATTTTGTAGAACGCACAAGATATATTATGTAAATAACATATTTCACTACAACAGACATAGCGAAGTCAAATAATGTAACATTTCGAAAACGGCAAAACAAAAATGTATTCTCTATTTTTTCCGGAAAAATATCGACAGGGTAAAACTTCTAGCTATCAGGATAATAACTTATAAGGGACATGAGTAAATATAGAGGATTTTTCAGCTCTGTCACCACAGCCTGGTCTAGCTATGAGGTTGGTTAAAACATTATCAACTAACACACACAACTGACCCATGTCTCTGTTTATTTCCAAATGTCCTCGCTGAATTCCTTTGATGTTGACACAATGTATTGATGAAGACATGATGAAGACAGACAGACAGACAGATGTTATATACATGTACATTGTAGTTTTAACAAATATTAAACAAAGAACGAATTTTTGATATATTACAAATGCATCATTTTATTTTCGTTCGTTTACAAATATTCGCGAAAGAAAACGTGCCAACTTTTCTTTTTTTGTTGAGTATATATTAATTCCATTCCATATGTTAATGTTATGGCGTTTTCAATAAAACATTCCGTTAAAACCTTGAATACATCAAAACATTCGCAGAATATCTCACCCTTTATCACTCTCTGTACCTCGGCCAATTTTTCTCTGACATATTTGCTCATATTCCACTCTCTTTCGAAGTTGTTTTAAACACTTTGACACCTTGTGGCAGGTTGGTTAGTTTTCTGAATGTGTTTAAATTGCTTTAATGAGTCGAAGTATTGTATTATTACAGTGTTCCGTAGTAGCTGTCTATATATATAGTACTGGGGAGGAATTGACAGGATACGGAAGTGACGTCACAACACCTTGTATTGTACGACAAATTCCCAATGGCACCCTGAGGTAGTTGTGTACAGCACAAAAGAGAAGAAATATGTAACAATCCTTTGTGGTAGCGATAATATCTACGGGAGGGAGTAGACATCGACGTCAACAGAATTCTCAGAACATTCCGTCAAACGCTACCCATGTAATAATGATAAAAACTTTGCATGGTCGAATTTCAATTTGACCAACAGCCATCTTCCTTTTCTTTCAATAAATTTCAGACTTAGAATACAAAGTATATTATAGGAAAGCTCCACGTATCAGAAAACGTGCTATCTGAAAGTCTACAAATATTTAAAAACAGGAAAAAAAGGTTAAAATTACAGCTCACTCTTTATATTTCATAGGTAATACTGGGTAACAATAATAGGTTCAGGTAAGCTGTTAATATAATTGTGTTAAAATGAGCGAGCGAAAGAGTACCCACTACTGCAACTGGGTTGAAATGGTGGGTGTAAACCCAACGCTAGTGCATTCGGGACACAAAATATTGGATGGGATGACAACAATGGGTTCTACACTCACTTACGTGAAGAAGGCTAGTCTGAAAAGTTATGACTATTTATTCGCTTATTCATTTTTATCTTGGTGGCGGTCGATAGTCAAAACATTCCTTATATAATTTGTGATCCGTGAATGGACATACGTCGTTATATGGAAAAAATTCTGACTACAAAACTATATCGTCCTCCCAATGGGGCAAAAGGCCGTACTAGTGGGGATAAGTCTTCACGTGTCAAACGCGACCAAAAATATAAATAAATAAATAAATAAATAAATAAAACCGCTGAGACGGATGTTCCTACACGACGGGGTGTGTTAAACCCTTACCGACGGGTGTCTTAAATCGGTATGGCTTTAGTCCTCACAACTCCAAAGATTCCTACGCGACGGGCGTGTAAGGTAATTTCACTATGTGAAGTCACGACATGTATCATAGGTCACTACGTGACGGGTGCCTAATGTCCCTCCAAATTCATGTCTGGTGTCTCGGGCTCAAATTCCGACACGACGAAATCCTTTTGTAAACTCATTGGTGTTTTAGGTCACGTGGTTATCCACAGATGACGTCATCAAAGAGATATACTTATTATTATCTGCTATGTTTTAATGTTAACTTTGTCGGGTAAAAACCTATTTTTGTTGACGATAATGTCTTGAAAAAAATAGACAGAGGTTACCTGGATAGTGGTAAGCTATTGTCATACTTATTGTCAGCTTTGCTTCGTGACCGCCTATGGTAACCAGAAATAATTATATTGGATTATAAATCTCCGTTTCTACTTCCGGTCACATAGATCTAGCCTGGAACATTATGCTCAACACGCAATGACCAACAGAGTTTCCAACACAAGAATCATGAAAAATCCTGACTAGACGAAATCTATAATTGTGCTACGTTAGTTCATACCACTGATCAGGTTTCAGGTATATTAACGAACACAAAACAAACAAAATCACGTGCTTTCCTGGATCAGAGGGGAAGCTAGGCCTCGCCGTCTCGATATCCTTACCAGTAATTGACAGTAGTGACAAAAGCATTCCTATATATATTCATTTGCGATTAACTGGCTAATGATGTGGTGTCATGCTGTTGCCTGGCTTCCGATGTCTGTTGCCGATAGCTAGGGTCAAGTACCAAACAAAACTTCCTTCTTCAACTTACACGGAATACACATTAACAAAAGTGAACTCTAACTTCCATTATTTTTTCCAAGTAATTTTTTTTATGCTTTGTTAAATTTATAATTGGTTATAAAAAGTTTGTAGAGGTCATATCATGACGTCATAATGCCATTACGTCATGTACCTCCACGCCAATTCTTTAACGGGATTACGAAATGATATTTTCATATCTATCAGAATATTGTAAATAGGAACATTTGGCGATGCCAGATATAAGTGTGTATTGTAATTATAACTATATATTTATTTTCTTGATGTATCTATCATACAACATTTAATATTAGCTTGCTTTTCGGAAGTAGTTCTCGCATTTCTGTTATTTTCTTGCATTACTTGTAAATAAAACATACAAACCTGCATAGAAATTCCCGAAAGAAGCCGAATGGCTCCATGTAACGAGTTTTAATCCCCAATCCCAATTCCATCTTTTTGAGTTTCTGTTGTTTGGAATGTTGTGGAAGTTTGAATTTGAAATACATTGAAATCTTACAAAACTTCTTTTCTATCCAGTTTAATGAGGGACATTGTACTGTTCTCGTATCGTAAATACAAGTTGTTGGTGCCCCTGTTTCACAATTTCCAGAGAAAACTATATTCCTGACAGAAAAGGCCCGGGAAATAACGCATTCAAGTCGTTAACGATCTCTTTGTTTGAATGAAACGGTTAAATGTCGTTCGTTTACATTAGTTCCATGAGAACTATTTTTCGAGGATGATTTGAACTTTTGACCTGGAAATAATTTGACCTCTTTGACATCTTTGGTAGAATTTGGTTTACAGTCTGGTTGTCTACTGAGGTTAATGTGATATTATGTCATTATGAATGCCTCATCTGTATCAGAATTTCGGGCTCATTACAATGTCATTAGGAGGTCATTAATTAAGACACGGCAGAAAATCCGAATAATACACAATTTTTCAGACTTTATGTAATTCAAGTCAAATTTAAAAAAGAAAAGAAAAACAAGGAATCCACGTGCGTTTGTTCAAACTCCTCTTTAATTAAATCTCGAATAACGAGACATCGGCGAGACTTTATAACCAGTAACAGTGTACCTGAGAAACCACATTTGGGTTGGCTGGGTGTTAATCACGCGGATTTGTTAGTCACGTGGAACCGGTAACCATAGTAATGACGTGTTCATGCGTAGTGGAATACGGAAAAATTGCTGTCATTTTATTTTACTTGGGCGCATTCGCACGTGTCTAAAATCATAGATGATAAATTGAAATCTTAAAAATTTTTAAAAATATTGAAATTACAATTTTCAAAAGTATTCAGAGGTATTTAGCATTTATTATAAACTGTGATAAATGTGAACATTAGGGAGACGGTTTATCAAAAGATACAGAAATGAACAATTGCCATGGTTACATGTATATCCGGGAATTGTATGCAGGGACATTGGTACATAACTTCGGTGCCGGAAATCGTGGCCATCTGCCTATAATAACGTCTGTGTGCATATCATATCGTTTAAGATGGAAGATTCGTGTGAAGTAGCACGAGGTGTTTGTATACCTAACCTGTGTATATGTGGTCTATCTGTCTACAGAGACCATTTGTCTATCAAGCTTGTCTATTGAGAACACCTGTTGATAAGAAGTTTTCTATGTACAATGAAGCACCTGTCTGTGTTCTTCCTCGTGCGAGTTACACAGAAGATTTCAATGTGGTCATGTGATCATCAGCTTCACGTGCCTCAGATCAGCGTTGACATGCGCCGATCGGGACAGTGTGTACATCAACCTGGAAAAATCATGAATATTTTAACATGACCAACCCACTAATTTAAATCTTGACCTCGAATTTGTGTTGAAAAGTACAAAGAAAATGTCTTAAGTTCGCTAAATTCCAATTATCACCGCACTCAGATAGCGGAACCTTGAAGGATGCCGTGAGTGACAAAAGCGAAACGTCTTTAGTTTCCACACCGGCACGTGTTTTCATTTTTATGTAGATGGCGCCACTTGCACTTCTCCTTTCTTTTATGGCGGGAACTGTCTCGTGCACTTCTTTGTTTTTGTCTGCTTCACGAGGTGGCGAGCAGAAAATAATTAAAATGTATGAGAATTTTGACAAGTTATTTAATTGTACATTGTTTCTGAGTGTAAAGGCAGCCAATAGCTGACAAAATGACAAACATTTGTATATCCGTTGACAATATTATACATTCCTTTAGTCTTAAACATGTGTTGTCAAGACTGCAGTGACATTTGGACTGAATTTAAAATGAAAAAAAAGTTTTCATTGTGCGTAACTTATCAACTGAAACATATTTAAGAACATCTCCATCTCGTTAAGTCAGCCTCAACTTATCCGATGTGAACTGTTGTATAAGAAAACCTCATCAATCCGGCCACATCCCTAATCCGGTTAGATGTATTTCATTCTCCAGCATCGTTAAACCAGTCAACAATTATTCAGGTATTTTATTATCCAATCTCTGTAATCTACATCATTATTTCCAATAATTCTGTCTCATTTTCCGTTCTATTAATCCAGCCTCCATTAATCCGCCAACCTCTCGTTAATGCAGCCAAAATGCAGTCTCGTTAATCCAGCCTCCGTTCATCCGACCTCACCATTCAGTCTCGTTCATCCCGCCTACACTATGGCTGTTAAAACCTTAATTTTCAACGGTCATAATTGCAATATTTCAGGTGACTTACAGAACATTCTTTTCATGTAGAACTATTCCAGTGTCCCACGACCCTCCAGTCACCGTGTTTTATACATTGTAACTTATGTAAAACTATTCCTGTGACCCATCACCCTCCAGTCACCGTGTTTTATACATTGTAACTTATGTAAAACTATTCCTGTGACCCATCACCCTCCAGTCACCGTGTTTTATACATTGTAACTTATGTAGAACTATTCCAGTGTCCCATCACCCTCCAGTCACCGTGTTTTATACATTGTAACTTATGTAGAACTATTCCAGTGTCCCACCACCCTCCAGTCACCGTGTTTTATACATTGTAACTTATGTAGAACTATTCCAGTGTCCCACCACCCTCCAGTCACCGTGTTTTATACATTGTAACTTATGTAGAACTATTCCAGTGACCCATCATCCTCCAGTCACCTACACAGTATTTTATACATTGTAACTGATATAGAACTATTCCAGTGTCCCATCACCCTCCAGTCACCGTGTTTTACACATTTTAGTTTCATTGTAAACCACAGGTTATCACAAAACATGTTTGGATCTTTAACGCTATAAAAGTTCATCTTATGCAGTCTTTCAATAAAACTTGTACAGCTATATCGTCATTTCACCGTTAAAATGAGTGTAAATAACTATTTAGATCGATATTAAAACACATCGACCATTTATAACCATTTTATATAGAAGACCTAGATATATTATTATAATTATTTTTTATGTAAACAAAATAGAAACTGTGTCTTTTTGTAACAATGATATCTTTATGTAATAATCAATTTTTTGGACCATCTTTTTCATTTTTTTATCTAACAATAGATTTACTCATACTATTCGAAGCCAACGAAGAGATTTTTTCTGAGTCATATTGAGTTAGTAATCTTTTCTCCTTAATTAAAACCCGACCCCTGGAGCTGTCGTACTGAACACATAATACAGTTGTAATATGATGTTGTATACAAACCCAGAAATCGAAAATTACAATTTCATTTACCGCACTGGATTATCACGCCAAGGTGGTATAGTAGCTGCATTATTTATTCAGCTTTCCGCTGCACGTGTCGGTCGCGTGCCGCACTGTCCGCCGCCGTTGATCGATGACTACCCGTCGCGAGGTTCGTTTGTCCAGCCGGTCGCCTGGTGGATGATACGGTTTCTGATTCTGCCATTTAATCTACTTTCCATGCTGAGTGGAAGAAGTGACTGTAAAAGAACAAACCTCCGGGAAATGACACATTTTGTTCACTTGAAATAACGCTCATACACAGGACACTCATGACACGAGATTTTACTCGTAAAAAATGTTTTATCAACAGACGATCTTTAAAGAAACTTTCATATATTTGAGTACGTCCTTAAACTGTGTATATTCTTATTACGATTAATACAGCTGACACTATATCTGTTCAAATCTGTCTGTATAGAAGTTCATAGAAAGGACGACATTGCATTGAATCTGGATGTTTTACTCTCTAATCCTTCGTAATTCTCGACATAATTATCCTTCCTTCTTTTCCTTTTATTTATATACAAAAATCCTTGATTTTCTTTGCTATTCTTTCACTGGAACTAAACAACCACGGTTAATTTAAACGTTGATGTTTCGTCCGGCATGTAATCATTATTTCGCCCCATTATTTTGATATTTCGTCCGGCTAATCGTTCGTCTTTCTTTCTGTAAAGACCATCCAACTATCATGCTAATCTTCAACATTTTACCCTGTAACGACCGTTATTCTAACTCTTGTTACAAGTATTTCGTACCGCTGACGTGGGTAATTTCGTCCCGTTAATCTGTATGTCGCCCTGTAACGATCGTTGTTTAGTCATTATATTTGTCTCGTTCAATATTGATTCCTCGCTAGTTTATTATGTAAACTGTGTTCTACGTTACGTTATCTCGCCCGGTACGACTAGTTTTTTTTGTTTTTGTTCTTTTCTTTTTTGGGGGGTAGGGGGCGGGGTTGTGTTTTTTCGCTTTACTTTTCTGTTATTTCGCTCCTGTATCTCGCCCTGTAACGATGAATGATTAGCCCCGGTTAACATTTCGCCTCATCACTTCGTCCTACAAATCTGATATTTTACCTGGTACCTATCATTATTTCACTCTGATATTCTTCAATGTTTCGTTTTGCTATGCGTTTTATTTCCTAGTAAATGATTCCGATGAAAAGGAACGCATTCTTCGTGTTGTTCTTTGTTATTATCTTAATCTAACAGTATGATTTAGATACTTACAGTCTTATAACAATAATTTTGTTAAAAAAGGGGCATTAATTACCAAGAAACAATGCAAATTTGTTGACAATTAGGCTGTTCCTAAAGTATACGAGAATGTAAGCCAGCCCCGGTAAATCTCGACCCGTTGTAAGGATAAGATCGTGTGATATCATTAACACTGTACGAGAGGAACTTTTCACGCCCACCCGACCCTTCGACATGTGCCTTCCATTTTTTCTATTCATGTGAGTACGCGCTCATTCACACGCACCAGCGGACGGTATTTTTTAGACATGGTTGACATCTATTGGTTGGGACGCGGCGCGTGCTGACAAATTAGGCGGAAGGCGGAGTCTGTTACGTTAAATCGATTTCTGACAATTGCGACAAGAAAAATATTGATCTTTTCAACACGTTTATGAATTGTAGTAATCAGAAACATTTATCATTTAGTATGGTTAACGTCCAATCAAGTATTATTCATAAGACACAATACGTTTATACCAAAGACAATTTTATGTAGGGTTAACTACTATGATTCTTGCAGTGAGTGCAAACAGGAAGACAATGGAAATGCGACAGTTTGTGTTGGTTCTGATACTATTTGAAATAACCAACCGTGAATGCATGAGTTCAATGTGTAATAAAAACCTGACTAAGTGACTGTTGGTTTAAGTCTTAATCGAACGATTTCGTAGTAATAAATGGTATTTATTATCCGGTATCGAAAACTACCACGATGAATAATTCTCGTTGAAGATTCTATAATATTCTTAATCAATATCAAAAATTAGTTTTATTTCTTACGGTTAAAAAAGAATGTCACATGTGTTATTGCCAAAAAAGGCAATTTTATTCTGAAGGGGTCCGGGTTTTCAATATTTCCTCGTTAAAGAGGTTTCCGATTTCGAAAGATTTCTTCATCACTTTACGATTCCGATTTAGTCAGATTTTCTTCGTCATTTATGGTTCCTGTTTATAAATAATGTCTTCATCATTTACCGTTCCGGTTTATAAACATTTGCTCATCGTTTACGGCTCCGGTCACTAAATGTTCCCACCGATAAAGCTGCCTAGATGATATAAGACTCCCTATCACGTCCAGATTTTCTTGTTCTTTGCTAATATTGGAAATTTGTAGGAGTTTCTGGAAAGGATCGAACTTGGGACTTTTGTTTATCTAAGGCGTGTTCCCTAAAAGCAACTGAAGATCGTGTGTTTTGGGCGTGAAATACTACATACACTAAGCAAGGAGTGCTGCAGACGGTCACACGAGTAATAGTGTTTGAGGCAACTTACGGAATGTTTGTATAATAGATATTTCCGTTTAATAAATATTTTAAAACTGTGAAGTTTACGGAATATTAACAGAATATTAAAAGAATTAAAAAAAATAATATTCTGTATCAAAGTTTTGTTGTTCGAATCTTTCTTTGAAGTGATTTAGTACAAGAGCGTGATTCACTGCCTGAAAGTTTATCTAGAATATTCCCCGAGAGGACAAAACCTTGTCCACAATGTGTGTGGGCTGTGTTACACAACAAACAAGACACTGCACAGCTACATTTAATGATTAAATTGGGGATGAAGCTGCCGAATTCGGATGACGTGATGCCAACCGAAAGTCTCGTCTGAGAGGTGACTCGGTGCATATCCTGAGTATATCCCTGTAGCCATGAGAACGCCTGATGACGATTCGATGTCTTGAGAACGATTAAACGGTGCTAAACGAGATTGTATGTAAATCGAAATGGAATTGGAAGCTAGTCCTAAATGAATTTTAAAGCTATTTCTATAATGTTGTTATAAACATTCAAATTAAGGATCGTGTTTATTACTGTACGTTTCAGTAAATTTCTGACTGATGAGAAATTGATCAACTTTACACTAAATCGTAAGTTTGTATATAATTTGTTTTAAAAGAAGTAGTGTCCTCGTCCTTGGAAAAATTGTGTCATTTTCAGTGACAATGCATGTCTATGTTCATTTTAGACTTGGAGGATGTCGCTTTCTTCTGAAGTGAGACAATCAGAGAGTAGCACGTGATCCGTGCTAATCGTAATCACATCCCTGTAATAGTGTTCCAGGAACAAACTAATGGCGTCAAATATAGACGAAATTGGCTTATTTCATTTATTTATTTATTTATTTATTTATTTATTTTTTATTCTTTTTATTTTTATATGCATATTAAAAAATACGAAATGCTTGACTGAGCATTATGTGTTGCCTTGGTTATGTCCTTGGTCAAGCCATTTTACCCTAATTGTTTTAGACGGCATGTGGTGGGCTTCCCGTATGTTATTCAGTAAGGTTGTTACCAGCTGCTACAAAGAAACCAAGCCAGAAAAAATACCCAGACTCTCCACAAGGCGATGATTTCAGCAAGCAAACTATTTATCTGTTTTTCATTACTTTTACTTTCACTTCCACTGTCTTTTAATTAACACGTGTTTGCAGTGCTGAAATTCATGTGTAGTTACCGTTGCTATCTAATCCATGAGATCTTAATGCTGATTTCCCCAAATCAAATTATTCTATTCTGTTAGAAAAGCAGACATAAAATCTCATTTGAAGTAGTACTTTTCCATAGCTGTCAATCAATCCTACGTTGAAAACAAAATCAGATAAACTGGCTTTTTGTTTTATTGGCACGTGACTTTAGCATTCGATAGAAAGGCGAACTGGATTAATTGTTAATTTATGTTGCAATCAAAACAGGCTTAAAATACCAGTTTTATCTCCTACAGGTGTCAAAGGAATAAACGCGGGACAATAAAGTATGGATCGGAGCCTCTACAGAATATCACATTAATATAAGGTCACCGCTTAGTTACACAAGGTCAGGCCAATGTTTAATGAAATATGGATAGATTTGTTTACACTGTCCGGTCGGGATAATACAGCACTTTGTCTGGACCCTGATCTATTGGCCGGACAAAAGGAGTTATTGCTAGAATTAATGGAATACGGATTGTTCAATAATCCCTAATAAGGAAAATGCATTAGAGAATCAAGGATGGACAATAGCAGCCATTATTATTACAACTGTATTTTCTTTTTATTTCTTCCCTGTTTTATGGAATTCCGATATCTTCCACTGGTCTGTACTAAAGCACGATTGTATTTATGGGAGAAAGGGTGAGAGTATTTTATGGTTAAACATATATTCACTGGGAGAAAAAAAACTAACTAGCTTAGCTATTATATTCATTATTCATATTTTGTTGGATGAAATAAAGAATCGTACATCAGCTGTTATTGCTATCGTGACAGTGGCGATGTTCCGATTTAAGACATCAACATAAGTTAATAAAAGATTAAAAAAATTATGTTACATTATTTTACGTCACCTTTATAACTATGTATCTGATTTGATTAAAGTTTTTCTTGGCACCTTTTTACAAGCATGAGCATGGTGACATTGGTACATATATGTGGTTGAAGGTCAATATTGATTGTTACCTTTCAAGTTTACGAGGTTAATACGGTGCAGTGTTTTTTATTCTTGCAATCCCAACTCACCGGTCGGTACGCCGTAGGTGACTTGTACTAACAGTGACGAGGGGGTTCACAAATTCTCGCTCATCTATGAGATTTTAAACAAGGCGCAGCCGATTCCAAATTCATGGGATAGTTCATTGTTAACGTATGATATCATTTATTTGACATTTTTTAACGCTGTATAATCACGATCTCGTCGCACTAAGTGTTTATTTTCATTATCAGCGAGGAATGCTGCCAAGGAAAATGAGGAATGTCTAGGGGTATGAAGAATACCAAGGATCACGATGAATACCGAGAGACAAGTGGAATACCAATGGATACAAGGAATACCAAGGAACACGAGGAATACCGAGGGACACGAGGAATACCAAGGGACATGAGAAATACCAAGGTACACGAGATATATCAAGGGACATGAGAAATACCAAGGTACACGAGGAATACCAAGGGACATGAGAAATACCAAGGTACACGAGAAATACCAAGGGACATGAGAAATACCAAGGTACACGAGAAATACCAGGGACACAAGAAATACCAAGAGACACGAGGAATACCAAGGGACACGGGAAATACCAAGGGACACGAGAAATACCAAGGGACACGAGGAATACCAAGGGACATGAGAAATACCAAGGTACACGAGAAATACCAAGGGACATGAGAAATACCAAGGTACACGAGAAATACCAGGGACACAAGAAATACCAAGGGACACGAGGAATGCCAAGGGACACGAGAAATACCAAGGGACACGAGGAATATCAAGGGACACGAGGAATACCAAGGACACGAGGAATACCAAGGGACACGAGGAATACCAAGGGAGACGAGGAATACCAAGGAACACAAGAAATACCAAGGACACAAGAATACCAAGGACACAAGGAATACCACAGGACACGAGGAATACAAAGCGACACAAGGAATACCACAGGATACCAGGGTCCTATGTGCCTATATGTATTTTTCCAGTAGAGATTCTTTTTTCCAAACAAAATTAGGGAAGTAATCATTCTTCCTAAACACAAATGACATTTCTCTAAAACAATAGAAAGAATAAACACAACAAAAGTCATATTCCCGAACAACAAAGAGAACAAAATAGATATTCCCCCTCATCAAAGGAGTTAAAAATCTAAATCTTTCTTTACAATCTGAAGAAAATAAATCATATTCTAGCAAACTCAAGATCAAACTCTTCTTCAGCAATTTAGATTATATGTATACTACTGCAACAAAGAAAATAGTAAGTCAAATACTTCCGCAAAAATGGAAATAAAAAACATCATGTTTATTTACAACCAGGTAAACACATTCAGTCCTTTAAACAATAGGAAAAACAATAGTCTGATTCGCTGGAAAAAGGAGAAACAAATTAACATAATTGTACACAACAAGGAGAAGGAAAGATTTTGTTTACGACCAGATGATAGGAAGGTGGGGACAGAAGAGGATTCTTGTCTCACAGAATGCGTAATTGAACAATCATAATTATTTTTAAAAAATGCAATGCTACCATTATGACGAATTTGTTTGATTAAATGTGAATTATTTCAAAGCATGGAGATGAAATTCAGGAGTCTACCAGACAGAAAACACCGGATTTCACTTTCAGGATATGCAAATTAACTCCAAGGAATAAAAATCTGTTATTGATTCATTTTGACAGGAATAACAATTTAGATTTAAATCCTTCGGTAGAACCCTTGCCAATACTTTCTTGGCAAAGCAACACAACGTTACACATCCAATCTGCACATGAATGTTGGATTTTTGTTAACTATTGTGCACATTTTATGCTACGCTTGCTTTAATTAATTTTAGGTATTGGACGTTCATTGTAACAATACATGCAGTTTAATCCGCACTCCTTGCGTATAAGCCTCTCTGTGGAATTTGCATAGAGCTACAAAATTGTTAATATCACCAATATATTTGTTGGTTTGAGAAAGATGGTATTTTCTTGCAGAAATACCACAAAAAAAATGCCGACAAGTTTTTAAAATCTTAATTCATGTTCAATGAAACCATGAAAAAGCAAAAGAAAGATTTACACGGACACAAATGAAAAAGAACAATATGAATAAGACCAGCTGTTTTGTTGTTTCACAAGAGTAAGCGTTTTCTGCTTCATCGACGACACCCGCCGTGTACACTTGGTCAACCCAATAATGTCACGTTCCCAAATGAGAACAAGGAACACAACAGGTGTGACGTTCCAGTGTGATAACACTATAAAATGTCATTGGATCTACTGAACATCCATAGGAACCATATTGACTCAATATCATAAAAAGTTAAAACAAAATAGGTCAATATATTACGTCACTTCCGTTTGGATGTCACATTACTCTCTGCTGTACGTATTACATTTATTAATATTTTATATTTTCTGGCTTTATGGACACCAACAGCATAATTTACATCCAAATTAAGATTTTCAATAAGGTTAATATGGTTTACTGAACTTGAATAGTGTTAAAAATGCCTTAATTACAAATGTATCTGGTTATATTGACATCAAGAAGTATGTACTTATCTTCACTTAAGACTACCCCATAGAAACTGAATTTAACTTTCAACATCTCGAGATGGTTTGAGGCTCTTGTCTAGCTTGAAGTTTCGGAGTTTTAAAAAAATTAACAAAAACAAGAGACAGTAGTTAATTAATATGAAAACATTTCAGTTGCCGTATTTTTTTTAATATTAACCTCAAAACCCCAAAATTCTTGATATTTCCCCAATACAATATAATGTAAACCTGACACATGAAGATTTTGAATTCGTCCGCTAATACCGTCTTCTATTTTACTTTACTTCCCTGTAACTTCTCTTTTCTGCATTCAATCCTTCAAAACTTCTTTGTAAAATAAACAACAGATATTCTAAAGAACGAAATGGCCAACGGCGCAACACGAACCACACGTGTAGAGAATTCTACACGTTGTAAGTGTTTAACTTACAATTATAGCAATGATAGAAAAAAAATTATCCTCGTTTCGAAATTTAGATATTCTCATTACAATCCTACTAGAAATTTTGTCTTGTTTTTTCCGTTGATGAGCGGACACAGTTTGACTCGGAAACGCTAATCCAAGAGTAAATCCTTTCAGATGCTCTCAGATTGAACAAAGTAAGGTTTAATGGGGAGGCACTGTGTTTTCTTAAATTGTAGCCACTGTGTGGCGCTGTTTTCTAGAGCTAAGATTGTTATGATGAATGAATGGATTACTTGTAATTATGGAGAAAATCTGGCTGTTAACTCCATGTATTAAAAGGATCACACTAGCTACAGGGTATGCAAAATACAATGAGTCGTGAAATGAAATACCTCTTAACACCGAAACAGAGACATGTACTGATCGGTGGTAAACAAGGGTATATTGAAGGTCTGATATTGGTTATAGATATGTAATCGATGGTAAACAAGGGTGTATTGAAGGTCTGATATTGGTTATAGATATGTAATCGATGGTAAACAAGGGTGTATTGAAGGTCTGATATTGGTTATAGATATGTAATCGATGGTAAACAAGGGTGTATTGAAGGTCTGATATTGGTTATAGATATGTAATCGATGGTAAACAAGGGTGTATTGAAGGTCTGATATTAGTTATATATATGTAATCGATGGTAAACAAGGGTGTAGTGAAGGTCTGATATTGGTTATAGATATGTAATCGATGGTAAACAAGGGTGTATTGAAGGTCTGATATTAGTTATATATATGTAATCGATGGTAAACAAGGGTGTATTGAAGGTCTAGTATTAGTTATAGATATGTAATCGATGGTAAACAAGGGTGTATTGAAGGTCTGATATTGGTTATAGATATGTAATTGATGGTAAACAAGGGTGTATTGAAGGTCTGATATTAGCTATAGATATGTAACCGATGGTAAACAAGGGTGTATTGAAGGTCTGATATTAGCTATAGATATGTAATCGATGGAAAACAATGGTGTATTGAAGGTCTGATATTAGTTATAGATATGTAACCGATGGTAGACAATAATAAATATGTACAGCATGTTTACAAAGGTTTATGGAGATTTTAAGGATGTTTATTCTGGCATTGTAGTATAATGAAATGTTTTCCAATATATGGTTTATCTTTGATTTAGGATTCATAGCGTATTGTATGTATTGGGTTTACGTAATTAAACCTTTTCTTGACTTAAGTCTTAGTTCAAAGCCGACATTTTCTCGTAACATACCGACTTCATAACAAATTATATTCTAACAACAACTAGCTTGTATTACTTCATGGTAAAAGCATTGCTCTCGAGCGCTACAACGGATCTCTTCAAAGTCTAGAGTACGGGAAATATAATAAAAGACTCGAAAGAATTACCTCCCTTCTTATATGAGTTGCCTCGTTTTGATCCGAGAACCGGAAGCAGTACACCAATGGAGAAATAGCTTACGGTGTTATTAAGCAGCTTGGCGACTGAGAGAAGTGAACACCGCTATAGTTTTGGTAAACAATATATGAAAGCGTTTTAGTTTTAGTAACACATTTAAATATGGCAATATCTAACCAATCAAGATGTAGAACTGTAACTTGTTTTATTCTCGTGGATGTGAGAATTATTTTCTATTAGGGATACCCGTTTTTTATTATCGTAGCAAAATCATCGCTGTAATGCCAACTGTCTCCACTTCTGTTTGAAAACGAATACATTCAATGATACCAGAATGTGTTTTTATTCATTTTAGAATACTGCGTTACTTCAACTGTGTATATTTTGCAAGATAAATGTTGGTTTTGAATTAACATGGTTTGGCTATGTAAATATCCTGGTACCAAAGGAACAATTTACAATGCAGTTCATTATTGATTGCATAATTATAACAGAACCAAACAGATCACGGTCTGACAGACGACAACACTGTAACACAAAATCCAATCCAAACAATCAGACAATGATAAATAATCACCATAACCAATCAATCGATTAACGATGAAAATCTAACATAACCAATCAATAGATCAATTAATGCTGAAAATGCAATAAAACCAATTAATTATCAAATTCCAATATAGGCAATCAATTATCAAATTCAAATATAGGCAATCAATTATCAAATTCCAATATAGGCAATCAATTATCAAATTCCGATATTACCAATCAATTATCAAATTCCAATATTACCAATCAATTATCAAATCCCAATATAGGCAATCAATTATTAAATTCCGATATTACCAATCAATTATTAAATTCCAATATTACCAATCAATTATCAAATCTAAATATAGGCAATCAGTTATCAAATTCCAATAGAACCAATCAATTATCAAATTCCAATATTACCAATCAATTATTAAATTCCAATATAGGCAATCAGTTATCAAATTCCAATATTACCAATCAATTATCAAATTCCAATATAGGCAATCAGTTATCAAATTCCAATATAGGCAATCAATTATCAAATCCCAATATAGGCAATCAGTTATCAAATTCCAATATTACCAATCAATTATCAAATTCCGATATTACCAATCAATTATCAAATTCCAATATTACCAATCAATTATTAAATTCCAATATAGGCAATCAGTTATCAAATTCCAATATTACCAATCAATTATCAAATTCCAATATAGCCAATCAATTATCAAATTCCAACATAGGCAATCAGTTATCAAATTCCAATATTACCAATCAATTATTAAATTCCAATATTACCAATCAATTATCAAATTCCGCAATCAATTATCAAATTCCAATATTACCAATCAATTATCAAATTCCAATATTACCAATCAATTATCAAATTCCAATATTACCAATCAATTATCAAATTCCAATATTACCAATCAATTATTAAATTCCAATATAGGCAATCAGTTATCAAATTCCGATATTACCAATCAATTATCAAATTCCGATATAGCCAATCAATTATCAAATTCCAACATAGGCAATCAGTTATCAAATTCCAATATTACCAATCAATTATCAAATTCCAATATTACCAATCAATTATCAAATTCCAATATAGGCAATCAGTTATCAAATTCCAATATTACCAATCAATTATCAAATTCCAATATTACCAATCAATTATCAAATTCCAATATTACCAATCAATTATCAAATTCCAATATAGGCAATCAATTATCAAATTCCAATATAGGCAATCAATTATCAAATTCCAATAGCACCAATCAATTATCAAATCCCAATATAACTAATCAATTATCAAATTCCGATATTACCAATCAATTATCAAATTCCAATATAGCCAATCAATTATCAAATTCCAACATAGGCAATCAGTTATCAAATTCCAATATTACCAATCAATTATTAAATTCCAATATTACCAATCAATTATCAAATTCCAATATAGGCAATCAGTTATCAAATTCCAATATTAACAATCAATTATCAAATTCCAATATTACCAATCAATTATCAAATTCCAATATAGGCAATCAATCAATCAATGATGAAAATCCAATGTAATCAATTTATTATCAAAATCCAATAAAATCAACCCATCGATGTTGAAAATCCAATACAACCAAATAGTCAATACATGATCAAAATACACTATAACCAGGTATGGTCATTCTGCTGTATATATGGAGCGAAGCTGTGAGCCTATGAAGAACTTAGGAACCTTGTCCAGATCCGTGAATAGCACCTTTTAATAGAGCTTTAGAGTTGAATACAGCAAAGCCAACCCAGGAAACTGCAACATACAGCTGTTTCGTCGTTCTAAGACTCGTCAGTGATGCTACATCATACAGCTGTTTCGTCGTTCTAGGATTCGTCAATGATAATACATCATACTGATGTTTCGGCCTTCTAGGATTCGTCAGTGATACTACATCATACAGCTGTTTCGTTCTTTTAGGATTCGTCAGTGATGCTACATCATACAGCTTTTTCGTCGTTCTAGGACTCGTCAGTGATGCTACATCATACAGCTGTTTCTTCCTTCTACTTCTCGTCAGTGATGCTACATCACACAGCTGTTTCGTCCTTCTAGGACTCGTCAGTGATGCTACATCACACAGCTGTTTCGTCCTTCTAGGACACGTCAGTGATGCTACATCACACAGCTGTTTCGTCCTTCTAGGACACGTCAGTGATGTTACATCACACAGCTGTTTCGTCCTTCTAGGACTCGTCAGTGATGTTACATCATACAGCTGTTTCGTCCTTCTAGGACTCGTCAGTGATGCTACATCATACAGCTGTTTCGTCCTTCTAGGACTCGTCAGTGATGCTACATCACACAGCTGTTTCGTCCTTCTAGGACACGTCAGTGATGTTACATCATACAGCTGTTTCGTCCTTCTAGGACTCGTCAGTGATGCTACATCACACAGCTGTTTCGTCCTTCTAGGACACGTCAGTGATGTTACATCATACAGCTGTTTCGTCCTTCTAGGACTCGTCAGTGATGCTACATCGTACAGCTGTTTCGTCCTCCAAGGACTCGTTAGTAATGTTACATCATACAGCTGTTTCGTTCTTTTAGGATTCGTCAGTGATGTTACATCATACAGCTGTTTCGTCCTTCTAGGACACGTCAGTGATGTTACATCGTACAGCTGTTTCGTCCTCCAAGGACTCGTTAGTAATGTTACATCATACAGCTGTTTCGTTCTTTTAGGATTCGTCAGTGATGCTACATCACACAGCTGTTTCGTCCTTCTAGGACACGTCAGTGATGTTACATCATACAGCTGTTTCGTCCTTCTATGAGTCGTCAGTGATGCTACATCATACAGCTGTTTCGTTCTTTTAGGATTCGTCAATGATGCTACATCACACAGCTTTTTCGTCGTTCTAGGACTCGTCAGTGATGCTACATCACACAGCTTTTTCGTCGTTCTAGGACTCGTCAGTGATGGTACATCACACAGCTTTTTCGTCGTTCTAGGACTCGTCAGTGATACTACATCACACAGCTGTTTCGTCGTTCTTGGATTCGTCAATGATACTACAGCATACAGCTGTTTCGCCGGTAATATAATCGGTATCACCAACTGAATCAATCAGTTACTGAATCAATTTTATTTTTATCTTGAAGGTGTCAATCAATTGAGCATAAACTATAACAATAATGACAGAATTGTTTAAAAATAAAATAAAGACGAAACCATAAAATACCAATATGTCAACATAATTATAATCCAAAGTCAGATTAAATAAAACTAGGGTAAAACGCAATCAAAAGAAAGATTGATATAGAGACTCCAGAAAAAGACAAATGGGTATCATCTCCAGGTGTTCCGGAAGAGAAATCGTCTTCTGCTTCTTGTGTAAAGAACGATTTTCTTCAAACTTTAATACTCTTCACATTCTTTTAGTAATGCACAACATCATCATAGAAAAATAAACGACAAGATATCATTTGTCCAATTCTTTCCAAGGTCAACACTGCTTGTATTATCAGCACAGGGACGAGTTAATTTAACCTTTGGGAATAACATACCATCTGTCGGCTCAAACTGGAAATAGTGAAGTGTGATTTCGTAGCGAATAATTGACTAAACATATTGTAACATTCTCGAACACACAAACGGCAATTAAGTTTTTTTTTCAAAGGTCAACATTTTTAATTGCCTTAATGATAATTATTTTTACATTAATAGTAGGTTAGCTGTTGTTATTGGTGTTTATAACGCAAAGGTCGGGATACACATGGAACGTCTATTTGAAGAAAATGTCAGTGTCCGTAATGTTGACCTAGATTTTCGTATTTTGTGAAAGTTTACCCATGCAAACTGGTAACATTTCCAAATAAGCTTCTGATCTGATGAAAATGTATTCTGTAATCCGAATATTATCAGGAGTTCATTCATTAAACCGGAACCCATTTCTAAGGATTTTACATTCCACAGTTAATTAACGTATCCGGAACCTATATTAAGCAGCAAGATTTTACATGCCACAGTTGATTCACTTATCCGGAACCTATATTAAGCAGCAAGATTTTACATGCCACAGTTGATTCACTAATCCGGAACCTATATTAAGCAGCAAGATTTTACATGCTACAGTTGATTCACTTATACGGAACCTGTATTAAGCAGCAAGATTTTACATGCCACAGTTGATTCACTTATCCGGAACCTATATTAAGCAGCAGAATTTTACATGCCACAGTTGATTCACTTATCCGGAACCTATATTAAGCAGCAGAATTTTACATGTCACAGTTGATTTTCTTATCCGGAACCTATATTAAGTAGCAGAATTTTACATGCCACAGTTGATTCACTTATCCGGAACCTATATTAAGCAGCAGAATTATACATGCCACAGTTGATTCACTTATCCGGAACCTATATTAAGCAGCAAGAATTTACATGTCACAATTGATTCACTTATCCGGAACCTATATTAAGCAGCAGAATTTTACATGTCATAGTTGAGTCAGTTCCGAGTCTGAGGGTTGTTTTCCTAGATATGTCTAACATGGTGTCAGCAGGGTTTAAACTTTGAAGACCTGCTTCAAACACAGCAGTATAACCCCAGCATAACATTTAGTATGAATTTTAACATACACATAACAGCCAAACTTTTGCCCAAGAGACCGCGTGTCCCAGATCTGGTTCTTCATGTTGGCTGAAATGGAAGAATATGGAAATGTTGCCGTATAAGATTTTTCTACTTGCTATGAATATTCTTAGTCAAGATATGTCTTTTTACTGGACTAGCTGCATTGACACTACATGTTCATTCATTTATCCAAGCGTTTTGTTGACTCGGATCTACCGTAAATCATGTTGAGCACGTGCACTTTGCATGCCATTTATTTCAGTGATATCTCCATGTATCTCAAGCTCCTCTTTGACATGGATTGATTATGGCCGCTTGACATTGTAAACTGGTAATCAATCAGGGCGGAGTCAATCAAGAAAAGTAATTCCACTCGGAGTCTCTTACTCTTTTTGGTGTAAACAATTCATTACACGGTTCTATTTGATATGGGTAGCCGCCATTTTTTACGAAAAAAGAAAATATATGGATTCACAACTTCTCTGTATTTCATCAACATTAACCAATTTAACTGAACGTTATATCATCATTTTTTACTTTTTAATTCGGGTTGGCCCGAAAAGAAACGCAAATGTTCTTTTGCTAAAAGGCGCGCGCATCCTTAACTATGAGTATAAGGTTCACAATTTTCAGGAACTTTTGATATACGCAGATATTATGTAATATTAGATAAGGTAGTACTTCCATGATATACTATTTACTACGTGTGTTATAGAATAGGTTAACACCAACATAATGCAAACAGGAAAAACATTGTGTGAGGGAAATGTTTTTCTCGACATTTCAGAACAGAATGTTTGTATGCGTGGTGAGATATTCTAAAATACATTTAGGTCTTAGATTTTAATGTCAGTGGTGGCATTTCATTATAAAACGTACGTAATAGAAAGGTTTGCTTTTTTTCAAGACTTATAGATTATGGTAACAAATGGAAAGACAAAAACAAAAAGAAATAATATTTCTGAGGTAACGCCACAGCCAAAGGACAAATAACAGCAGGGAATTAGAGAAACAAAAGTCACCACAGACACTGTGTGTAAAGATGACAACAACATAAAACTTCTACTTTTACGAGGAAGGCTACATTGTAAACACTGAACACTGAGATCATTGAGAACAAAGAGGAAGGTCGATACCAGGACAAATCGAAAGGTAGAATCTGAACTGGCATGAAGAGAGGAAAAAACACCACTTGGAAAATAGAGACATCACAGCATAAAGTACACAAAATATCGTGGGAGACACCAAAACAAATAGTAAAACATCACCTTCAATATCACCACCTGACACACCACCTCCACCACCACCACACCACCAGACACAATACCATTACACCACCACCACCTGACATACCAACATCACCACCAAAACAAAAAAGCAGGAATCGAAGAGACATCAAAACAACAAACAAACAGGAAAGTCAACAACAGGAACTGAGGGAACATTAAAACAATAGGAAAGTCAACAACAGGAACTGAGGAGACATCAAAACAATAGGAAAGCCAACAACAGGAACTGAGGAGACATCAAAACAATAGCAAAGCCAACAACAGGAACTGAGGAGACATCAAAACAATAGGAAAGTCAACAACAGGAACTGAGGAGACACCAAAACAATAGGAAAGACAACAACAGGAACTGAGGAGACATCAAAACAATAGGAAAGTCAACAACAGGAACTGAGGAGACATCAAAACAATAGGAAAGTCAACAACAGAAACTGAGGAGACATCAAAACAATAGGAAAGTCAACAACAGGAACTGAGGGAACATTAAAACAATAGGAAAGTCCACAACAGGAACTGAGGAGACATCAAAACAATAGGAAAGACAACAACAGGAACTGAGGAGACATCACAATAAATTGAAAAAGAACAGGAAATGAGGTGACATGGAATCAAAGGGATGGACAACAACAGGCACCAAAGAAAAATAAAACAATACGAAATACAGTCATAGGAATCAGGAAACAACAGAACAACGGGAATGAAAACAGTAGGAACTGAGGTGAACATAAAGCACAATACGCTACAACAGTAGCAGAGCTGACACCAATGCTGAAGGGAAAACAACAACAGGAAGTAAGGTGACACCAAACCAAGGAAAGATGACAACAGCAGCTGTAGAGACGGACGAACAGAAAGGGCAACAACAGGTACTGAGGTGACACCAAGTAAAGGAAAGATGACATCAGTAGCTGTGGAGACAGAAGAACAGAAGGGCAACAACAAGAATTGAGGTGATACCAAACAAAGGAAAGATGGCAACAGTAGCTGTGGAGACGGAAGAACAGAAAGGGCAACAACAGGAACTGAGGTGATACCAAACCAAGGAAAGATAACAACAGCAGCTGTAGAGACGGAAGAACAGAAAGGGCAACAACAGGAACTGAGGTGACACCAAGCAAAGGAAAGATGACATCAGTAGCTGTGGAGACGGCAAAGCAGAAAGGACAACAACATCAGGAATTGAGGTGACATCAAACCAAGGAAAGATGACAACAGCAGTTGTAGAGACGGAAGAACAGAAAGGGCAACAACAGGTACTGAGGTGACACCAAGCAAAGGAAAGATGACAACAGTAGCTGTGGAGACGGAAGAACAGAAGGGCAATAACATCAGGAATTGAGGTGACATCAAACCAAGGAAAGATGACAACAGCAGTTGTAGAGACGGAAGAACAGAAAGGGCAACAACAGGGACTGGGGTGACACCAAGCAAAGGAAAGATGACATCAGTAGCTGTGGAGACGGCAAAGCAGAAAGGACAACAACATCAGGAACTGAGGTGACACCAAACCAAGGAAAGATGATAACAACAGCTCTAGAGACGGAAGAACAGAAAAGGCAACAACAGGAACTGAGGTGACACCAAGCAAAGGAAAGATGACAACAGCAGCTGTAGAGACGGAAGAACAGAAAGGGCAACAACAGGTACTGAGGTGACACCAAGCAAAGGAAAGATGACAACAGTAGCTGTGGAGACACCAAAGCAGAAAGGAAGACAACAACAGGAACTGAGGTGATACCAAACAAAGGAAAGATGACAACAGTAGCAGTGGAGACGGAAGAACAGAAAGGACAACAACAGGAACTGAGGTGATACCAAACTAAGGAAAGATAACAACAGCAGCTGTAGAGACGGAAGAACAGAAAGGGCAACAACAGGGACTGAGGTGACACCAAGCAAAGGAAAGATGACATCAGTAGCTGTGGAGACGGCAAAGCAGAAAGGACAACAACATCAGGAACTGAGGTGACACCAAACCAAGGAAAGATGACAACAACAGCTCTAAAGACGGAAGAACAGAAAAGGCAACAACAGGAACTGAGGTGACACCAAGCAAAGGAAAGATGACATCAGTAGCTGTGGAGACGGCAAAGCAGAAAGGGCAACGACAACAGGAACTGAGGTGACACCAAGCAAAGGAAAGATGACAACAGTAGCTGTGGAGACACCAAAGCAGAAAGGAAGACAACAACAGGAACTGAGGCGACACCAAACAAGGAAAGGCAACCGGAACAACAAATCAGAAAACGTCAAGCATATTCATGATAAAATCTGCATGTAACGGAGGATAGTTGGTAGCGCAATGAAATCCGTAATGGTTGTTTTGCATGATAATTGCCTCGTGGGTCACAAGTTCCTGTTTATTTTTCACATTTCTGTTCTCTTCTTGGCGTTGTCTTCATTTCGGCTGCTTTTTAGATCTCGAAATCGTCGTTGTACATTTCTGTGAATATTGAATGACAATACACGTGTATACTTATTGTGAAAGTTGGCACCAGTATTGTGATCTATTTATACTCTTAAGGCTTTATTCTAATTTTCCATAAATTCTTCTTGAACACTTTTTTATTTTTCTGCGTATGTTTTAAAATTTAATCAATCAGAACACATTGTTAAGGTTTTTCAATTCGATATTTCCGGTTACTGAATTTAATAATCTTGTACGTAATGTTAAAAAAAATATTTTTCCAAACTGTTTTATCAAAAAGGCATAAAAATTAAAAATGCTCAAAGAGCCAACTTAATAAATGTTTTTGGCCAAGCCTGAGATTAAAGGTGCCGTATCACCGCAATCGGGTTTAGAAGTGACGACTGTGGCTAGGCCTCGCCACTAAGTAATGGTATCTGTCGTCCACGATTAATACATTGTCATCCTCAACTCGCGGCACTTTCTTCAGTCAACACGCTCGTTCTCATCAATTGATCTGGTTTTCGGGGCTGGCGTCAGGGTTTCATCATTTTTCTGGAGGAATGTATTTCAAATTGAGGTTGTGTGCTGGTCACGTGGAAAAATAGAAGAGACGACATCAAAGATCTCCTATCTGACCAATAATGAATTTAACAGAAATGAAAGTTTTTCCACACCACGAAGCAATATTTGTATGGCCATCAAAAGTGCAAATTTGATTAATGTTCTCATGATACTCAGGCGGATTCTCCTGTCAACCAGCATAGCAACAGTTTGAACAGGAACGGAAATTTTGCTCTCTGCAACACGACCGTGGTTCCGAATCACTCAGTCATATGCAATGTTTAGAAGCAAATAATGATTATCAAACCATTGTCAAGAAGTCGCTGTTGTTAATCTGTATGTTTAGAACGAGACGGAAGTCTGGGATAAAATAAAGAAAATTATATAAAATCTGTCCCGTTGAGAACCGGTTCTGATAACATGTTTAAATAAATGACTCGTCTTAAGAGCTATGACGTAAACGAAACTTTGCATGCTGAAGGCCGTCAAGGAAAACTGTTTGTATTCCAAAATAAAAGGGCCATTTACTCTGCCAGTTTGCTTTCGCCGTCGAACCAATATAACAATATACTAGTGTATTTTGGTTGGACAGGGCTGCATTTTACGTTCTCGCAATAGCCCCATCTGATGCCAGTTGAACACAGTAAAATGGAACTTACTTTATTTTTTCATACATATGTAAACCCAATACTTTTCTCCACATAATTTTTTATGTAAAGCCTCTTTATCAAAAAGGATGAACGTCTTTATATCGGGTATAAGATGGTCCATCTGTCCGATTGAGTGTCTTCAGGCTTTCAACTGTAAATGTATAGTTATTCTGAAGAATGTCGTTGATTTATTGTGTTTGCGATAAGCGTCCTTAGAACTGTTATTACACAGAAACAAAACCATATTTACACGAGGACAATCTCTATCAATAGTCGTCAATAACATTCAATGACAAAAATGAAAACTACAAAAAGCAAAGTTGTCAACAGATAAAACGGGACTAAACATTGTCAACACAGAAACTTTAACTAGCACGCGAGTGTGATTGACACGTCAGTAAGTACGGTTACTTTTCACAGCAGAATATCACAGCATGCCTGAAAGCATTTTTGTAAATATCATTCTGTTTGGAAAACAGCATTGACATTTTCACTGAGGAGTAATACCTAGCTGGCCCTCCCTAAACAAGTTACAACAGATTAAACGACTTAAAATATGAAACATAATTTAAAATCCTTGAAATTATAAACCTTCATCGACCGCATTGTTGTATGATTTTATCAAAATGAAAACAAATGCAAGGCAACGATCACGTGTGGCACCGGAAGTATCGATATCGTCTGAACCCGTCAAAATAGGTGACACTGAAATTGACAAAATGAATGAATTTTGCAATTATGAAATGCTTGAAATTAAACGGGGTCTTGGATTGATGAGAGTTTGAGATAATGAGGTTCGGCTGTATTGTTGATAAAATAGTGTTTGCAACAATAGAACATGTGATTTCATGTGATGCCATTGTACTACACATATGTGGATTTAAATCAGCAGGTGATAAGTGTAGGAATGCTGCTCCTGTTTCACTGTTGTCAAGGCGGCCATTTTGTAAAACAGTTTTCGGCGTGCGATTTGTTCAACGTCACGTGTGTGTATCGAAGACATTCCAAGGAGTATCTGAACTACGACCACGGGCATACACTCAAAGGAGAAATCTACAAAATGTACTCATTCCATTAAAAATATATTACTTGAATGATAGAACCGACTGTTTAAGTTGTTTTTGTGATTTTCATGGCGCGCTCCTTATCACCTTGGCTTCGATGGTTAAATAAACTTATTATCGGATTTTAGATTTCTGCGTAAAGCATGTAGGGCCAGGTCTTAGAACGTAAATCACCATCGCTACGGCTTCTGCTACAGACTCAATGGTGTGCTTATCTCTGGTGTCGATCGCTTTTCAGTGGCAGCAGTCACTTTGAATATGACATGCTTGTTACTTTCGTGGCGGGAAACATCATTGAAAACGGAAATGACGTAAAAAAACAATATCAAACGTTACTGGAATTAAGAGTTCACACAACAAATGGTTGTTATATGTAGTACTTATTTCACTTGAGTGATTTATTTCTAAAAGTTAAAAAAAACCAAGACACGAGATTCAGCTTAATTTCTTTAAAGTGACAAAAGATTAGTAAACGCCATATACATTATCAAGGAATTTATGTGCTTATTTCTATCACAGTAGATAGCAATACCGACGACAAATTGGTCTGTTCTGTTTCCAGGTATGTTTTGTTAAATATATTAGTTATGACATAATGGTATGACCTGAAAATGCCGTTAATTAAGGAGGTATCCCTTCATATCTTATCACATAAACCTCGATCAAATTACTATAAAAAATTCATAAAATTCACAACAATGACACCATATTATTTTGACTATCACATTTCGATACACACGCATGAATTACACTTTTTAAAGGAATTCATCTTTTTTCAATAGATTCCCTTAAAGAACATAATAGATGTATACGTGTGTTTTGAATCTCATTGAAATACCCAAATTCCCTAAAAATGTTAGGTAATAAAAAAAATGCAAATTTTGTTAAAATATTCTGGTCTGTTTAAGTGACAAAAGTTGTATTCAAGACTTTCTGTTTTCTTTTTTTCTTTTTTTTTTTTTTCAAATGGTATTTTTTCAAACTATGACTAAGTTCTGTGTAATCGCTGATAATTATGACCGTTGAATACAGTGACACTATGTTTATCAATACTGATATCTGTGTTTATACCTCTGCTGAGCGACCATTGTTTCTCTAATCTTATTTAAAATTTCCTATCTTTTTGCTTACAAGTTATACCTAGGCTTAGCCTTATGAAAAGTAAATACATTTAAAACACAGAGGCAAAACGTCAACTCCAAAACTGGATATAGGAAGCGCGTGAAAGGAAATGAAACAAATTACCGGGCTCTGGAAATTGTGACGTCACAGAAGAGTCGGTCGACTTTAAAATGCAAAACTGATAATTTCAGAATTACGTGGAAATGTATGATAAATATTGATTACAAATTATTATAACAAATTTATTAATGATTAAAGAATTGAAAAAAACACTCCCCTGTTGTGGTAGAACTATATAAATATTGTGAAATATCTGTGTGTCTTTTATTCTTTTCACCAGATTCCAAAACGTATACTGTATGATACCAAGTTCACATTTTCGTTCTATCACACGGGAGGTGTATCCCTATCTCCTCGCTTTTATATTATCCTTTTAGAACATGATCACGTGATGGTACAGCAATAGTCCTACCAGATGACACTATAATTTATTTATTTTTATTTATGTGTTTATTTACTTTACGTCTTGTTAAAGCCCCAATATACGTAAAAATCACTATAAAAAAACAAACTTTATCTTATTTTCCCCGTAATATATGTAACAAAACAAATACTTTCCTTTAATTAAAGAAAATAAAACTGACTGTTTAAATAAAATAATAATTTAAATAAAAATTGAAAAAATTGGAAAATAAACAATGTGGGACCCACAATAATTCATACATTACCGCTCGTAGCGATGACATTGTGCATGTGCATATTCCGCGTGTGTAAACATGGCAGACACAGTACAGACGTTCACCAGTCGCTTCCTTTTTTTCCAATCATACATCAGGCCAGTTCAGAATTCTTACGTTATAATTGTGCGTCGTATCGTTTCTAAACTAATTATTCCTTCTAATAATTTCCCAAAAACTGAATGTTTATCACAGGAATACCTCAAGTCTACGACAAGACTTCGCAAACAATGTTTGTAAACAAAAACTTACCGAAGACATAGCTGCATGTGCTTCCTCTATAAGTGGGAACCTCAACTCTCGCGAGATCAGGTCATGAACTTTCCGACGTGGTTCGGCGACAATCATAATTTAGATGGCGGCGTGTTTAAAATAGAGGTGTGTTTACAAATAGCGAGTTTCAACTGCTCATATATCAATACTGTATGCACAAAGTCAAGGTAACTATTGTTTGAATAACTTAATTTTAACTACATCTTAGAGAATATCTCAATAATTATGTGTGATTCTACACTAAATTTTTGGTGAATGTTACGTATATTGGGGCTTTAACAGCCAGGGTCATTTAAAGACGTGCCATGTTTGATGGTGTCTGTGGTCAGTAACCGGCGATTGCCCCACGTAGGCCTCGAAACCTTGACCCAAAGGTGGAAGACTAAAGACGGTCAAACGCCTTTATCACTGGGGACCACCGGAGACTCTTGTCACCATTACAATCTCAGAGACCCTGAATAGACCAGTTGACGTCATCACCACGTCACGTAGTTGCTTTGACGCTTGAGGATGCTGTATATGATAATGATACCGACAGGATAAGGATTATGGTCCTTATCATCATATTGTTTTATTGATTTCGAAAGAAAAAAAAATCGAGCTTGATTAGGCAACTATCATATTGCCTTAACCACCCTGGTCCCTGGTAACTATACAAAAAATCCTAAAAACATGACAACTTCATGTTAAAAAGAAATGTTCTTAAACACATTTCTCGGCTCTTCTGATGTTTATTCTGTCCAGCGGGCACATGTTTGGTTCAGTGAAGATGGCTATTCTCATATCAATCTCCAGAAACTGAAGTCCGTTCAAGACAGGATATTAAACTAGAATCTCCGGAGGGGAAAAAGGGAAGTAGCAATTTGCCCACGAACCTAATAACGACACAAATTATACATTTTGTCCAATATCTACACGCTAGCTCCGCACCCGCTTTAATGTGAAAAACGTAATATATAGTCTTCACTAATTCGTAAATATTCATTCTCTATGCGCATGAGCAGAGATTGTCTACATTTTTTCCAAAAAAGATTAAGCTGAAATAAGCAAACAATTTGAAGACATGTTGTTGCTACGGTTTCAAACCAGATCCTTTTACTTTCAGTTATTTTTAGCTCAGCTCGTTTAATGCGTGGCATTTTATCGTAAATCTTTAAAACGAAGCTAACCGAGAGAAGGTTACCGTATTTTTTTATCAGGCAACAAGCCGCACAGCAAGCAAGACCATTGCTTCATAAGTGCCTCATCTCATTTTATGACATGGTTTGCTATTTTCTGGGACGATGACGATATGCTAGGTTTTGCTGTAGAATACATTCATATCAATCTTATGCTAGACAGAATTGTCGGATCGTGATAAGAAACGGTCAGACCCCATCTTTAGGTTTTTGTATTTCGTCAAGGGAGAGGCAACGTGATTGAGTGTTCTCTCCTATCAAATGATTTTGTCATGACTGTGTTAGAAAAAGGTATCTTCATTATCTAGTCCCTGATTGTAAAGGCAGTATTTTTCAATAATACTGGGTGCTGTAATATCATCTTCAATAGATGTACATGTTCAGCATTGTTATCGTTCCTAGTCCACGGTATTCTTGGCAATCTTCAATAACTGGCCACAATACTGAATATTGTAACATTATGGTAACTAGTTCCTTGGTGTAAGTACCCTTCAATTACCGGCCCTAATACTGGATACTGTAACATTATTCTCACTAATTCCTGGGTGTCAGTACTCATCAATTACCGGCCCTAATACTGGATACTGTAACAATATTCTCTATAGTTCTTGGGTGTTAGTTCTCTTCAATGACCGGCTCTGATACTGTATACTGTAACAATATTCTCACTAGTTCCTGGGTGTCAGTACTCAACAATTACCGGCCCTAATTCTGGATACTGTAACATTATTCCCTCTAGTTCCTGTGTGCAAAAACGCTTCAATAACCGGCTCTGATACTGGATATGGTAACATTATTCTCACTAATTCTTGGGTGTTAGCACTCTTCAATTACCGGCCCTAATACTAGACACTGTAACAATTTTTTTCTCTAGTTCCTGAGTGTCAGTACTCCTCAATTACCGGCCCTAATACTGGATACTGTAACATTATTCTCTCTAGTTCTCGGGTGTCAGTACTCCTCAATAAGCGGCCCTAATACTGGATACTGTAAAATTATTCTCTCTAGTTCCTGAGCATCAGTACTCCTCAATTACCGGCCCTAATACTGCATACTGTAACATTATTCTCTCAAGTTCCTGGGTGTAAGTTTTCTGAATACCTTTTCTTTCGTATTTTTGGGTAGTTGTGGTTATCTATTTAAATATCCAGAAAAAAACCTCTACTGCTTACGAATGTGTAGCTCCTAAATACTTTATTGGTATTTCTTAACTATAACAAAAAGTCATCATTTTAACAAAGTTGATTTGTACTAGAAACATGACATTACAGTATATATCAAATGTAGCTGCAACACAGAGTACTTTTGTGTGGTTAAATGTCCCTTAGTCCTCATCTACGATATTGAAATTTTCTGAAATGGCAGACAATTTAATTTGACAGCGTGAATGTACATGACTTGCTGTTAAATAGAATAGCGATCGTTAACGATGTACTATTGTGTCCCGTTTTCTCAAGTTTGAAGCAAATTGACATTCATGGATAGGATTGATATCACAGATCGAAGCCATAATTGAACTTCTGACTTGGAGCTGGCGTTACATCGCGTCTCCTGGTGATGTAGAACTAACTTCCGTGTTAGGGAACAATTCGATTTACATCGACTTACTCCTGTAAATCATGTCTTGATACGGACTGCAAGAACCTGCACTTTTAAATAACTCTGAGCATTTGTGAGTTTGAATAACCGATTAAAGAGGTCTAGGTGCCGCCCGGATGTAGCGCGGTGTTCGCTGTTCCTGAGTAGAAGTGCGACCCCTGTCGGAGAGGGTCATTTGGACCAATAGATTAATGTCTAGGGTACAACGGTACTCTACCCTAAGCTCAGGCTTCAGTTGTCATGAAAATTGGCATTGATAGAATTCACGAACCGAACCAACGACTAAGAACCTGTTGCCTGCTAAGCAAAAGCGCGTGTCTCTATGACGACGAGTTGTTTGCTCTCTCGCAAAGTGAAAACAGGATTTTTTAAAGATATTTTTTCTTTAGAAAAAAGAGTTATTTTGTTTACATTAATCTTCCATCATTAATTCAAAATTCAAGCATACATTTTTTTTACATAGAAGTCAGTGAGACATAGGTTGCTGATCATAATATTTTTATATATGTGAAATCAGAGTACGCTTTCAAAGTATTGTACTGCCTCCCTATTGAAAAAAAAATCAGAAATACCACCAAACACATCTCCGACCCCCCGACAACAATATCTCGTCGGACAAGTTGTGTCGGTCAACAGGGTTTAGCAATAAATCACTTAAATCACTCAGTCGAATGTCGAAGTCAACAAGTTGTCGTGCACGTGTTTTATTTTCATGCAAGTCACGTTCTACAAATGAATGGATCGCGCTGAAGAAAACATTAACCATACCTCGCTCCCTGATCACACTCAGTCATGCCAGCCCCGACACCACTGTACTATATTATACAGCCGTATCCCTCAACTAATTTACTCTCCACTGGTAATGTATCTTTTTCTCTAAAAGAGATTTCAATGTACTCCTGGCCTACAAGTGTCAGTACAATACAATAACCATAATTACACTATAGAACATTGAGAGACAAAGTAAAAATTCAATGTTTCCAAACAGAATCAGAGGAAAAACAATTAAAACCCATTACTCTTCCTCAATATCTGTTTTCATTTTTCAATTTTCTCTAGAAACCAACTACACATAGCCTGCTGCATGTAGTTCTGTGTTTTGATCGTTAGCGTATAGGGGTCGTTAGGGGAAAATCTGCACCATAGAAATGTGGGCCTTGTATATAAATCCCCATTGTTAGACCGTGTGATATAGATCCCCAGTGTTAGACCGTGTGTTATACATCCCCAGTATTAGACCGTGTGATATAGACCCCAGTGTTAGACCGTGTGATATAGACCCTCAGTGTCAGACCGTGTGATGTAGACCCACAGTGTTAGACCGTATGATATAGACCCTCAGTGTTAGACCGTGTGATATAGACCCTCATTGTTAGACCGTGTGATATAGACCTCAGTGTTAGACCGTGTGATATAGACCCCAGTGTTAGACCGTGTGATATAGACCCTCAGTGTTAGACCGTGTGATATAGATCCCCAGTGTTAGACCGTGTGATATAGATCCCAGTGTTAGACCGTGTGATATAGACCCTCAGTTTTAGACAATGTGATATAGACCCTAAATGTTAGACCGCGTGATATAGATCCTCAGTGATAGACCGTGTGATATAGACCCCAGTGTTAGACAATGTGATATAGACCCTCAGTGTTTGACAGTGTGATATAGACCCTCAGTGTTAGACCGTGTGATATAGACCCTCAGTGTTAGTCCGTGTGATATAGACCCCAGTGAAAGACCCCGTGATATAGCCCCTCATTGTTAGACCGTGTGATATAGACCCTCAGTGTTTGATCGTGTGATAGAGACCCTCAGTGTTAGACTGTGTGATATAGACCTCAGTGTTAGACCGTGTGATATAGACCACAGTGTTAGACCGTGTGATATAGATCCTCAGTGTTAGACCGTGTGATATAGACCCTCAGTGTTAGACCGTGTGATATAGACCCCAGTGTTAGACCGTGTGATATAGACTTCCGTGTTAGACCGTGTGGTATAGACCTCAGTGTTAGACCGTGTGATATAGATCCTAAGTGTTAGACCGGGTGATATAGACCCTCAGTGTTAGACCGTGTGATATAGACCCCAGTGTTAGACCGTGTGATATAGACCCTCAGTGTTAGACCGTGTGATATAGACCACAGTGTTAGACAGTGTGATATAGATCCCAGTGTTAGACCGTGTTACATAGATCCCCAGTGTCAAACCGTGTGATATAGACCCCAGTGTTAGACAGTGTGATATAGACCCTAGTGTTAGACAGTGTGATATAGACTCCACTGTTAGACCGTGTTATATAGATCCCCAGTGTCAGACCGTGTGATATAGACCCCAGTGTTAGACAGTGTAATATAGACCCCAGTGTTAGACGGTGTGATATAGATCCCCAGTGTCAGACCGTGTGATATAGATCCTCAGTGTTAGACCGTGTGATATAGACCATCAGTGTTAGACCGTGTGATATAGACCACAGTGTTAGACCGTGTGATATAGACCCTCAGTGTTAGACCGTGTGATATAGACCCTCAGTGTTAGACCGTGTGATATAGACCCTCAGTGTTAGACCGTGTGATATAGACCCCAGTGTTAGACCGTGTGATATAGACCCCAGTGTTAGACCGTGTGATATAGACCCCAGTGTTAGACCGTGTGATATAGACCCCAGTGTTAGACCGTGTGATATAGACCCCAGTGTTAGACCGTGTGATATAGACCCCAGTGTTAGACAGTGTGATATAGACCCCAGTGTTAGACCGTGTGATATAGACTTCCGTGTTAGACCGTCTGATATAGACCCTCAGTGTTAGACCGTGTGATATAGACCCTCAGTGTTAGACCGTGTGATATAGACCCTCAGTGTTAGACCGTGTGATATAGACCCTCAGTGTTAGTCCGTGTGATATAGACCCTCAGTGTTAGACAGTGTGATATAGACCCCAGTGTTACACCGTGTGATATAGATCCCCAATGTCAGACCGCGTGATATAGACCCCAGTGCTAGACCGTGTGATATAGATCCTCAGTGTTAGACCGTGTGATATAGACCCTCAGTGTTAGACCGTGTGATATAGACCTCAGTGTTAGACCGTGTGATATAGACCCTCAGTTTTAGACCTTGTCATATAGACCCTAAATGTTAGACCGTGTGATATAGATCCCCAGTGTTAGACCGTGTGATATAGATCCCTAGTGTTAGACCGTGTGATATAGACCCCAGTGTTACACCGTGTGATATAGATTCCCTGTGTCAGAAACTGTGATATAGATCCCCAGTGTTAGACCGTGTGATATAGACCCTCAGTGTTAGACCGTGTGATATAGATCCCCAGTGTTAGACCGTGTGATATAGATCCCCAGTGTTAGACCGTGTGATATAGACCCCAGTGTTAGACCGTGTGATATAGACCCTCAGTGTTAGACGTGTGATATAGACCAAAGTGTTAGACCTGTGATATAGAACCCTCAGTTTTAGACCGTGTGATATAGATCCCCAGTGTGATATAGACCTCATTGTTAGACCGTGTAATATAGACCACAGTGTTAGACCGTGTGATATAGACCCTCAGTGTTAGACCGTGTTATATAGACCTTCATTGTTAGACCGTGTGATATAGACTCTCGTTGTTAGACCGTGTGATATAGATCGCAGTGTTAGACCGTGTGATATAGACCCTCAGTGTTAGACCGTGTGATATAGACCCCAGTGTTTGACCGTGTGATATAGACCCTCAGTGTTAGACCGTGTGATATAGACCCACAGTGTTAGACCGTGTGATATATATCCCCAGTGTCAGACCGTGTGATATAGACCCCAGTGTTAGACCGTGTGATATAGATCCTCTGTGTTAGACCGTGTGATATAGATCCTAAGTGTTAGAACGGGTGATATAGACCCTCAGCAAGTGTGATATAGACCCTCAGTGTTACACCGTGTGATATAGACCTCAGTGTTAGACCGTATGATATAAACCCCAGTGTTAGACCGTGTAATATAGACCCTTAGTGTTAGACCGTGTGATATAGACCTCAGTGAAAGACCCCGTGATATAGACCTCAGTGTTAGACCGTGTGATATAGACCACAGTGTTAGACCGTGTGATATAGACCCTCAGTATTAGACCGTGTGATATAGACCCACAGTGTTAGACCGTGTGATATAGACCCCAGTGTTAGACCGTGTGATATAGAACCTCAGTGTTAGACCGTGTGATATAGACCCACAGTGTTTGACCGTATCATATAGACCTCCATTGTTAGACCGTGTGATATAGACCCCGTGTGATATAGACCCACAGTGTTAGACCGTATGATATAGACCCCAGTGTTAGACCGTGTGATATAGACCGTCAGTGTTAGACCGTGTGATATAGACCCTCAGTGTTAGACCGTGTGATATAGACCTCATTGTTAGACCGTGTGATATAGACCGTCAGTGTTAGACCGTGTGATATAGACCCTCAGTGTTAGACCGTGTGATATAGACCTCATTGTTAGACCGTGTAATATAGACCACAGTGTTAGACCGTGTGATATAGACCCTCAGTGTTAGACCGTGTGATATAGACCCTCAGTGTTAGACCGTGTGATATAGACCCCAGTGTTAGACCGTGTGATATAGATCCCCAGTGTTAGACAGTGTGATATAGATCCCAGTGTTAGACCGTGTTATATAGATCCCCAGTGTCAGACCGTGTGATATAGACCACAGTGTTAGACAGTGTGATATAGACTCCAATGTTAGACAGTGTGATATAGACCCCAGTGTTAGACCGTGTGATATAGACCCCAGTGTTAGACCGTGTGATATAGACCCCAGTGTTAGATCGTGTTGCATAGATCCCCAGTGTTAGACCGTGTGATATAGACCACCAATGTTAGTCCGTGTGATATAGACCCACAGTGTTAAACAGTGTGATATAGACCCTCAGTATTAGACAGTGTGATATAGACCCCAGTGTTAGACCGTGTGATATAGACCCTTAGTGTTAGTCCGTGTGATATAGACCCCAGTGTTAGACAGTGTGATATAGACCCCAGTGTTAGACCGTGTGATATAGACCCCAGTGTTTAACCGTGTGATATAGACCCTCAGTGTTAGACCGTGTGATATAGACCCTCAGTGTTAGACAGTGTGATATAGGTCCCAGTGTTAGACCGTGTTATATAGATCCCCAGTGTCAGACCGTGTGTTATAGACCCCAGTGTTAGACCGTGTGATATAGACCCCAGTGTTAGACAGTGTGATATAGACCCCAGTGTTAGACCGTGTTATATAGATCCCCAGTGTCAGACCGTGTGATATAGACCCCAGTGTTAGACAGTGTGATATAGACCCCAGTGTTAGACCAGTGTTAGACCGTGTGATATAGACCCCACCGTGTGATATAGACCGTGTGATATAGACCCTCAGTGTTAGACCGTGTGATATAGACCCTCAGTGTTAGACCGTGTGATATAGACCCACAGTGTTAGACCGTATGATATAGACCCCGGTGTTAGACCGTGTGATATAGACCGTCAGTGTTAGACCGTGTGATATAGACCCTCAGTGTTAGACCGTGTGATATAGACCTCAGTGTTAGACCG
The DNA here is from genome assembly GCF_031769215.1 of Ylistrum balloti. Taxonomy (NCBI): domain Eukaryota; kingdom Metazoa; phylum Mollusca; class Bivalvia; order Pectinida; family Pectinidae; genus Ylistrum; species Ylistrum balloti. Next base: position 1,893,458 of record NW_026781888.1, read on the forward strand.
TGTGATATAGACCTCAATGTTAGACCGTGTGATATAGACCCTCAGTGATAGACCGTGTGATATAGACCAAAGTGTTAGACCGTGTGATATAGACCAAAGTGTTAGACCAAAGTGTTAGACCGTGTGATATAGACAGTGTGTGATATAGATCCCCTGTGTCAGACAGTATGATATAGACCCCAGTGTTCGACCGTGTGATATAGATCCTCAGTGTTAGACCGTGTGATATAGACCCCAGTGTTTGACCGTGTGATATAGATCCTCAGTGTTAGACCGTGTGATATAGACCATCCGTGTTAGACCGTGTGATATAGACCCCTAATGTTAGTCCGTGTGATATAGACCCCAGTGAAAGACCCCGTGATATAGCCCCTCATTGTTAGACCGTGTGATATAGACCACAGTGTTAGACCGTGTGATATAGATCCTCAGTGTTAGACCGTGTGATATAGACCCACAGTGTTAGACCGTATGATATAGACCCCAGTGTTAGACCGTGTGATATAGACCGTCAGTGTTAGACCGTGTGATATAGACCCTCAGTGTTAGACCCCCAGTGTTAGGCCGTGTGATATAGATCCTCAGTGTTAGACCGTGTGATATAGACCCTAAATGTTAGACCGTGTGATATATATCCTCAGTGTTCGACCTGGTGTTATAGATCCTCAGTTTTAGACCGTGTGATATAGATCATCAGTGTTAGACCGTGTGATATAGACCCCAGTGTTAGACCGTGTGATATAGACCCTCAGTGTTAGACAGTGTGATATAGACCCCAGTGTTTGACCGTGTGATATAGACCCCATTGTTAGACACTATGATATAGACCCCAGTGTTAGACAGTGTGATAAACACCCCAGTGTTAGATCGTGTTGCATAGATCCCCAGTGTTAGACCGTGTGATATAGACCCCCATTGTTAGACCGTGTGATATAGACCCCAGTGTTAGACCGTGTGATATAGACCTCAGTGTTAGACCGTGTGATATAGACTCTAAGTGTTAGACCGTGTAATATAGACCTCAGTGTTAGACGTGTGATATAGACCCTTTGTTTTAGATCGTGTGATATAGATCCCCAGTGTTAGACCGTGTGATATAGACCCCAGTGTTAGACCGTGTGATATATATCCCCAATGTCAGACTCTGTGATATATTCCCCAGTGTTAGACCGTGTGATATAGACCCCAGTGTTTAACCGTGTGATATAGACCCTCAGTGTTAGACCATGTGATATAGATCCCCAGTGTTAGACAGTGTGATATAGATCCCAGTGTTAGACCCAGTGTTAGACCGTGTGATATAGACCCTCAGTGTTAGACCGTGTGATATAGACCCTCAGTGTTAGACCGTGTGATATAGACCCCAGTGTTAGACAGTGTGATATAGACCCCAGTGTTAGACCGTGTGATATAGATCCCCAATGTCAGACCGTGTGATATAGACCCCAGTGTTAGACCGTGTGATATAGACCAGTGTGTGATATAGACCCCAGTGTTAGACCGTGTGATATAGACCCCAGTGTTAGACCGTGTGATATAGACCCAGTGTTCAGTGTTAGACCGTGTGATATAGACCCCAGTGTTAGACCGTGTGATATAGACCCCACAGTGTGATTAGACCCCAGTGTGATATAGACCCCAGTGTTACACCGTGTGATATACACCCTCAGTGTTAGACAGTGTGATATAGACCCCAGTGTTAGACCGTGTGATATAGATCCTCAGTGTTAGACCGTGTGATATAGACCATCCGTGTTAGGCAGTGTGATATAGACCCCTAATGTTAGTCCGTGTGATATAGACCCCAGTGATAGACCCTGTGATATAGCCCCTCATTGTTAGACCGTGTGATATAGATCCCCAGTGTTAGACAGTGTGATATAGATCCCTAGTGTTAGACCGTGTGATATAGACCCTCAGTGTTAGACCGTGTGATATAGACCCTCAGTGTTAGAACGTGTGATATAGACCTCAGTGTTAGACCGTGTGATATTGACCCTCAGTGGTAGACAGTGTGATATAGACCCCATTGTTAGACCGTGTGATATAGATCCCCTGTGTCAGACCAGTGTTAGACCGTGTGATATAGATCCCCAATGTCAGACCGTGTGATATAGACCCCAGTGTTAGACCGTGTGATATAGACCCCAGTGTTAGACCGTGTGATATAGATCCCCAGTGTTAGACCGTGTGATATAGATCCTCAGTGTTAGACCGTGTGATATAGACCATCAGTGTTAGACCGTGTGATATAGACCCTCAGTGTTAGACCGTGTGATATAGACCCTCAGTGTTAGAACGTGTGATATAGACCTCAGTGTTAGACCGTGTGATATAGACCCACATTGTTAGACCGTGTGATATAGACCCTCAGTGTTAGACCGTGTGATATAGACACTCAGTGTTAGACCTTGTGATATAGACCCCATTGTTAGACCGTGTGATATAGACCTCAGTGTTAGACCGTGTGATATAGACCCCCAGTGTTAGATCGTGTGATATAGACGCTCAATGTTAGACCGTGTGATATAGATCCCCAGTGTTAGACCGTGTGATATAGACCCAGTGTTAGACCGTGTGATATAGACCCAGTGTTAGACCGTTTGAAATAGACCCAGTGTTAGACCGTGTGATATAGACCCAGTGTTAGACCGTTTGAAATAGACCCAGTGTTAGACCGTGTGATATAGACCCAGTGTTAGACCGTGTGATATAGATTTTCCCCAGTGTTAGACAGTGTTCTATAATACCGTTTGAAATACCCCAGTGTTAGACCGTGTGATTAGACTTTTGACCTCTGAAGGAATTGACATTTGACCCCAGTCGTGACATTGGATGAACGATTTCTGTATGTTGGTTGTAATGCTTGTATTACTGATAATTACGCTACTTTACACTGAAGCATAACAACATTATTGATTACTTCTACTCTTCTCCTGTTCATTGATCAACAGCCTATGCTGGCATGTAACAATGTAACAAGCGTGCCTGTCACACAGAATTCCTTAACATCATTTGAATGTTTGAATGCATTGACATGTCTCGAAGGACAACGGCGTTAATGAGTTTGTACTGTTGCGTGATACGAGGACACAAAATAAAAATCTATATTAATTTCTTGATACATTTTGATATCAGAGAAATACCAATGAGCGTATTTTTCATGAATCATAGGAGCAGACTAACAACACTTGTAGCCAGCTTTTGATGCTGTGGACAAAGCTCTGTAATGCATTCCTGCCTGAGGAAACACGGTCGCTGGTGCCGTGGGATAGAGGTCACGTAGTCAAATAGATACGGCTTCGCTGCTACTAAGGATTCCATTAAAATATTGAATCCTAACTATCATTTGAAATTTAACATTAAAGATTAATGTCAAAATTTATAGTTATATCGTACAAAGGTTTCGTATCTTTTTGATGTTACACCTCAGCTGGCAAGTATGTAACCGTATATACAAGGCTACTTATGACCAGAACATAAGAAAAAACTTTTGTTTGCTACAATAACATCTTACAAGCTACAAAAGAAATACAAAAAGCTAAAACACAAATACTGGATTTATATCTAAATTTAGCGGAAATATGCAAAGAATGAAACATTTATTTGTCATTCTCATAATAAATACTACTAATGAATTACATATACATTTCTACCTACCTAGCTCTAAATAAACCGGCATCACTTTAGTTTGGTCATGACTGAATCTAGCTGGGGTAGACTTTTGTGAATACCTACACGCCAACAAAGTCATAATTAGAAGACGAAATCGATGAATCAAAGGCAAAATACGAAAAAAAGGCAATAACGTGTAGAGAAATGAAAAAGATAAACAAGAACAAGGTATCGGAAGCAATTAAAACCCCCTCGCTCACATTTATAGTAAAGTTGTTTATATCTATGATGTTCTATAGATTGTAACGGTAACCTTAACGTTGACCGTGGCACGCTGACCATGAACTGGGTCAAGGAATTATAATATACTTGACCTATTTGGGAAGGTTGAATAAATCGGTTGAGAAATGAAGTTCCTAGAACGATGACAAAAAGGAAACGTACGTGCGTACGAACGGAAGGCTATATCCCCTCCTTGGTCACCGCGAGAGGATAATAAGACCAGGTGTTCTGGAAGAGTAAACGTCTTCTACAAGATCAATCTTTGTCAATCGCAGTAATGTCACTTTCTCAAATGATAACAAAATTAATAATATTGAAACAACAAAGTGAACTGGCGGTCGAGCACTGTGACGTCACACCAGGAAATGTTATGTTGCAAATCCAGATCATGAGGACAAAATCAAGCCTCGTCAAGACGCCGTCAGCCGTCGACACATTTCAATGAAATCGTAATATTAGGAATAAACATTTGAATATTGAATCAACTTTTATGTCTATAATATTTTATATTTGATATGCAGAGCATTCCAACCACCTCGAAATGGATCAACAAGGGAATCGAAATGTTGTTTGTGGTGTTAGTAAAAATTGAGAGTAGTCATTCGAGACTAATTTCTCATGTTTTGTTGATCTCCCAGCTTTAGGATAAAAAGCTAAAACTCTATTTTATTTTTTTCGTCGCCCGTGTCCTCACCATAATGTGACCAATGAAGTGTTATGGTATAATGTTTAGGTAATGACAATTCAAAAAGAAATACAAGGTAAACAATGCGCATGCGCCAATAAGATCAGGTGATCTTTGCTCCTGGTCCTTGTACCTTGGTTATTCACCAGAACGCAAATCGACGCGTCAACATAATACACCCCGTTACCAATAAGAGAACGCATGAAGCCTGTGACACTCTGTCAAAAAAAAAAGAAATCTTCGACAAAAGAAATTTTAAAATAATTAAATTTAAATACTTGTTTCAAGGTAACATCGATATCACACCGTCTCTGATTCTTCCTGCGTTTTGAGATGAAATATCTCATCACAGTCTTATCGGAGGCGTTATGTCCTCGTTATAAGCGCTCTAACTAAGGTATCAATAAACGCATACAAATGTCAAGAAGCCAATCATTCATAGCGTATGTAAATGGTATGTTTGACCGTTGTATCATGACTTAACATGTTGCGCGAATCTTCTATTGCTGAATAAACAAGAGACCTGAATGATTCTTGACGTCCATCTTTAAATATTGGATGTTTCCCTTCTTTCACATTTCCCCCTCTGTTCTTGCTTTTAATTACACGAAGTTCGAGAATTTCTTTTTTTAATTGTCAAAACAAAAATAGTCGCTGTCTGCCATTTTGTCCTAGAATAAGAAAGGACACAGTTAAGTATTAATGAGAATCAATATTAAAATACTGGAGAAATACCCACCCACTGGTTTTTTTATTGTCAAAATCAAAGTCGGCCGCCGGCTGTCAGCCATTTTGTTATTCTGATCGGTACCAACACCAAAAGAGCACAACTAGGGACCAAGGGGCACTTGCAAGTGAACTTTGAAAAAAAAATATCCATAAAGTATTTCGCAAGAAACACCGATAACAGGTATATCAGGTACTCTTTACTGACGAACTAACGAACGATGGACTTTGGGCGATCTGAATGTGTAAAAAGTAGTCTGGAAAACATGAAGGTCGAGTGATTCAACATTTCGGAAGCGTATCAATTGTTTGATTTTGTAATTTATGCAACTGCAATTTTTATTCAATTTCGTTGTCAATTAATGTGCATGAGATGCACACTTAATGCACACGTATAGTTGCGCATGCGTGTTTGTTTGTAGCTTGAGTCATAAGCACATTCCAAAACAGACATTGAAATATCATGAAAAAAAGCATGGGTTGAAAACATGGAGACGACAAATACACGCAGAACATTCAAAGAACACAGACATTCAAACATTGACAGGACACGAATATTCAAAGCCTGGAATGGACACAGACTTTCAAACACTGAAAGGACACAGACATCGTTTTCGATAATTGCCCTTATCCGACGTTGTACACGATCTGCATCAGCAACACTGATAGTTTCGCATGTATGATCCAAATGCTCTGCAATCTGATTCAAAGTGAATATTTCAGATAAAAAAATAATAGTAAATCGATATTTTGTCGCATTTCTTCAGTTCTAACTATCTGCTGCGGGGCAAGGATTGATAATAATAATTATAAAGTGATCAAAATTTCTTCATAATGAATTCTTTTGTTCAACGGATCCTCAAGAGAAACATTGCAGTGACAGACATGCTTCTTTTTTTATTTTTTCTATCGAATGATATTATCTGTTCTTGTCTCCCCTTTATCGATTATAGACGGCGCTGCATCCCGTTACATCTATCCTCTTCTATCACTCTTCAACAATGCACGTGTTCTGTTTGCAGTGTACCGCAACAATCTCACTTTAAACAAATATTCATTTTGAAGATGTAATTTACGATTTAGATGTAAATTACCAGTCTCGGATTTCAATGCACATTCTGATTTTATTTCGCGATCATTTTAATGACTTTTGTATCGGTGCACGTGCATTTCATATTTCATGATTGTGAATTATTTCTAAAATAATTCCGATGCACGACAGCTCCCAGGGTACGTTTAGTTAGCCTGTTGTCATATCAAGTGACCGGATAGTATGACATTTTATCTTGTCCAAGTTGTGATATTCCAATTTATGGAGGGCTTTCTATTTTCCTCCCCACCTAACCCACTACCATAGCTTATCGATAAAAACATGAAGGCCTTATCAAACGTAGGCTAAACAGTCAAAAAAATACCAAAGTGTCTACAGATTCGATGAAACTAGGATAAAATATGAACAAAAGAAAGATTTACTCGGATATCCTTGAAAAAAGTACATGGAGTATAACACCACGTGTTCCGGAAGAGTAAGCGCCTTCTGTTTCATCGACGAGACCCACCATGTTAATCTTGGACAATCCAAGTAAGTAATGTCACGTTTCCAAATGCAAACAAGGTGTATAACAATGAAACGGATAATACTAATTATCGAACATCAAAAATTTAATATCATACAAACAGAATAATTATTAATGAAATCTTTAATAAAACTTTTAACTTCTCTATAATTTTCATCAACCTGTATCTCTCGTAACCAAATGTCACGATCTTCGCTTCTTGAATAAAGAGTTTCACAATAACACTGTGACACTGTTTGTTAATGCAAAGAATGATAGCACTAATCTTTTAGAGTATAACTGTGTGCTTCACAACTAGACCTACCAACAATCAAACACTGTTTATATGGATTTGTGTGACGTTTATGAATCCAATATAACCGAGGAAGGTCCGTATCCTTAGAAATACAGTGTGGAATTATGAGTACGGTGGGCTTTTGATTTTTTAAAGAATTCATCGATATTACAGATTGATGAGGTGATCATGGAATTTGAAATGTCGACATGATCATGCATTTTCTTAACTATCTGTTTTTTCAACGGCATACATTATAGCACACAGAGCACATTCAAAACCATTAACAGTTGTCCAAAGTTAACTACGTGAATCAGCACCAATGTTCTTTAATAATTTATGTTTCCAAAAGGACATTATTAGTTTAAAGTTACTCTAAATCGTTTTTGGGTCCAACTCCTTTTCTGTTTGGCCTGTTTTGTCATGTAAATATATAATCAAACTTATATCAACAGGGCTTATGTATATAATATTTCAAAACGGCAAAGTCGCTTCTCGCAATAATCACACTTAAAATGTTCCATTTCAACTTTGATTTTGTACTCGATTTAAAGGTAAAACTCCCATGCTTATTTTTTGTGATGATAATTATCGGCATCGGGTGTACACTTCTATAGATGTTTTGAGGGTTCGGCATAACTTGTCAATTTCGAGAGTTCTTTTTTAAAAATTCAAAATGTTCAATTTACCATTAATCTTTGAAGGAAACATATCATAAAAATAGGCATGAAAGTTCATATATAGTGAAATAACATTTCGTAAAACTTTAAATATGAACGCAACACATTCGGAAACATAGATTTTAGATTTATCTTTTTACATTTTCCTGGCAACTTGTTTTAAGCAGTAGATGTTATAAGTGCATCTCCCCAAGTTTGCGCTTATTAAAGACACAAAACGTAAAGGCTTGTGTCAAGACAACAAGGACAGACGTAAATCAAACACGCTGAACAAGGAGTAGGTAGTAGTACAGGTGACAAATATCGTCTCGCTTTTAACCGGAAGCTACATCAACTGGTCACTTTTAGCCTCGTCGAAATGATAGCTGGTTTGTAACTGGTTCTATCTGAAATGTTATTTAAGTAGTTTCAGTATCCCAGGTAAAGATAATGAAAGCATGTAATGCAGTACACAGCTTGGCTTCTCTGCAGTTAGACAGTTTCTACTCTCTGGAAAAAGGATGTGTTTTTTTCTGAGACAAAGTTAAAAAAAAACTTATTTTCCCTTAAGATGTTGAGACGCTGTGCCCGATACTCATTCTCAATTTGGCAGTCTTGCTGTCATTACCTTTGTTCTACTCTAAAGAACGTGGCATTCTCTCCTATGTTTGAACTACAATTGAACTCGAAGTTGAGAGGACCGTTAGAAAACTTCAAGTTCTCCGAGAATTCGACTTACGTGAGAACGCATGTTTGGTGAAAAGTTTAGCCGGGGAATACAGAATACTTCGAATTCAACGGATATTCGAGTTATACGAGATCGAAATAACGAGGTTCGACTGTATGTTTACATGGCGAGTATTGCTGATTAAGCAGGAGACGTTTTCTCTACCTTCAGAATCATAGTTCTTTTTCAAAGATGTTTTCTTTGGTTAAAGATTTTGAGTTCACAAATAAACAATTAACACTTATTTACATATTGATTTTAATTATTGTGTTGATAAATAATGGAATGATTAGGGTTAGCGCCGAAAGATATCAATATACAAGCACTTACCACACGATACTAAACAGTTTGGTCTGTGGTATTCAGACATCGGAAAGGTGATCCTGACGTTTGTGGACGATGGCAGGAATTGTATCTGTGTTTCTGGGTGATACATGATAGCGAAGAATTGATGGAGCGTCATCATACCAGACAATCTCACAATTGTGAATTTAGACTGAATTTCAATTCAAATAACTCAGTTTTCTTGTGCTGATTATAAGATCGATTAGACTGGCGTTGTATTCTAGACAGAGATTGGGAACTACGGCGCTAGTTATAATCAACACACTTTAAAATCAAACAGTTAGGACAATAATACGCAAATCTGCATATGACCTTCTGAGAATGTAAAGAAGAGAGTGACAACGTCACGTTAAGTGTCAATAAACTTTTCATTTTATTTCTGAAATCTAGAGAAAGTAAAATCCATCACATTTGGGACATTTTTTTTTTCATTTCATTTTCAAAAAAAATTGAAATTTTTCATGATTATTCTTTCTTCAAATTTCTAACCAGCTGTATACCACGTCACGTGGTATTCACAAGGTTCACAAGATAGCTAAATGTTATTTTCCTAACAAACCAAAGCCATGGCGTTTATATTTTAATAAATGTTGTACAGAATGTGTTCTGACTTTTCCAAAGTGAACAACTCTAACTTATTGAGAGCATGACGCCTAGTCAAAGAAACAAAACAAATATTCCATTCACAAAAGTTCAAAAAGGTGGTCTACTGACCCAAAAAGTTCGTACATGAAATCTACTGATGTCTGCTCTTTCCAGTGGTCATTTTCAAAAGCATTTTTTCATTCTGAACAAAACTCGCAGAAATGGTGCCTTTATCATTATCACATCAATTCAGCCTACACCCTTTATCACATCAATTCAGCCTACACCCTTTATCACATCAATTCAGCCTACATCCTTTATCACATCACTCCAGTGTTCATCCTTCATCAAGCCACGCTAGTTTTCATCCTTCATCACGCCACGCTAGTTTTCATCCTTCATCACACCACTCTAGTTTCCATCCTTCATCACACCACGCTAGTTTTCATCCTTCATCACATCGCGCAGGTTTCCATCCTTCATCACACCACTCTAGTTTCCATCCTTCATCACACCACGCTAGTTTCCATCCTTCATCACACCACGCTAGTTTTCATCCTTCATCACACCAGCACTAGATCCATCTTAACGAACCTCTAACTCCACCATACTCTCTACAGCCACAAATCCACCTTTACCACACCACTCACTCCTCCATACTATCTCCAGACCCAAATCCACTACCTTTATCGACCCTTTACCAACCCACTCACTGCCCCATACTATCTCCAGCCCCATATCCTTTTTTACCAATCCACTTATTACCCCATACTATCTCCAGCCCCAAATCCATCTTAACAAACCACTCACTCCACCATACCATCTCCAGCCCGAAATCCAACACCGTTACCAACCCTTTGCTCAAATATCATTCCCGGAATTTCAGCCTTCCAATCCCTACTAACCATGTCCTATTGATCAACCTTGTAATTCTTGTAAAACTCAAATAAGCCCCGTGCCATCCCGAAACTCCCTGGGAACCAATTCCTGGAACCTCTCTAGTTCATCTAAGCTGTGCTTGGTGAATGAGACTGTACAGAACCGTTTGATAGTGTTACTGCTGACGTCACGCTATTCTTCTAGATGAAACTCTTATGTTTATGACCACAATCGTCCACAGGAAAAATAAAACAGGATTAAGCATGAAAAACAAAAGACATTAGCCATTTTTGAGAGTGGTGCATCTTAAACAAACGTGACAGCGACCCAGACACTGAAACTTCTCATAGAGGAAGATTACACAAGCTTCACAGAGACCTAGACTGACAGTAGAATCATATAATCTCGAATCTCCAGACAGCACAGAAAACACTTTGGCCCGAGGTTACACCGGTTTTCCAGACGTTATACATTTTCAACTGATATTGACGCCATGTTCCTGCCTATACAAATAATTTGCTATGGTCGAGCCGTTTAATTCTATTTGTAGCCCACAAAAGGAAAATATGATTTATTTGAAAAAGAGCCGAGATAATGATTGAATTCATAAAACATTGCACGTAATGGCAGACTGTCAGAAGGTAATTTTTGTGCAAATTCTGCACGATTCTTACAATATATCATCAGAATTTTAAATGAATCGCACCACAGTTTTTGAGTCTTGTACTTAATTTAATCTATCTAAAATTATTTAATTTGAGTTGAAATGGTGACTTTTGAGACACTCTATACTTATCTCTCAATTGACGTTTTAAGTTTTTGATTCTAGAAGAGCTTACCTGATGAATGGTTTGTCTTTATTCAGGTAACTACAAGGATATATTCATAAGTAGAATCTAAACCTAGCTCGGCGAGAAAGCGGAATCAAATTTATTCAAACTTTTAAAACTATCTTATCCTAAGAAACGATACTCTAACACGGCTGATACATCAAACAATTCAAAACGGGTTTTTATCATAAGAAATTCTTGAAGCGATGTTTTTTAGTGTTGTCGGAAGAAACTTATCTAAACCTGATAATGGACCAAAGGCTTTACACATGAACTCGTTGTTTCGCAGAAACATAATATTCAATTCGCAGTTTGGGTTGCCGTCCACTTATAAATGACATAGAAAATTTTCCTTGTGCGTTAATGTAAAATTTACTTCTTTAACGAGTAAGCTGAATTCCATATTACATATGCACGAGTTCAAGATTCTGTTTATCATATCCCGTATAAACTCAAATAAATTTCCCTATGAGAAAGACTTATTCCAACGCAGACGGAACGTTTTTCACTACGGGGATTGATATAATCTTTCACCCTCTTGAAGGCGAGATAGGCAAATCTCAACTCAAAGGGAAACATAATCGAATTAGCAAAAACGAGGCTCACCGAGTGTTTGCAACTAAAACATCTGTTCCCGACACAGTTGTATGGTAAAGCACCACTAACGAGTCCTAGAAGGATGACACAGCTGTGTGGTGTTGCGTCACTGACGACTCCTAAAAGGACGAAACAGCTGTAGGATGTAGCATCACTGACGAGTCCTATATGGACCAAACAGCCCTATGATGTAACATCACTGACGAGTCCTAGAAGGACGAAACAGATGTATGATGTAACATCACAGACGAGTCTTAAGAATGAGGAAACAGCTGTATGATGTAGCATCACTGACGAGTCCTAGAAGGACGAAACAGCTGTATGATGTAGCATCACTGACGAGTCCTATATGGACCAAACAGCTGTATTATGCAGCATCACTGACGAGTCCTAGGAGGACCAAACAGCTGTATGATTTAACATCACAGACGAGTCTTAAAATGACAACACAGCTGTTTATGCAGAATCCCTTAATTATTCATCTATACTGTATCTAATTATAAGTTCCTTAATCTTGATTCACTCTAAGACACTCAGAAGCCTTGCTTTCATTCTCTTAAACGAACTGTTTGATTTGGTTAAGATTTACCCGGCTCTACAAGCCAAACGGTGTTAATAGGTCATTCTAATGTCTTCTCAAGGGAATAAGTCTAGTACAAATATCCCGAACTGTAAGTCTCGATGTCAAAACTTTTTTTCTTCATTTGTATTTTCATTGATTTAAGAGAAAGAGTTCAAATTATCACGAGATGTTTGTCTCAGTATCCGAATTATCATCAGTTTTAAACACAACTGTTGCGTCCTCCCGTCGTTTCCGTCAACAAGACCCCGGTAACAAGACTACAGAACGCGAATGGAACCGACCAGCTAATTGATTTTCTGTATAATTAGACACTGGATAGTTTGTGTAATTGCAGCAGAGGACGATTCCAAATTTGAAAGTGTCATCTGTTGATGGAGTGTTGTCAAACGTGTCGGAGATTCCATTTCTAAGAACCGCCGTGTTTTTGAAGGAATACCAGTTCTAATTATGACTTTAGTGAGACATGCAGTCAGGTTGTTCAACAAGTCTTTCCAACACTCTCTCATAATTGTCAGCTGGAATTGTCTTTAGTACAAGTCTGATGCTTGTCACGTGGTACTTGACAGTTAGGGTCGTTACACAGCGTTCCATGTACACATATGTACTGAATAATGTGACGAATTTTCATTCATGGTCCTAAAGACATTATCGGTTTTCCACAGGGACCTGAGAATTCAGACTGATTCGAACAGCTAATATTATACAATTATTGTCTTTCATAGCGGCTAGTACGAATATTTATTAACCTTAACTTTTATCATTAAATGACTTATCATAATACCTATTTAAGAACAGATAAGCTTAGAAAAGTTTGGTGATATCAACAATTCATGAAGAGATTAATTGATGCTGCCGTTCCCTGCGATACTTATCAATATCCCTTGTCACATTACTTATTAATATTTTAAGGCCTTAAAGCTTAAAACTTAATACATCAATTAGTTGATAAGAAATGTCTTCACATATTCGGTAATTTCAAGAGATTCGTCTGAATCTCATCTTCTTAATTCTATTGTAACTAAAGGATATTTCATTGTGGTTCTATGTTCACCTGTAGATGATTTTCTCAAATGCTACCATGTTTTGTTTAGTTCCTCACCAGACCAGAAGGATTGACATACTATAAGTCCTCTTCCTTGTTCCCCTAGTATACTAGTATTGCGTGACAAGATGATTTTTTGTCACAATTCGTTGGAGAGAATTGGGATATTCATGTAAGTCACAAGTGTCTCATCCGTGTGTTCATCTGTTCTTCCGAGTACATGGGGCTCGTCTTCTACATCTAAACCTTACTTCCTGATGTAGCCCAACTCTCTACGACTTCCCATCGAATACATCTCCCTCCGTCCATTATAAAAGTAGCCAAGTTTGCAGTTTTTCTTTATTTACAATTTACCCGACTCCAACAAAATAATGCTGGAAGAATTTCTATATGAGTGATTTAGTCGTACATTTGGAAATGTGTCGTGTTCCTTGTTTGTTTCCGGTGTATCGGTGTGAAAACATACATGTATGTAGTGTTTGACTATTTATCGGGTACCTGAATCCAATCCTCCTGGTTACCAAGGACACCGCGAGATTACAAATGTAATTATTATTTCTCATTTTCTTCATGGCGTTAAGCGACTAAGTTTACCGAATATAGACCCCGTTGTGAAGTCAGAGATGAAGGCCATTGATTAGCATTTTATTTGGTCAGGAACATTCCTGTACAGCTGTTTTATAGTCCAGTAACAATTTAATGGCTTCCTTTTCATCCAATAATACTGGGCTGATACCAGATCTCTAGCAAATCAATTCCCTAAGGGACAATTTGTTGGCGAAAGCAAGTTTATGTGCCAAAAGTACAGTCTAAATTAAACGTGGCATATAAACTGGGAAATGTTAGGTTTTGTTATGGTGTGCCTTGACAAAAAGAAACATGTTTGTCTATATTGAAATAGATTTACATAATAAGTTGTTTTGTTGTTTTTGAGAAGCTACATTTCTATTTTCACATTAATTGAAGTGAAAATACATCTAGAGAGGAGATGAAGTGATCGCATTCTTGGTTGATTATTTCTTCCTGGGTTTTGGTCGTAATATATTCTGTAATACTTCCCTACCATGATGAATTATATAGCAACAGCCTTGTCCTTCACCTTTACATTAATGCTGTGAGAAAACATTTATTGACTGTGCCCAGAAATCAAGGAGACAACAGACTCTTTAGCAACAATCGCACACTGCGATCTTAACATAAAACACTGTCGACAGAGGGATAGCTTTTCACCAACCTTTATGATAAACTTTATTATTCCATTTCCCTTTCTTGGTAAAAATATATTTCTATATATAGAATCAACGATGTCTTGCTTGTAGTTTGACTTACTGGAGCGATAAATTATATGTCAGATGAACAACATATCTCGCAGTATTTCTATTCGTGGAACATTGAATTTAAAGGAGACGAAACAACGTCGGCACCTGCACAATCAAAGGTCGATTTCCTCCTGAATCCTCCTCAAAATTGTTTTAATTTCTTTCCTGTCTTCTTTCTGATTTGTTATCTCTATTTGTGCCCTCTTGGATACCCGTCGTTAGGACCATGATGGTTGTGCCCTCTTGTATACCCGTCGTTAGGACCATGATGGTTGTGACTTCTTGTATACCCGTCGTTAGGACCATGATAGTTGTGCCCTCTTGTGTCGTTAGGACCATGATGGTTGTGCCCTCTTGTATACCCGTCGTTAGGACCATGATGGTTGTGCCCTCTTGTATACTCGTCGTTAGGACCATGATGGTTGTGCCCTCTTGGGTACCGTCGTTAGGACCATGATGGTTGTGCCCTCTTGTATACCCGTCGTTATGACCATAATGGTTGTGCCCTCTTGTATACTCGTCGTTAAGACCATGATGGTTGTGACTTCTTGTATACCCGTCGTTAGGACCATGATAGTTGTGCCCTCTTGTATACCCGTCGTTAGGACCATGATAGTTGTGCCCTCTTGTATACCCGTCGTTTGAGTTACTCGTCGTTAGGACCATGATGGTTGTGACTTCTTGTATACCCGTCGTTAGGACCATGATGGTTGTGCCCTCTTGGGTACCGTCGTTAGGACCATGATGGTTGTGCCCTCTTGTATACCCGTCGTTATGACCATAATGGTTGTGCCCTCTTGTATACTCGTCGTTAGGACCATGATGGTTGTGACTTCTTGTATACCCGTCGTTAGGACCATGATAGTTGTGCCCTCTTGTATACCCGTCGTTAGGACCATGATAGTTGTGCCCTCTTGTATACCCGTCGTTAGGACCATGATGGTTGTGCCCTCTTGGGTACCGTCGTTAGGACCATGATGGTTGTGCCCTCTTGGGTACCGTCGTTAGGACCATGATGGTTGTGCCCTCTTGCACACCCGTCGTTAGGACCATGATGGCTGTACCCTCTTGTATACCGTCGTTAGGACCATGATGGTTGTGCCCTATTGTACACCCTGTCGTTAGGACCATGATGGTTGTGCCCTCTTGTATACCCGTCGTTAGGACCATGATGGTTATGCCCTCTTGTATATCCGTCGTTAGGACCATGATGGTTATGCCCTCTTGTATACCCGTCGTTAGGACCATGATGGTTGTGCCCTCTTGTATACCCGTCGTTAGGACCATGATGGCTATTACCTCTTGAATATCCGTACTTAGGACCTGAATGTTGCATGAACGGTTGACGTTTCATAAGGAATGATAATTAATCGTGTATACATACACATATTTACTTACAATAAAAGGGAGTAGATCTATGCTCACATAAAACATATTACTTCCCTTTTACCTTTTTGAGGTTTTCAGATCTTTGGGTATCACATAGAAGAAAAAATATCCACGTTAATATGTTGTATTTGTAATCAATTTTCTTTTTGATATATACGATTAAATAGGCTCTGAAAAAGTAACCGCTGTATAATGATAATTTTTCCTATAAATAAACATTAATAATTAGACAAAAAATCTATGAATCTGTTGCCCTAATTTGGTGAGAACGATATATTATTGTATGTATCACTCGGTGACGTCACATATCTGAATTGTCGCTGAAATTACACTACAAAAATTGAGATTAGATATGTAATTGTGTTGTGTTGATGGCATACTGGGCTACTCCAGGATCACACGAGCACAGGAGAAGACATAGCACCAGATACACTTTGTTCCTGTTCTCAATGAAAATCAATAACGATTGTTAGAGGTGGTCTAAATTTGCTGGGGCTACAACAAACCCGGGACGCTTGCTCCTCGGCACAAACCAACAGCTCGCAGAGCGTCTCAATAACACTGATCATCTCTGCTCTCTAATGAAGTCGCGTTAGCGCTTTAAAATCGAGGCTTACGAGTGCTTCTTTTCCATGCTGTTTCAGACGTAATAGTTGTTTTGTACTCAAAGTGATTGCTTAGCCACCAATCTGCTGGCGATTTCCTTGATAGTTTGCAAGCATTTGATGTGATTCCTGGATAGATAACGAAGCATTGCTTCGGTAAAGCACACACGGGTTCTGTGCTACTAGCATAAAAATACAGATATAACACAAACCAAGTTGAAGCGAAAATTGGAAAATTGTCGTTAAAGAAGCCTCCTAGCTGCTGTGGTGAAAGTTGAGGATTAATAAAAGTGAATAAAAAACGTGTCCAGCGAAGCGTATCACGTGCTACAGGAACGGTTACCGTGACATCAGGTAAGCTTTTTTATCACTGTAACAATCATCTCACACTCATTTGTAGATTGTCTATACAGAGTAAGTACTTTATTGATCTGGAGTTTTGATTACGATTCTATTGACGTATTGACGTTGGTTTTTTTTTGCGAAATATGAAATGCAAATTAGTGTTATTACAAAGTCGCTTTCATCTTAGTACGCAAGCTTTACTGAATCCCCGGTTTATAATTAATGTTACTATGGCCTGCCTGAACTCCGCCAGAGATTGTGTTTGGAGATGGGCCAAGCTAAAACAAATTATTAAATTCGAAAAAAACAGGTATTCGACAAAACCGTGATGTACTTAGTTACTACGACCTTGCCATCACCTTGTAGACATGTTATACATTATACAAAAATTGAATTCCCTATCCCATCAAGTTTCAATTCCATATATAGAGTAGTATATTACTTTCAATGCATTGATACTCCCTGGGTGTGTTTTTTATAACAAGGCTTACTGAGCCATGACACTGAAATATTAAATGTTGGTAAATATGTAATACTGTGAAGCTCTCCTGCCTTACTGACCTAAGAAATAGATCTAAGACTTATTTGTGGATACCAGTGACAGAACGTATTGCGATCTGATAGACCTAGGAATATTTTCACCAATTTGTCTGAATTAGCCATGCATTTCATCATCTCGGTACTAATATTTCACCCTATCTTAACCTTCTTTGTTATTCTGTTACCCATCTTGTCAGTATTTGCCTGACCGTATAGGCGGTGTTATATCTCTGCAACATAAATAACCTTTACTATGAACTGTCGAATGTGCCTGGTGATAAATTGTTGCTTATAAATTGGCAAAGAAAAAAATATATGACACTTTGTTCCACCTTGTAAACTCATATTTCCCATTCTCTTGAAAATACGTTTAATTCAAATATATTACATATGATTAAATCTTCGAATGTAATGCCAAATTTGCCGTTAAACACTTTGTATAGAAGCGACTGTGTAGTTGGGTATATTCTGTACCAGTAATGATAACATACTCATTAAATATCATATTTGAGAAAAGTTTTCCTGGCCAGCCGGGTAGAAATCACTGTCCTACGTATGTTCCTTTAACATTTCAAAGCCAGGGAAACATTCAAATGCTTTGCGTTTTACAACAGAAATAATTATTTGTTTAAAGAAACGCTAAACCCATTAAACTTGAATATCAGTGACCCCGATGAAAGGTCATCATTTAAACTTTGCTGGCAAATTATAAAATGTATAACCTAAATATAGGAATGATCATGAGATTAAACAATTTATGACTTCTGACAAAATACAGACATTGATTTGAAAACGTTAGCGTGCTCAAATATGACTAAATGCAATCTTACTGATGCTCACAGGAGAACTTTTACGTCATGATAGCGTAATATACAACATTATCTATCTTATTACATTATGCATTGAAGCTCATAAACTATGGGATATCAATTCTTAACAATAATGGAAAACCATCAATAAAATCTTAATATCATCACTGCTTCTCTGATAAATTTTTTTTGCTTCCTTTTTTGTGTCTACTACTGATAACCCTGACAACGAATATAACTACATCTTTTATTATCTTAATAACACAACTGATTATGTCATAGATATCATACTAAAACTTTATTCTTCTGAAAGGCATTTGTCCTGGCCTTCTAAATCCTTGTTTACTTACAGAAACTGTATAATGTATATCTCCCCTCAATAACAAGTCATTTAGTTGTCACACCTGAGTGGTAAGTTGCTTATGAATCCCCTGTGCACAAATAAAAGCACGTCTGGAAAATTAACGGAAAGAAGAGTCTGCAAACAGGTCTTCAAATGTGTTCCTGTTTTCTTCTGTGTTCTTATCAATCAGGATTTAGACCCGACGAACATCCAACCAATCAGCTTCCTTCAATCATTTACGATAATAGTAAAGAAATTATATTTAATGTTAACAATATAGCTTCCTAACGAGTATGGCATAACAGTTACGTTTCAAAATTACCTGCTGTTGGGTAAATATGGTATTAAAGTCATCAATGTAATAGAAAAAAAAGTTTGAACTTAAATTAATGGAACATTAATATTGGGGTTCCTCAGGGTTTCAGTCTTGAACCATTTTAATCGCTGAAGACCTACAGTGTGTAGAAATTGTTGATAGAGACCTTAACTAAATTACTGACAGGTCGCAAAGCCGTCTAAACCTGGCTCGACCGAAGCACTAATAACTAGAATGATCAGAAGTCCTATCCATCCTCTCCTGATTATTTACTAAGATATTATCACAAGATATAATTTGTCTGGATATGGTCACCGGGATGGGCGCATTATTTATGTTTTATCACGTGAACTCCTACCTTGTGATAGTAGTCTCCACATCATGTATACATCGTTAATGATGTTTTTTTATATATATTTTTCGACAACAAGGCTAAGTTACTATCGACATATACATTGGTCAGAGAATAAAGCAGGGTTACACTTCATGTTGAAAAAAATTGTCCTCCTCTTCAGTAAGACCAAGGCAACACCAAATTATCATTATTTCATAAAATGTTCCACTGTCTTGTTCTCCGATAATTTCTGAATATTCTTTCCCGATAGAATCGTACTTGTCATAATGATGGTACTTCAGGCAATATTGCTAATAAGCGTAGCTCGTCTGTTTGTCGTACGACCCTATGTAGTAAATCATTTTTGTCGTCTATAATTGGTCCCTGGAACTCCTCGCCAGACTGTGTAAAGAATGACCCTTCACTGTATAAGCCAAAACCTGATGAATGCGATCATATTACTTTAGTGGTGCCACACTGAGTCAGATTCACCATACTAGAATACGAAAGGGACAGAGGCCTTTTAAAATTTGATTCTTGCGGGGAAAGATACTTTTTAATAGGCTTAAGGCGTTCTTTTAAGCAAGAAAATCTAGACCATTTAATTTCATCAATGTTGTCAATTATTCCATTTTTTGTTTTTATTTCTTTTATTTACAATAGCCTCCTGTCTTCGATAACCTTAAAACCTTTATTGTTACTACTGTATTTCTGTTTGTTTCCGGGACGTCTGTATATACATATGTCAGGGTTTCTACAATCAATATTTGACTAGAAAGAGATGGATTTTTATCAGGTATGTTGACTTAATGCCAGATCTAACCTTCTTTGACATCTACTTGTTGGCTTTCACCAAGCCGACCGGGGTTCGATTCCCGGAACGGACGTGAAAAGGTAAGGGGCCACCTGCCGGACCACGTGGGTTTTCCCCGGGTACTCCGGTTTCCTTGACCCCTCGCGCGCTTACATCCGGGCCAACAAGAGTGATTAGTATAAGTTGACATAACTTGTTTCGCAATTGTTGTAAAATAAATAAAGTTTATATTTTTTTTTTACTTGTTGGCTTTTAAAGAAATAAATTTCATATATGGAGTATGATATTCAAAAGAAAGTTAAAAAAAGGAAAATAAAGTTCCAAATATTCAATACCTTTTGAAAAGCTAATTGATGCCAATCTTTTACCAAAATTTACTAGTTTTAGCTGTTGTGATAAAAAGAATCCCTAATTTCCTTTTCATTACGTGCGCTATTTTTGAAACTCGATGATGCTTGTTTCATAAACATCACATGTAATGCTAGCTCTGTTGAGAGTAGGTTCTATGAATAAACCCGTCCGAACGTAAACAAGTAACAAAAATCGATAATTATGCATAGCAATGTATAGCTGTGTTTGATTACACGGCAGAAACGGACATTTTATACCGAGAGGGAGAGTGAAATTGATTATAGCAACAAACACCATTAGATCATAGTCAAATGCTGAGCGCATATTAGATTTGATAGCTGCAATGTAACTTTTCATGGGGACTAAAACAGATTATAAATATCAAGAGGGTCAATAAATGAGTGTGACTATATGATTCCCACGTGGGAAAAGAGACGCGGTTTATTGTCGTTAATAGTAAGTAAATGCAGCTTTGTATTTGTAAGAAACTACATGCTTGTTTTTAGCGTGTGCTTATTTTTGAGGCAGGCTTGTGATTTAATCTTCATATTATAAAATGCCTATATTTTCCTATTAAGTGACTCTACACCCAATTTATGTCATTCCTAAAATGAATAACTGCGCTGATTTCAACTTCAATCATATATGAAAGTTGTTCAAAAGACAGAGAAGTCAATAACACCTTCCTATACAAATTTAGTATCAGATGCACCAGAGTCACAAAATTAAATTTACTGCAGCATGCAGCTGTTCTGTCCTACTAAACCTCGTCAGTGATGCTAGGAGCCTAAATTTCGATACCTTGGAGGCAAATGAGAAAAACCAAAATTGATCTATAGAAATCTCTACATCCAGATGGGGAGGTGCGCTAGCCACATAATTCAATAAATTTGATAATTTTCATGTATCTGATAATTTCAACAGAACGCTAAGAGCATGAGTATAACACTATTTGAACGGTGACACTATTCGAGTGAATTAAAACATGACAAACACTGAAAACTAAAATACCATCATTAGGCTATATTCAATCTAAGATTTTTCGACTTCATTTTATCGCCGACCTTTCCGTATAGCAAGGACAAAACGAAAACATCATGAGATGTTTCAGCATCATGTAAAATTTGGAAATTCAAGTAAGATTCTGTTTATCTGTGCTGTTTATGATTGCAGCCTTTACAAACATGAAAACGAGTTTTATTAGACTTTCAAATCAAACTTTGCGTTATTTTCATTCTGTTACAACACCACAATTGAATTGCATTGGGTCTTCGGCCAAGGAATCCTTAGCATGCTGTTGTAAATTTATGCAATGAGTGTTCTTTATTGAAAACAGAATCATTTTACGTTAACTTAATCTAAAAACTTGTTTTCATTCCTTTTGCTATGTATATGAGGGTCTATTAATCAAAGGGTTTATAAACACTTAAACCACGAAATGTGAATTTCAAATAGAGAAATGAAACAAAGCAATGTTAATTATATTCTGTTTGTTCTCTCGCTCTGAGAGTGTCAGAGTGTGTAATATACCCAAGTGATTTCGGTAAGTCACCGGAGCTTGCTTTAGGCTAGATAGATTTTATAATCCTATTTTGGGCATATCTTATGGAAACATTCCGATCAGAAAAGCGTTAAGACACAGCATAGGCTGCGTTAATGCTGCTGTTCCACAGTTGTGATCTCGACAATGTACGTGACTGCAATTTTTTTAGCCTCAGACCAAATTCTTCTGTGCATGTTGACACCTTATACGTGTCATAAATGTGTTTTATTTCCGTAAACTTGGTACTTCATTTTCAGTTTCTTATAGTTAAACGTTATTAAAATCTGTCTCTATGATATCATTCAGGCAGGAGAACATGATTTTATTGAAAATCTTCCCGGAAAAGATTTATATTTCTTACTTAAGCTTATCAGGCTTTCTGCAGAAGGACTGGTAGGTTTGTTTTCATCGATTTGTGTATATTGTCGGGAATCTCAATGCTACGTGGCCCCTTAGGTACACTCCAAAAAGATACAAATGCCCCTT
This sequence comes from Ylistrum balloti, assembly GCF_031769215.1. Lineage (NCBI taxonomy): Eukaryota > Metazoa > Mollusca > Bivalvia > Pectinida > Pectinidae > Ylistrum > Ylistrum balloti. The sequence goes on from NW_026781888.1 coordinate 1,916,058, forward strand.
AGGTCATTGCAAAATGATTATCAACTCCTTATAACTTTATTCTTTGCACATTATCAGTGGTGCTTGGGCGTCTCGTGCGATTGATCGCGAGGCTGTGTGCGGAGGCCAAGAACCCGATATACATCAATTTAATTATTTCTGTTTTTAATTTCATTTTATCTTGTCTGAGTCTGCACAGCGGCAAGGGGAGCTAACCCTGTAGCCCGATATGACATATTTTTATTTGCTTGCTGTCAAGATCTGGAGTCTATTTTCTCATTCTATCACTCAAGGAAAAGGGACTATTTTCACTGTATGTTATGAAAATGATTAATCAATTTCATTTAAATATAGCATTTGTCTGGTTTCCTATATGGTATTTACAAAACGCAGAGGAAATTTATGGAATACCCATGATGCTCTCTGAACCGATTTTGCAGTTATTCACTTAACACTCGGAAATACATTTGAAGCCATTTCAGTTTGGCGAACTAAACATAACCATGAAATCTCCAAAACACCCTATTGGTGGGTGTGATAGAATATTGGTAATCAAAATTATTCAAAAGATACCAATATACCATCACTTGCCTTTTGGACTTTGGTCTATTTTCTTTAAATCTTCCCCACAGTCAGCATTAAAGTCTGACTTAATTCACTGTGTCTGTGATAAGTTTAACCAAATTTTGTTTTGTTAGTTGAATGAATTCAGAAAAGACTTCAACCTTACGAAACTTTTCTATGACTGTTCGTTCCTTATTAGCATGTCGTGGATTTCAGCGAGTTACAAACTAATTTGTACTCATTGGTTTACATAATATATGCTCAAGTCTCACAGAAATCCATCCATCTAAAAAGTTTAATCTTTAAATCTTAAATTTTTCGTTCAAGATAATCTGCAGCGGAAAAAAATAATCGTCTTTTAATGATTTCTTGCTATTGAGAAAAACATACTGCTTCAAAGAAAGTCTATCCAGAAAAAAACAAATAATAAAAAACTAGTCTGCTTCTTATAAACCGTATAGGGTTCTCTCTGTCTCTACAGAGAAGAAATGGAATGATAAACAAGTCTACAAGCTGGTTAAGCAACCGTAGGCATCACGATTTAGAAAATGGCAGCCGACAGTCTCCCCGGTGTTAATTACCTGAAAGCCTAATGGGGAATGATTGATAGTGACCGCACGCGCTCGGCCATTTGTGCTCTAGTTACTCCCGCCCTTTTACACGCACGCGCCGGGCAGTGTTGCTGTATTGGACAAGATCAATTTCTATGTCTACTGCTTCAACCATCTCACACACCAATTACTGACGGAAAAATATGACGAGGAAAAATTACTTAGCTTATCATGACAAAAAGTAGATAGGAAAATATTACTTAGCGTATCATGACAGATAATAGATCCATCAAAGTCGGTAAGTCACCGGTTGGATATAGGAGAAAACTGGAATTGTGACAGAACCATTTGACATGAACTCATCTTGACGAGGCTTTTATTGGCGGGTAAATATTGGCCACAACGCCGTCTAGCGGTGGGATTACTAGCTGTAGGTTAACTCGCTTTGATTCTACCTTCGGGACACCAATAATGATTTGTCTCTTCGGAAAAGCATGTACAGTTAAAGTGCCTGCCAGCGCGAGTTGTTGCGTGTGCGGAGTTGTTCACACGTATGCTATAGCTGTCTTTCATAGACTAACTTATTTTTGGAATAATGATTTGTTTCTAAGAAAGTACGAAGAATCTAAAAGTGGTTGGCAACCATAATTTTGTCTCAATACCAAAGGTGTAACAATTTGTTGCCTAACAAAATGAGAAAATTGATGGGTTTTTTTCATTTTAACTATAGAGCATTGGCGTATTAATACTTACATATTGTCTACCCAATCAATGACTTATCATTCTTATGGCAGCGATCTAGTTTTTCGGAAAATTTGACACAGCAATTAAAGATGCTCTCCTTATTTGGAAGAACAGCAAAATATTGTGTAATTCTGGTTAAAAATACTACCCGTAACATACCGCTTGGCTAGGTCAAACGTTCCTTTAACTCGATCGGTTGAGCGTCAGACAAGTAAGCCATGGGTTCCGGGTTCGAATCCTAGCGGAGGCACTAGAATTGATTGACATCTGTAATAATTGTCTATCAACTGTAATTGAATAGCTTCACCTCAAGCAGGTTCCAAGGAAGATGAAAAGACAATTTTGTGTGCAAGTTTATATATATATACAAACATATTTTTCCTACATAATTTTACTACAAAGAGTTTTTTAACGTTTGTCTTATCTCTTAGATAGTAAAGCTGGACACGCTTGGATCAAACAAGCTAATTATTTTATATCGATTAACTGTTCGTTTCAAGTCATATCAACTCATGATAACAGCCTCTCCTACCAGATCAAAGTTTTATATTGACTTCAGTTCGGCTTGTTTTCTCTTTTTGCTATCGTTGGCCAACCTTTTTTTTAAACACGCGTACATATTAAGCTGTTTCCCTCAGACGTAGATGACGCTTTGTTACCATTGCTGCTTTTTGTTTTGCTTCGTACCATTTAATCAGTGTCATGTAGAAGCTTGATGCTAAGAGTGTTAACTACACGGTCAGCTTCCGCTGACATTAGGTACAAACCTATTATTCGACTGCAATTTCAAACTTCCAACAATGCGTGCCGTATACGGGAAATGACTATGGAAGGAAAAAATCATAATGACTTTAAACAACAAAATCAACGATATCGAATGTAGTTTATTACGTAAACACATCACGCACCTGTTGCAAAATGCCCCATAGATAAATATGTGTTTACGACAATGATTGAGACCATTGCCAATTAACCGGTTTTACAACCAATAGAATATGACAGATTTATGACACATGAAATATTGTAGTATTTATATGAGTTAAAAACCTTGCATTTACCTTTGTTTATCGTTGCATATGTCTCTGTAGGTCAGAGTAGATGAACGGGAAGACCATTCATGTAACAAATACGAGATTTGCCGAATGTTTACTTATTCCATCCGCGAAGGAGTTGGTCTGATGATAGACTTGATACTGTTACCACAATGTTGTACTATTGACATAAAATTTTTGTGAATGTAAGAGATGAACCTCCCGACTCTACGGAGAGAACCACAAAGCGAAAATCTCTTCCTTACGAAATATAGTAGGAGGCGACCTATTTCAGTTATCTGCAAAACTGGCGATTTTCTTCTGTGCAAACCAAAAAATCAATATAAATTGCTACTCCCTGCTGCAAATATCAGAACACTTTTTCAATATTTACTTCTTTCTAACGCTTCACTTATATTTACTTTGATTTCGGCGTCTACCATAACATTGTTGGATCTGTACCAGTCCTTATTATAATCAAAATCGACAAATGTCTTTCCTTGTTCAGCTTTTAATGATGATATCAGACTTGTACTGGATGGTATGATGATAAGAATGGGTTCAAGAAGCCATTGTCAACGCTTTGGTTTCAGTTTTTGGAATAGGAAGAAATATTTCAACAATGTCAGTGAATGATCGCTGTGTTACATCCCTCCAGAAGTTTATCATTGACTTTATATCGTCTTCAGCTTCTATTCGAGCAAACTTTCCATCGGATTGTTTTCGAAATGAGACTGAAAGTAATACACAAGACCATAGCTTGATAAACTTTTAAGAAATCGTCTTTGTTGTATTTCATTGTATTTTTTATTTTTCTGTCAATTTGTCTATGTATTGTCAAGGCTTTTGAGTTGTGTGTTTGTGGGGTTTTTTGTTTTTGTTTTTGTTTGTTTTTTTGTGTGGGCGGGGGTTGTTGTTTTGTTTTCTTGTATATATAAATAACTACATTGTATATCACTTAGCTTGATTAACCTATTGTTTACATACATAACCGGGTTCTGAAAACAGGCTATCCCCTTACATCCGCTATTTTACTTTTTTCCAACAATGTTTAAACATTTCTCTGTGACCATGCAGATTATAAATGCAAGGCTTTTGGCAGAAGAACACTCGCCTGCAAGTCTGATAGTTGTTGTGTCTGTAGCTTGTGTAGAGCGGGTATTTGCCTTGCTTTTGTGTGCTCGGTATAAGAGGCCTAAACCCGATATTGTCGATTTTATCTGACACTTGGGACCAAGAGAAGAGACACAAAAGCTCCGCTAAATTTCTTTGATCGGTCGTTCGGGCACCATCGTAGGAATCGGTTGTGATGACATAAGGTTCAGTTTGATATTCAAACCGTCTCGTCAGAAGGCCGGAATTTGACAGATCGTACTACGGAGTCTAGATGGGTCCAGCCTCCTGTTGACTTATCTTCATAGACGAATCCTGTACACAAGTAAACCATTTGACAAAGAAAAACAGACAAAAGAATTTCAAGAAGTTATTTGGTTTTTGTAGCTTCAGGAAACGTTTGAATATTTATGAAGGAATCTATGAATATTTTGACGTGCTCTGGACCTTTTAAGCAGTGCCATAACGTACAGCTATAATGCACGGTTGTAATGTACAATGCTGATATTGCTGCACGGAACAGGAATCCGTTTTAACGGAAGTAATGCGTTCATGATCGGTTACAAATAACCTACTCCATTACACTCGGTGTTCATGCCTCCTATCAAATGTCATTGTACTGATGAGAACTTAATGGGATATTATATAAATATGTGTCTTAGGAGTTTACACTGAGGTGACTACTTATTCATACCTCATAAGTCACAAGTATGTCAGGCTTGTTAACTGTCTAGTTACGACATTTATTGCTTTATAAATAACACAACTTTGCATGCATCATTTTGCACGACATTTCATCTTATCTCATTTTAAATTAATTAAAACTAAAAAGTATTCATTATCGACCTTTTAATAAGTCAAGTGGAACATCGATTTTGATAATGTACCATTGCTGTGTCAACACTTTTAAATTCCCTTTCTCCTGGTTAGTTGGTATAGTGGAATTGCCGTTCAAATGTAGATATTATGATAAATGAACCATAAAGGTAACATCCTTGTGTTAGAGACTACATATTGCATATAGATAGACTGTCTACCTGTACAGACAGATAGACGGCATTGTACGTGTGTTACAGACTACCTATTGTATATAGATAGACAGTTTACCTGAACAGACAGATAGACGACATTGTACGTGTGTTACAGACTACCTATTGCATATAGATAGACAGTCTACCTGTACAGACAGATAGACGACACTGTACGTGTGTTACAGTCTACAGATTGTATATAGATAGACTGTCTACCTGTACAGACAGGTAGACGACACTGTACGTGTATTACAGATTACATATTGTATATAGATAGACTGTCTACCTGTACAGACAGACAGACAGACGACACTGTACGTGTGTTAGAGACTACCTGTTGTATATAGATAGACAGTCTACCTGTACAGACAGATCGACGACACTGTACGTGTGTTACAGACTACATATTGTAAATAGACAGACATTCAACATGTACAGATAGATAGACGTCACTGTACGTGTGTTACAGACTACCTGCTGTATATAGATAGACAGTCTGCCTGAACAGACAGATAGACGACACTGTGCGTGTGTTATAGACTATATAATGTATATAGATAGACTGCCTACCTGTACAGACAGATAGACGACACTGTACGTGTGTTACAGACTATATAATGTATATCAATAGACTGTCTACCTGTACAGCCAGACGTCACTGTACGTGTGTTACAGACTACCTATTGAATATAGACTTTCTACCCGTACAGACAGACAGACGACACTGTACGTGTGTTAGAGACTACAGATTGTAAAAAGATATACTGTCTACCTGTACAGACAGACAGACAGACGACACTGTACGTGTGTTAAAGACTACCTGTTGTATATAGATACACAGTCTACCTGAACAGACAGATAGACGACACTGTACTTGTGTTACAGACTACATATTGTATATAGAGAGACTGTCTACCCGTGCAGACACTGTACGTGTATTAGAAGTGATATCAGAGGGTAGAATCTCTGCATTATCGCGTCATCTTAAGAATACCTGGGTTGAGTCTTTATTGATATACTACCAGCTTGTTGTGATGTTTTCAGGTAAAATACCTGTGATCAGCGTCTAGCCGTACCATGCCGTGTCTCACCTACATCTGTCTCTGTCTGGGTGAATCAATAACACATACGCATTACGTGGTCACATAACAGATTAAGATTATAAGGTCTGAGACGAACCAGTTCAATGGCTGTAGATCAGGTCAAATCCGCAATAGATGAGATCAAAACCGCATTAGATCAGGTCACTTCCATGTCGTGTAGAAATCTCTGATCAGGTTTGGACTCCAGTGATTGATGACGCGGCGGTTTCAGCAGTTAATGCATATGATACAGTGTACAACACCAATGCTTTGATACCTTGCTCACCCAATCACAGGACCTGTCAAAACCCATGAGACAGTCCTTATGAAACGGACGGCGTTAAAGCAACTATATATGACATTCCAATTATAGCGTATTGCAAATTAGCATGCATGACATTTCGTTTGTAGCAAATAACATTCCAGCACACGTGACTTTTTTTACAGCACACGTGACTTTTTTACAGCACACGTGACATTTCATGTTGTTCGACGTTTATAAGCACGTATACGCAGTTTCGGTAATCTGCACTTTTGTCTTAGCAGGAACGCCACTTCTAAACACAAATTAAACCTTCCCTATATATACAGAACCAGATAAATCGGAGCGTGCACGCTTTAAAGACGTTCAAAACACAAGGCTTTCCAGCACATACCTGATATTTTAGCAGAATATGGACTTGTATAACAAAGTACATCGTGTCTGCTTTCCCTAACACCCTGCAGCCTGATGTTTCATTATACTTTTAAATTCTTTGGAAAACATGTTTCCAACAAAAAATATAGTTCCACCTGGTTGTATTGGGAGAAGTATTGATTTTTAACGGAAGAAACACCAAACTGACATTGTAAGGCATACACTACCGTCATCTCTACAACCCAACAGCAAATCAATGCTAAAGGTTCCATTAAACTGAGTTCGCAGGACTTACAAGGTTATTATGTGTTTAGTTAGCTTGGTGGAAAAATCACAACAAAATCGTTTCATAGAGAAACACAAAAGATGTTTATAATATTGTTTTGAAAAGCTTTCAACTCCTGTTCATTTGTTTCTTTGTGTATTTTATCTTTGCAATGACCCAGACTTCATGGTATCGTTACATGTTCTGGATAAAACTATACCAAAATGGCGAGATTTTCTATGTACAGACTACAGAGTATATCTGTGTAAGCATGTTCGTTAGAGAAAAAAAACCACATAGGACTTTATTGTAAGTGCCTTACTACCTCGTTTAGAATGACAACACGTCCTCAAGTTGTGATATTTCGAAAGGTGAATTCTGGTTACTGGTATACATCAATCTGGCCTTACTGTTGTGTTAGTTTGCATGACAGTTAAGGAGATATGGTACAAAACCTGTGCAGCTGATGTCGTTCATGTCATAATTATCTGCCCTTTTAGGAAACATTTTAAGCAATCGATGTTTTGATTATGTATTAACTTCACAATAACCGTTTAATTTACCTCAAACTTGATTCCCTCTTACTTTTTTGTAAAGAAGGATGAAATGGAGGAGGAGCAAGGTCTTAATAATCTGTGACCCGTTATTTGTTGTTTCAAGTGGCAATCTCTACTTGTTAAACTCTTCAAGGTTTAACGCGTAGAAATAGAAGTTCGGTACAGAATAAACAATAAACTCATGCAACATAAACCAATTTGCTGGGAACCTTCCATTCTATATTTTCTTCCAGGTGATAATGGTTTCCCTAACAGGTCTCAGGAAAATCAACATTTCAGATCCCTAGCATCACTGATGTGTTCCAGAAGGATGAAACAGCTGTATTAAGATACAAAATGTATCATTTAGTCCCATCACCTAGCTATACTGTATCTTGTTAATTGGTATCGCATTTGTATCGTGCCTTTCTCGTGACTGTCTGCTGAAAATAATTTTCTTTAAATATATTCTTGAAATTAAGGATTTTGTATCCGCCGCGGAACACCTGATTGTGACACACATCCCATGCTCTAGTTGACACCAAAATGTGTACAAAGTTAACGCGACACAGTTAATTATTTAAATGGCTGTATTCCTAGATAATTGTCAGTGTTCTCATCTCAAACCTGTCCTGGTTATAATGCTGACACCGCCAAACCGTTAGATTAAAATGCATCCCCATGTTCCCCCTAACATGTCAAATGAGCCATTTAGGCGGTTTAACAGGGAATACCAACGGACTTGATTCCGACTTAATTGTCGGGTTTTGGTGGATGTGACAATAAGAGACAACATCCTCAAACTGAAGGTGTGCACAAATGGCCCGTAATCGTTATTGTTGGCAATTAATGCAACACTTTATGCAAATAAGGCTAACGATTGACAAGAAAATGGTCAGATATTTGGACAGGGGCGGTGTGGAAAATGACAGTATTACCGGCGTGTCGTGCCGAGGCGACCGTCCGTTTGGTTAAAAGGGACGCTGAAAAAAGACAGAGCGCAACTACGATAATTGTCTTTGTCCCAAAACGAATTAAGCGAATACACGATTGATGTGTCATCGTTACAATTGGTCAAACTGGCATTTGATTGTGTATCGGAATGTTGAAGGAAGAATTTTACGGTTTCATCTGACAATATATAGTATCGGGATTTCGTTATTCCAATTACAGCGCGTCGTTGACCGTGCGCTTTTTATTTTCACAAGGATTTCAAGAATTTTTTCTCCGATGATGCACGCTTGCTAACATAATATCACGGACACAAATATGCGGCCTGGTGTTTTAAAACTCTCTCGATATTTAGAGAGAACATTAATACTAATGATAAAAATTACCATAAAAAAAACAACTGTCTTTCTCCCTCACCTATTCTCGTCTTCCAACATTTTATAAATGTGTATTTTGTGTATATAAGACTGTTAAGCGCGATTCAAATGAAGGTTATATCACACACTTAGATATAGATTTATGTATATCTATATTATGTACATATACTTTAACTTAAATTATAGTATCAGATCACTTTATTTTCAAAGCCATGAATTCATTTTCGTATCTTAGATAATTTAGTTAGCTTTGTTCATTTGACAAGTAATTGCAGAAGTATGTTTCTTGTCAAATGACAGTGAAAGTCATAATTCTAAGCTTTACATGAATTCTGTGAAGGGGAAAATTCTTACCTGTCAGATGCGATTACCTATATCCGGTGTACATGAGATTTTGGTAACTTCACGAAGCTTTGTTGTCTCTGTAACTAGAATTCCTTTTTGATGACTAGTTATTATTTGTGGGGACTACAATATTAATTTAAAAAAAAAGATACATTGAGAGTACATGGGTCAATTAATATAACACAAGTGTTTGTTGCATATCATGTCTATTCAACCGCTGGAGCCCCTGTAACTCAGTCAGTGGCGCTTGCTGTTTTTATAATCTCAGGTGAAAAGCAGAGGTGCGTAGATCGACGCTCTCTACACGTTACGGGTTTGTGTTACTCAGGGAGTGTAAGACATTTGACCCTAATTTTCCTGGATGATACATGACGGGTCTCCCATATGTTGTTCAGTGTTGATCCACAAGCTATTACAAGGAAAACCCGCGTCGAAATGATCCTGACTGTTCACATGGCGATAAACCCAGTAAACAAACAAACCGTTGAATTAATTATTTACCTATCCCTAAGTGCTGTTAAAATGAACCGAAAATTTCTGACGTGAAAAGTTCCCATCATCTATGCTGTTTGATATATGACGTCTGATTGTTACTATGGAAACTTATTTACGCGTCATCGCAATTATTAATTGAATACGTTTTCATTTTAAAACTTTTGATAATTTTTTTTTAACAAAAATAGTTTTCTAGCTGTCAAACAATAATGTAAAAAAACGAACTCCTACGAATTGTAGTTCTGTTAAGATTTTTACATAAACTTATACATTAAACAGTACACCTGTACAGTCTGTGTCACGTTAAAATAATTATCATCCATAATCATTACATCATAAAATCACTATTGTCTTCGTATACAAGTTTAAATCGTTGCTCGCCAAGGCCCGCAAAGATTAAAAAAATCAGGTTCGTTTTATAAATTATCATGTAAAATGAAACTTATTAAAGTTCCTGTAATCAGCCTCGATTTGAATTTTTTCTTATTTTTTTTTTTTTTTTTAATTTCATTTTCTGGTTCATTTAAAAAGAAATCCTTCCTAAAGTTTCATAGCACTTGTTTTCACTAGTGTTTTTTTTTCAATCGCAATTATCATTTTTTATACGGACCCGTCCTTGGATAAAATTCCGTGCTAAAACTCCAATTACCATCAAATCTGCACTACAGTGATATTTATTAAGAAACCCCTCTATAACATGATATGCAGATCATGATAACCACATCTCTTTGTAAAGGTCACTTACCCTTGCTCCTTTTTTGAACCTTGGTAGACATGTCTGTGACTTTGTGCATGTTACATAACAATGGGTGTTTAATGTAAGAATAAATAAAACTCCGAGACGGCTAGAAACAATTTAACAATATTTCGACAAAATTGTCAAACATCGACAATAAATGAATTCATTTACTTTACGTCATCAGATGAACTGAAAAGATTAACTGTCACTGATAAAGTCGTTAAATAATTAATTATGTTTATCAAACCTTTTATCCGCCTCATTGGTTGTCCATTATCATCTGCTAGACAACACATTACAGATACTCGGCTAATGACGGGAACAAAACAATAGATTAATCGTGTGTACTAAACCCGCCATCCACCTCATTACTGGACAATAAATGATTACATAATGACTGGCCGTTACCCAGAGATAAGAGAAACGGGATGCTCATCTGTGCGCATGTCTGGCGGGAGATAACACCACGTCCGTCTCCGTTTGTGTCCCTGGTGTAAAGGTCGTATCTCTAGATCTCTTTATCCTAGAAAATCCGGCTGATATGTTGGTTCCGTCTGCTAGCCTCGTCCTCCAGGCTTACGGTCCTAGTCTGCCTCTGTAACTCCGACCAATCAAGTCACATCATATACATTTTACCACTCTGATTGACCCTTTTTATTTTGTTTGTGTGCTGGTGTTGTCTTCTGTTCAGGTCGACCTGTTTCTAAACAAATATGTTTTGTCAATGTTAAATTTAAAACATTCTTACGGAGTGATCACAGGTTAGCAAGTAACAAACAAAATGGACGATCCATTAAAAGGGTACGGAATATCATTACACTTTGATACTATACTTGACAAGCATTTAAAAGATGCACCAAACTGATGACTAATTTGACAGCTGTACTTGAATGGTTTGCTGTTTTTTTTTTCTTATCATATTATTCGTTATTATATAACGCTATGGTGTTAAGGGATTTTACCATGATATTATCAGAAGGAGCCAATAAGGCGGATTCATCCTCGTACTTAATCTCTCCAGCAAGGTCGATGTCTTCGACATTGGTCACCATGCTTTTATCCAACGCCAAGGCCCATCGAGGAGGTGCCTTCTGTTGCGGGAGGCTTATATAGACTCCGGACTGATGTTCAATTCATTTGCATGTTATATCTGTAAAGTTATATAGAAAAAGTACCGTCTAACTTCTTCATGTAATCGTTGCTGTTATTGGAACGCATAATTGCAACTACCAACCTATCAATTAAGAAATCAAGTTTTTCAATAAATTATTTCAACTGCAAATGACATTTACAACGGAAACAAGTGAAAAAATAAATATCAAACAAATGATTAACAATTAAAAGTAATGAAATATATCTTTGAAATGGCCTTGAAGTTTTTAAAAACCAATTAAATTTGCAATTATTTTGCGCGGCTATCTTTCGATTGTGAGTCATATTCACGCCTCCAATCGCCAAAGAGTTCTTTGTCACTCCATGGTACCATGTTACTCAGAGAAAAAATACACAGATAAAAAATAACGTTAGAAAAAACACAACATTACACCTAGGACGGTGTAAACAATATCACGTGGTCTTCACCTCCGTGCTATTAAACCCAGGTTTTATAAGAAAACAAACCATTGATGTTCCCCGCAGGGTAACTACACACCCTGGTCGTAAGATAATAGTGAAGGAACATGCGAGAAGAGAAAACTACGGTCCCCTAAAGATTTATTCTTTATCACTATATCGAAGTGTTGCTATCATGCAAATCTTGAGGAACTAGTTAATAATTTCTATCTAACAACCAAAGTCAATCAGATGTTCGTTACGATATCGACAAATAGATACCGTTTGATAAGCACTTGTACAGTTACAAGGAGACTTCGACACGAATTATCAAGGTTAGTAGAGTCCGTCCTTGTCACAGAACATACAGTCTGTTTGAGCATCAGTGACTAGTTTATATATCTAATGCAAAACGTTTATCTACTACTACTTATTTTTTGTCGTTCTTTGTATGCAAAACGCAGATTCTAATCTGTTGATAGTTTTCTTTTCATTTCTCGATGAAAAAGAAGTAAAAAAAGGTATTATGATAAAAAACAAAATAACACAAATGAAATAAGTTTATGAAAAAATTTGCAAAATTCTGAAGTTGGAAATTTGAACTGTATGCACACTTTGTGAAACACATTGTGGTAATGATTTTTTTAAATTTTAGATGTAGGTCAAAGGTCAAGTTCAAGGCACATGGTCATACATTTTGTTACCACCAGAAATGTTTTGTAACATGGAACATATATGCTAAATATAAAATCCCTACGTTACGGTGCAATAGTGTATGAGCGAGGATAAAGTTGAAAACATACAAACAGAATGCATAAAAACGATATGCCCCGATCTTTCGATCCGGGGGTGAATGAAAAAAAAAAAAGCTCCGCCTACTTCATAATAATTGCAGGAATCAATGACAACACGCCACCTGGAGGCCGTCCTGTTGAAACTCCTTTTTAGTATGCATTGAATATCTGTTTCTACATTCATAAGCTGTGTGAATAGCTTTCATTCAATGATGTTAACAAAAACGGACTGAACCATCATAAAATATTAAAATATCTTACAATGCACACAAGCAATAAACAACATAAAAATACGGGTTGATCAGAAGAAAACTATGTCCTTTCATATTTTTACACATTTTGAACTTCGGACTGAAAGCAATATCACACCACCAGATCAAAACGTCATCTGTTTATGAATTTTATGTCCGACCTTCGTCAACAGGATGGATTTCAATCTTGGCCATGTCTTTGGTTTATATGCTGAAAATGATTTTCTGAATAATAATTTAACTGAGAATCTGGCAAACATGGTTTATATTTGAATGAAACTGAAGCCACACAGATCGTTCCGAAGCCGAGCCCCTTCTCCCTGTCTACCTCACTAACACCTATAGACTCGCAGTCGTTGTACTCTACCCCTGATTCTGTCATGATGTCGGCAAGCATTATTACTTCCCCAACGGACTGATTAAGTCGGACATATTCATGCCTTTAATCCCTTTCTGGGTATATACAGGCCCCTTAGACACCCGTCCTTTCTATTGCGAGAAATCCTATGCAAACGATCAACGTTTGTCCCATTCTCAGCGTCTCTTCTAGGGTCTAGGGACCCCGTCATTCCCCAACTCAGAATCCCTTGTGTCCTCCGCCCCCTCATCCTGTCCTATTTGGGTATATAGACGACAACCCTTACATTCCCATCCTACCATTACACAGCTAACACTCTATGACACGTGATTCAGGGAAAATTTGTGGCGTCTCCCTGTAACGGGCGACCCCTGGCGACAGCTGTTATGTAACGAGCGTTAATTTAGGGGACAGATGGAACCTGGAGAAACTGCCTTCTTACTGTGAGCCGGAACATCATAAGTTAATCAAATTACGATGAATTGGTTCGTTAAAACACGAATTGCTGCCTATCGACACACCATTGGACGTTCCCCGAGCCTGAGTCTAGTCATTATCGCCGGGATAAGCCCCTATCTCCTGCTATGTTGCCCACACAGACTTCTAAGAAGACCTTTTTTCTGTCTAACGACTAAAAAAACGGAAATGAGAGAAATTGGAAGTTTTACGTGGTAAACACCGGCTTTCTTTGTTCTTCCACGTTGAGGGACTGGCTAATTGCCTTTAAATTATAGAAAATGATGCTGAAATTATTTTTTTCCCTTTTAAATCTTCTGATGATTAGATTTTCCGTGAAATAAATTTTCTTGATTGTGAAGAAAAGACTGGAATATAAGAATCGACTCAAACGATGATTGTTTTTTGTTTTAAAATTTAATTCAATAAAAAATTTCGACGCATTGACATGTAGAATAATTGAACGTGTGGATCAATTTAAGACGTGTAATGGGCATATATCAAGCAGTTATTGTGTATTTTTGGGCTGTTGACCTTTCTATCTAAGTGCTTTACATAGGGTTGTGTCAGATATATCTATCTATTCAATCTCATTAAACCTCCACAACGACATACCACTTGAGGACTTGAGGACAGGACATCAGTGAGAATTCTCGACCGTCTTAATTTAAATTCATTTGTTATTAATCCCATTGATAAATAAATCGTTTAATAAACACTAATATTTGTTGCCTATAAGACAGATAGAAATAATTCTGCTATTTAGGCAAGAAAAGTAATAAAAGACAGCACTAACGAAGAAACTCATCACTCACCTGATTAATTAAATCCACACTTTCTCTTGGAGGAGAAAAAAGGCAAAAGAATTTTAAACGGCAAGTAAATAAATGAGGATTTCAACTATGTTCTCGTGAATGTTGTACCTTCCTGGTTGGAGGAAATATTAAAGCTGTTGATCAGCTCTGCTCGATCCCTGGAGGCGACATTTGATGACCAGCCTCTGGATATTTCACAAACCCGTGGACTCGCGCATCTTTCTGTGCGATTGGTCACTTTAATTTTTTTAATGTTCTTTTTTTTTTGTATATAAAACCGAATTGGGCCATTGCTTTCTCCATCAGCGTCACTAGAAGACTCCATATTTGTCTATGGAGTGTTTCGCTGTTTTGCTCATTGTTAGTCCCTTGTTGGTTCAAGTTTCATCCAACATGTCCCTCATTTCCTTTAGGATGCGTTTTAATGTTTCGTTTCGCTTAATGGCCTGCTATCGGCCTTATTTAATCAAACGGATGATTTCCTTAAGTGCAAATGTGCTCTTACCCATGACGACGTTGTATGGTTCAACGTGGTACACGGTATTTCATTTACTTGAAATGTGCTTTGGTCGTCCTTGACCCCGTCATTGACCTTATGTTTACCTAATGGATATATTATTGGGCTTGAAATGTAACTAATGACCTTGGTCCAATGGAATCATCTATCATTTTTTATCCTTATACTTTACATCCAGTTCCGTGACCGATAGTCTAGAGACGTTCGTACAAGCTGCAAAGACTTTGAGAAGAATAAAATTTGTGTATGTGGCCGAACTTGACCTTTCCTGCTTCATTGTCGGCATCATTTACAAAACTTTTACATGGTTTATATACTAGTTTGTAGCCGACCTTCACCTTTCCTGCGCTATCGTCGGTACCGGTTATAAAACTTTTATAAGGCACAAATATTGGTATGTGATCGACCTTGACCTTTCCTGCGTCATCGTCGGTACCGGTTACAAAACTTTTACAAGGTACAGATATTGGTATGTGGCCGACCTTGACCTCTCCTGTGTCAAACTTTTACAAGGTACATATATTAGTATGTAGTTGTTTGTGACCGTCCCGAGAGCGTCAACGCTGTTTTTCCCCCACAAAAGTGCTGCAGGATACAGGGTTCAATAAACTTTAGCAAATTTGTTAAAGATGACACACCCTAAATTGTGTGGTAACTGACATATGACAGCACCAGAACCATGACCCTCCGTACTGAAAACTCAAATGTCAAATTAAACTCGTCATGATGTCTGTTTCTCGAAATTGTCAATTGTAATTAGCCCAATCTCCATTGTGCTAGCACAGAATGGCGTTTTCCAGATGAAATTTTTACCAGAGTATTGATTTCAGAATGTTAAAAAGATACTGCAAAATTAGGTTAACCGTATCACGCTATCTAATATGCTTGCATTCAGAATTCACCAACCGGCAGAGTAACCATCACATGTGAGCTGTTCCACGTGCTGTGCTATTTGAGGGCATTTTTTTTCGACTGTGTCCTGTAGGTGTAGTTATCTGGATTAAAAGAGTTGGCAGCGAGCAGTTAAAAGCTTCTTAGGAAACACTTTTTTCCTAATTGGTAAAGTAAAGGGTTTTTTTTCTTAATTTTTTTTTTTTCAAATTTTGTGTTTTCTGTTGGTTTGATTTTAGTTTTTTTATCTCTGTTTTCTCCGAGAGTATTCGTCTAATTCACCATGTACTTTTATGGTCACTAACTTTTTGAAGGTAGTTCCGTTTATATTTGATTTTAATTTTGGAGTTCTGCCATCTTTGTTTAATTTCTGTCCGGAGTAGATTTCAAATTAAGTTACACTACCTTTCAATGTGGATCTTTTATTCTCTCTTTTTACAGTGTTGACATGTCTCCAGAAATTTTAAACTTTAATATAACTCTAATTTTTAAAAATTATGTCTTTAGTTTCTAATACATTGACGTCTAAAATTAAAATCTGTCAAAAAAAATTGGTTTGAATATAACCATATTTCTAAAATGAGCATCCCTCACGTCCAACTTCTGTAGCCGCGACTGTTTCTTGCCGCAGCTTGTCGTTCCATCTCCACTCCGAAAAAAAATCTATATTCCGGATACCAATCCTCTCGTGAAGGAATGGATGAGTGATTCAAGGAATGCCGAATAAGCTTTCAACCGTGACGTTCGAGACTCGACTTCTCGTATTTCACCGTGTACTCCAACTCCAACCTAAATAAGACCCCTAAGCTCAACTCTCCGGGTCAACAAGGAGACACATAACGTATTTTGTATTCAGACAATTAAGAAGTTGACGTGAAGATGGTGTTTTCCTAATCCGACCACTGTCCGCTGATCGCTGATTATTACATATCTGCGTAAGTATCAGGTTTAAGAAGCAATCACTCCTTCAGACAAAATTGGAAGTTCTTGTACTTTTCCGGTGCGAAGATTGGAATAAAATTATAAGTCATGGTCATAGAAAAGCTTGTGAAATGCGGGACAGATCCTTGTCAGTAATGCGCTTACAATAAAGCTTTAGTAACATGTAGCATGATGCATGCAAAAAGCATGTGAATGCGACAGAGGGAGAAGTAGGGGGCAGGCAGGGAAAGTTATTATACACTGTGAATACTTACAGTCAGTGTAACGTGATGTAATGGGTCTCCATTTGTGTTCCATCGTAGAAGTTCATGCTTGAGTGTTACCAACAACCTTTGAAATTGCTGATGTGGACAATCTAGCGAAAATAATAAATTATACAAACACATAATTAAGAAAGAAAATGAAAAAACCCTCATTTTTAATTAATCAACGAATCTCACTATTATTGGACAGTGTTTGTTATTTAGTTTTAGATCACGTGGTGCCATTTTGCATTAAGATAAAAAAAGTGGGGGGGGGAGATTTAGTTTTAAAACAAGGAGTTTCAAAACATTTTCATATCCGTGGTTATTTCTCTCAAGAAACATAAATGACAGATATACAAATATCACCAACTCTCTGTTGAAGTGTTGCTGACAGTGTTGGATTTTTAACGATTTATATGCGTTCCATGCGGCCACATGAAGACATTTCCGGAATAACGAAACAAACCTTGGACATGTTAATGGTTTCACTTCATTAATGAAATAATTAGTTATAATTTAACAACCTTCCACTTTTGTGTGATCAAAATCTGTGTAATACTTTTTTGTTCAGAAAACCTTGTAAATGTTACAGGCGACAATCATTACGTAATTATAATGAATAATATTATACGTCATCGCGTTGTGACGTCATTTATGTCAAAGTGATGCTTGATCCTTTAACTTTATTCCAGATTTAGATATCTTTCTTATTACAAAGCAATAAGAATTTTAATATATCAAATGTTATGTCACAAATCCATGGGTTTTTTCGCGAGATTGTCTTTAATTCCAAACCTCTACCACTAAGACTAGTTACTGTGACTGTAACCCCCGTCTCGGTATTTAATAATTCTATTATCACTGTTAATTACCTAGGTTTTCTATTAAAAGTATCGAATAAGAACGATATTACAGGCAGTAGAACCTCCAGTAACCCTAACATATGTACTTTAACGATACACAGACAAAAGATACTTTCAAATGTAAGTCATGGTCATAGAAAAGCTTGTATGACGGGCAAAAGATCCTTGTCAGTAATACGCTTACAATAAAGCCTCTTTGACACGCAACTGATGAATAAGTAAAAAATCTATCTAATTTTAGATATCTGGTTATAGTCAGTGCAACTAAACGGATTATGGAGAGTTTGGTTGACCTTAAGACCGTCCGTAAAAACAAAATAAAAAAAATTAAATACTTTTAATCACTAAAAGGTAGCAAAATTCTGTCATAAGAAAATCTTCTTTCTATTGTACGTATAAACTAAAACTATATACATAATGTGTAATTAATTCAACATAAGGTTTTTACATACTGGTTTCGTTTTTATGTCAATTGAAACACGGGTGTACAGAAACCAGAAATATAACGTTAACCAGTCAGAAAAATTGCCGATGAGTTGTCCAGCACCAAGGGAACAGAATGTGATGTCCGAACAGGATTTACAATGTCCACTGCACGTCTCATAATTACACTTTGGACACCAACACAAAGACACCGGTTGCTATGGTATTGTTCCTGTTGCTAACGATGCGTGTCCTGAATGTGTCCTTATTTGATTGATGAGAATGCTGGTCATTCCTGCATCGGTCCTTCTGCTGCAAAGTGGACATTGGCGGTCAGTGATATGTGAACTTTGCTGCAAGGTCACGTGTGGATCGGCCAGTCTGGTCAGCTTTGGATGCAGCCAGGATAGAGCCGCCTTGTATTTTACAGACCATCAAAGAGTAGGCCTGCAAATGAGACATCCTATTCTGTGCAGAATAGATAAAGGGAAGTGATACGACTACTACACCAACAGCTTATGAGACACAAAAACAATTTCGGTTTTAAATAAACATTTTATGTATCAACACAATATCTCCCAGAAGTTAAGTTTGTTTTGAAGTTTCTTTTGTGGGAAATAAGTTATCAAATTCAAACGAAACGCTTCTTTAGGCATAGAAATGAAAACTTTTGATCTCCCAGAAATTTGACTCTGTACATTCTTTCGTATTTTCCAATCAAATTATAGTTTCATTTTCCAACATCCAGATTAAATGACTACAAGGTTCGCTATGGAACTCTTTTAACTAAATAATACGTTCACAATCCATGTTTATCATGCATTTCGAGGTTGCTGAAACACGGTGATGTGATTATGTACCATACTTATTCATGCTACACCTTAAAAACTATCAAGTAATTCTGTCTGTATAGAGCGGCCACCTTTCCCTCATTTCCGCAAAGCAGTTTAAAGCACAATCGATACAAGAACTTATGTGTTTTGATAATAACGCCATTTAATATTTATCAATGTGACGCTTGACAGTCCGCTTCAGATAACACGAGATATATCTTTGAATCAATCGCTCAAGTGACTAAGTATGTTTACAGACACGCAGAACGAGAAACATCGATTCCATAACCTTTGATTGGATTTTAACTTTTAAAAATATTTACTTCGTTCATTGTAATCGTGAAAAGTCATTGATAGCAGAAACCTGACTATTACTACGGAATTGATATGTTTTATTCTATGAAAAGCTTCATACAATGGTACCCGTCTGAGAGAATATAATGAATATTTTATTTGTGATTTTCCGATATTCTGCCTAACAAAACTTTTCATTTTCAGTGTCACGGACATTTGATTGCTGTGGTCACTGGATTCCGGACATTGATTGTCGCGCTTGGTCATTTTACTCAGGACACATGTGGTACAATGGTCAAATGTAACATTTGTAGTGTAAATGAAGTCGAGACCAATTACATTCGGTATTAACCCACTACCCTATGTGTCACTCTGCAACACCCTGTTGTGTCGAGCTTTGTCAACTTGACCTATGTCAATTCAAATTTCATAATTTTATTATAGTTTATACATTTTCTACTTAATTTTGAAAAAAAGTGTTATCGTGTTTAAACCGTAAAAATTCTTAGTATAAATACATAAATTTACATTTGAATCTTCGTCGACAGGAACCAGATTAGGTAAATGCACGTGGCTGGAAGCTGTTGAAGCTTTGGCATGGTGGGGTCCGAGACGGCGGCGTGCAGCGAACGTGTTACTCTTTCCGTATTACAAGCTGCAATACTATGTCGGCATTTAATCTTGACCATGTCCTGTTTGTCATTAATGATTGAAGGCGAGGCTGTGAGACCTCGACTATCAATAGGGGGCGCCACCACAGTGTCATCAAGCCGTTCTATTTAGTATTGCTGTGGTGAGTCACATGTCTTTGTGGTTTTATAAACACTACGTTGTTTAACTCCATATAATCGAAAAGGTGATATATGACGAATCTTCATTCGGCGAGAGGAAGCCTATATCAATACAATGGATTCCATCTTACTATGGCGTCCATTTTCATCGCCACAATAAAATTCGTGTAACTACTCCTTTTATCAAGACAATGAAACCTGTCTTCAGAGACCAGTGGTTCTATCTGAACAGTGGAACCTGTCATTTTAGACCATATCTCCAATAGATGTCTTTTGAAATTTGTTATATCAACTTGTATTGATAGAACCTGTCTTTAAAGGCCAACCCCCATACCCGGTAGAAAGAGCTATTCTCGTGAAGTTATTAATTTTGTCAATACTAAAACCTGTCAAATGAGACCTTCTATTCTATAATTGCTGTTAAATGAACTTGTCTTGAAGGGCCATCTTTCTTTCAAACAGGGCAACAGTTTGTTGAAAATCCCCTCTATTACCACAAAAAGTATATTCTACCTAGAAAGACCACCCTCAGTCGCTACAGAGACAGTGTATACTCCATGGGGTGTTAACCTGCCTCGAGAGACCATCCTTATGTCAATGGCAAGTATACTCTGTCTCGAGAGGCCATCCTTGAGTATCTACAGAGAGTATACCCTGTATCGAAAGACCACCCTTATGTCGATTGAGAAAATATACTATTGCCTCGAGAGACCACCCTGATATATCTAGAGAGTAAAACCTGCCTCAAGAGACCATTCTGTTACAGACATTTATATCACAATTGGGAATATAACCTGTCTCGGAGGACCACTTGTATATCCGCACAGTGAACAAGTCTGTCTCGTGAGGCCATTCGAGAGTATAATCTTACTCTTCTACCGATGTTGTATATAACATTTTCTGAGAGACTTCTATTTAGCAAAGACCGAAGAAAACTTCTTGTAAGAAATTTCTCTAAGCTTGGAGGATAGAACCTGTTGGATACATCCACCTCGTCTTTGACTCTCTCTGTCTCTGTCTCTCTCTCCCTCTCTCTCTCTCTCTGTCTCTCTGTCTCTGTCTCTGTCTGTCTCTCTCTCTCTCTGACTCTGTCTGTCTGTCTGTCTGTCTGTCTGTCTCTCTCTCTCTGTCTCTCTCTCTCTCTCTCTCTCTCTCTCTCTCTCTCTCTCTCTCTCTCTCTCTCTCTCTCTCTC
This sequence comes from Ylistrum balloti, assembly GCF_031769215.1. NCBI lineage: Eukaryota > Metazoa > Mollusca > Bivalvia > Pectinida > Pectinidae > Ylistrum > Ylistrum balloti. The sequence goes on from NW_026781888.1 coordinate 1,937,715, forward strand.
TCTCTCTCTCTCTCTCTCTCTCTCTCTCTCTCTCTCTCTCTCTCTCTCTCTCTCTCTCTCTCTCTCTCTCTCTCTCTCTCTCTCTCTCTCTCTCTCTCTCTCTCTCTCTCTCTCTCTCTCTCTCTCTCTCTCTCTCTCTCTCTCTCTCTCTCTCTCTCTCTCTCTCTCTCTCTCTCTCTCTCTCTCTCTCTCTCTCTCTCTCTCTCTCTCTCTCTCTCTCTCTCTCTCTCTCTCTCTCTCTCTCTCTCTCTCTCTCTCTCTCTCTCTCTCTCTCTCTCTCTCTCTCTCTCTCTCTCTCTCTCTCTCTCTCTCTCTCTCTCTCTCTCCAAATAAGATATAAGTTGATATAAATTGCATTATTATATTTTGTTCGAAACAGGATACATACCGACTTTCTTCCACCGTCCGAGAAGTCTATTTGTATTAGCTGAAAACAAGTACCTGTTATGATCACCTATTTCTCGGAATTGTATAACCTTGACATTTATACTAAGGGGCCCTAGATCATACAATATATCGACAGGACGCAATTTACAACAATTGATAAAGAATTAAAGCCGCAATATGCGTAAAAATCACTATAAAAAACAAACTTTATCTTATTTTCCCCGTAATATATGTAACAAAACAAATACTTTCCTTTAATTAAAGAAAATAAAACTGACTGTTTTCAATTTAAATAAAAATTGAAAAAAAATGGAAAATAAACAATGTGGGACCCAAAATAATTCATACATTACCGCTCGTAGCGATGACATTGCGCATGCGCATATTCCGCGTGTGTAAACATGGCAGACACAGTACAGACGTTCACCAGTCGCTTCCTTTTTTCCCAATCTTACATCAGGCCAGTTCTGAATTCTTACGTTATAATTGTGCGTCGTATCGTTTCTAACTAATTATTCCTTCTAATAATTTTCCAAAAACTTAATGTTTATCACAGGAATACCTCAAGTCTACGACAGGACTTCGCAAACAATGTTTGTAAACAAAAACTTACCGAAGACATATCTGCATGTGCTTCCTCTATAAGTAGAAACCTCAACTCTCGCGGGATCAGGTAATGAACTTTCCGACGTGGTTCGGCAACAATCGTAATTTCGATGGCGGCGTGTTTAAAATAGAGGTGTGTTTACAAATAGCGAGTTTCAACTGCTCATATATCAATACTTTATGCACAAAGTCATGGTAACTATTGTTTGAATAACTTAATTTTAACTACATCTTAGAGAATATCTCAATAATTATGTGTGATTCTACACTAAATTTTTGGTGAATGTTACGTATATTGGGGCTTTAAATTAACGAATAAAAGACAGAACCTTTTGTAATCACACATCCTTATATAGATTAACTTTTTGCACAAACATTAACGGAAATTCATAAATAAATACCATTGAATAAAGACACGGTTAACGTGTGCTAAGAAGAAATCCTAACAGTGTACAAAACCTCAGTATACCGTACCTCACACGGCACCACCGTATTTATAGAAGCGATTAGGAATGGGAGCAAGCGGAGCACTCTTTCAGGGAGCTTTGTTCATGTGACAACCCATGCTTGACAGGAAAATCACACTTGGCTTCCTTTAGAAGATATATATCACACTCTCTTGTATTCTGTATATATACAACAGGACAAATTTTAATCGCGGTGTTTCAAATATATTCATTTCAAATGCTCTCATTTCAGAATGTCAATGAAATCAGACAGTGAACTAATGTCGGGAATTGCACTTTGTAAATTGTGGTAATAAATTTCGGTCTTCACCTCCCTTTAACTGATTTCATTTCATTATTTTTACATGCTAACATTAGGTATCACGGGATATGTAACGTATATAGAACGTATGTGAAAGAGATCCGCAACACCAGAGCATAATAGCTTCAAAACCTCACCATATTCAAGTTTTTCCGCAAAAATATTACTACGTAGTTATTTGTTTTAAACATGGATACCTCCTAACAGGTTGATTTTATTCGTTGCATTGAATTTTAAGTGAAACAGCACCATGTATGCAAATGACTTTAAAACTACATAGACTACGTCATGACACCAATATAAGAAATGCACCAAAGGGAGGATGGTGGGCGTGTCTTTGCTTCTAAACAAGGGAGATTTTAAATCCGAAACAGGAAATGATCTTACTGTTGTCGAGAGAAGGAACTAAGAGCAGAAGCCATCGAGAAAGAGGAAGAATCCGAAGACTTTGTTTACCGGGTCCGTGGGCCTCCATGGAAACGGAGAGTAGTCCAACTACAGGCAATTAATATTTAACAATCGGGAATAGGATGAATTAATTAATTTTGTAGGGATCATAAGATTTGTGTTGATTGGACTAATGAGGGAGTTATGTTTAAATCGAAATACTGATCAATTCTAAAACTATAATGTAGATATGGATATAGAGGCATTTATTTTGCCTGCGTCCATCAAAATCTTATCTTATCTTTTAAACCTCACTGTGTCCAAATTTGACAACATATTTAAATAACTCATTAAATAACAAATTGGATTTGATTTTGATCAAGGTCTACTTATTATGTAAGTAATCAACACGGACTAGATGAATTCGATTTTAATTTGCTGGTGATTGGAATATCGAGAAAAGCGGACTTACCTCTTACCTTTTCACTTTTTTTTCAAAGTTTTATCATCGCAACGCAGTAAACTATTACAATGAACTTATTGGATTTTTTTTGTTTCATTGAATGATATATGACTAACCAGTAATCATTGTTTGATTCCAAAATGAGCTTTTGCATTATACATTAATCATAGAAAATGTGTAACACATAAAGCAGGCATCATCTTACAGTGTAAATAAAACCGGTTATCTGTCGTACGACATTTAATGTACACTTACAGAAAAAAAACTAGCGAATAGATACTTTGTTTCCTCAATTAAAGATCAGGCTTGCGTATTGTATATTATTTGGGAAATTTTTAGTGTAAGAGTAGGGGTGCAGAGCTTGTTGATATGGAGATGTTTGTTTTTTGGCATTTTAGCATAATCAGTCATTAATGTTCTGACCACATCTTTGTTTTTCTTAACACATGTTTTGCATTCCACACAAACATATATACAAAATGTGTTCAATAAATGGAATAAACAACATACTTAATAACATTTCTAAATTATCACTTCATCATGTGTAGCGTAACCTCTCTCTCTCTCTCTCTCTCTCTCTCTCTCTCTCTCTCCTCTCTCTCTCTCTCTCTCTCTCTCTCTCTCTCTCTCTCTCTCTCTCTCTCTCTCTCTCTCTCTCTCTCTCTCTCTCTCTCTCTCTCTCTCTCTCTTACAGACAGTATTCGTGTTGAACACGTGACAAATAAAACCCGCTCCCTCACCTTCTGAGAGTATTGAGATCCAGAACACCTGCCAGGGTTGTTTGGTAGCATTTTTTAAAAGGAAATTGGTTATGAATATTTTATTTGATATGTAAATTGAGCAACTGTTATTAGATAAACGTAAATGATATCTTCGGAACTGTTCATATCTCATTTTATTTCTCATTGTTTTCAACAGATATATCTCGAGATTTGAAATACATGTAAACAGGTTGCCTGTCACTGTATATAAAACTCTCAGATATATCGGAACTGCAAAAATTCTACAAACACCTGATGAATTAGTAATGAATCAATCATACTACATTTCCCGTTATGAATATTGCTGTCGATATTTATTGCTGTGTGTTGTAACACGGTAAAGTATTATGTGATTTAGGAACTTCAAAATTGATTGCTCTTCGTGTATGGGGTAAGCCATTAATACGTACATATGTAGTCAATTTTTAGACGCTACATATGGATGTCATTACGTTCTGAGATCAGTTTTCAAACCATTGCCTGACCTATAATGACAACTGATTTTAAAATTATACTCAAACGCTTTTCATTGTTGTAATTTATACATGTATTCTGTTGAATGTGGTAAAATCAGTTATTCAGGAATGTCACGTGATTAAGACAGAAAGAAGTTTTTCATCCGGTCACGTGACTCGCTTTCACTTATGCTACAATGACAGGCAGTCGATAAATTAGTATTATTGAGATAGAATTAATGTAATAGGAATCAGCTATAAGTTCCCTCGACGCTGACCGGGAGAGGACACACTCTACACAGTTCGGTGTTTGTGTCTGGTCTGTATAAGGCTAAACAACGCCGAGTTCTCTCGGGATTTCGGCGCGTGGTACATATATATTCTTTTCACTGGCTCGTATAGGCTTTAGAGACCGGTGTTTTGTCTGTCATCATCAGACGATGATATAGTTACTATCACACATTTATCTCCTGAATAGGGTATTGATTAGTTCGGTTTCAGCGGATATATAAAAATAATTTGCCATAATTTGAAGACGTACCTCATCACTATGACAGAATGCACGTCAGAAGTCTGTCTTGATTTTCTCTATATATAGAAACTCATGATATGTTTGAGTCATAAACATTAAAACTTGAATACAATATATATTTTTTCCGTCTTAATCAGTCCATTTTTAACTAACTCACGAACCCATTAAGGAAATCCAGGTAGAAACTAATAAACGTCATAAATATCCGGAATTGAAATCATTAGACGATTGGGGGACTATTACATCACATTAACAACATGATCAAAGTCACCATCGCTCACGACATTGCCAACGGCACATGACATGATCCAGAAATAAATTTCAAGAAATACGAACATGATTTCAAAACGGACGGACTCGAGAGAGTATACGTAGTTCATAGATCAAGTGACATGCTTGTCTATAGAGAACAAAGGGGAGATAACTATATGGCCGTTGTTTACAGGTTCAATTACTATCAATTATTTATACAAAGATATTTGTCGTGGAAATGATAATGTTTTACAGGCGTGGTCTTTTAGACAGGTGTTTTCGTCATATAGAGGTGTCAATGTTTATATGGGTCGTCTTTATAGACAGGTGTTTGTTATAAAGAGGTGTCAATGTTTATATAGGTGGTCTTTATAGACAGGTATTTATCATAAAGAGGTGTCAGTGTTTATATAGGTCGTCTTAATAGTAGACATTTGTTATATAAAAATGATTTTTTCTGTCAAATTTGACTTTTTCGAGTATCAGAGTCAATATTGTTGTACAAATAATCCGAGTTATTCCTTTATCTCGGTTGGTACGGTAAGTAAAACCCAATATCAGGTGTGTATCTGTGATTCCGTGATAAAACAGTTTGGTTAAAGGATTAGACCAGTAACACAATATATAAAATCTAATTGATATATTGATAGCTTTGAACAGTTGACTTACTACATACATATTCCTAAACGTGATTTGTGATCACGGGAGGTTTATCAGTAGTGGTGAACACTACCTTAAGAGTACAAGATACAAATCAGTTTAATGTCATATTCGGTCAGTTTATAACACAAATCATTTACTGCAGCCATCAGATAGTCAAGTCACATAATTACTTGTTGTCTGTCTGCGTCCGAAATATCTGATCACTGAACTATCTTTCATCTGCCTTGTTCCTATTCATTGCGTCAATTAACACGCATCGTCTGTGTTGTTCCCAAATATCCATGCACTATTCAACAGTCGTCTGTGTTGTTCAGAAATATCATGGTACTATTCAACAGTCGTCTGTGTTGTTCCCAAATATCCAGGCAATATTCAACAGTCGTCTGTGTTGTTCCCAAATATCCAGGCAATATTCAACTCCCGTCTGTGTTGTTCCCAAATATCAACGCACTATTTAACTCCCGTCTGTGTGGCTCCCAAATATCCAGGCAATATTCAACTCCCGTCTGTGTTGTTCCCAAATATCAAGGCACTATTCAACTCCCGTCAGTGTTGTTCCCAAATATCCAGGCAATATTCAACTCCCGTCTGTGTTGTTCCCAAATATCCAGGCACTATTTAACTCCCGTCTGTGTGGCTCCCAAATATCCAGGCAATATTCAACTCCCGTCTGTGTTGTTCCCAAATATCAAGGCACTATTCAACTCCCGTCAGTGTTGTTCCCAAATATCCAGGCAATATTCAACTCCCGTCTGTGTTGTTCCCAAATATCCAGGCACTATTTAACTCCCGTCTGTGTGGCTCCCAAATATCCAGGCAATATTCAACTCCCGTCAGTGTTGTTCCCAAATATCAAGGCACTATTCAACTCCCGTCAGTGTTGTTCCCAAATATCCAGGCACTATTCAACTCCCGTCTGTGTGGCTCCCAAATATCCAGGCAATATTCAACTCCCGTCTGTGTTGTTCCCAAATATCCAGGCACTATTCAACTCCCGTCTGTGCTGTTCCCAAATATCCAGGCAATATTCAACTCCCGTCTGTGTTGTTCCCAAATATCAAGGCACTATTCAACTCCCGTCTGTGTTGTTCCCAAATATCAAGGCACTATTCAACTCCTGTTTGTGTTGTTCCCCAATATCCAAGTACTATCTAACTCTCGTTTGTGTGGTTTCCCACTATCACAATGATCACATCACATTACAATATTTGGTATTATTAATGTTACTCAAAAATACCGCGTCACAATTCCAGGCTTTTTCTCCGTCGTTATTATTTCTTTTATGACGGTAGATGATGTTCTAATGATTTTTTTATATTCGCTCAACACAACTGACAAAATAACATGAACACGTGACAGGCCTTAACCAATGATATACCAGGATTGTAGACAGTTGGGCGCGTGAATCTTCCTGGTTTCCTGGTGACACCACGTGATCACTAGTTAAAGATTTACAGCTACAAGTCAAAGCCATTATCTTCCATTTTTATTACGACTTTCGTTTTATTCCTGACTGTGTTTGTGTCCTGAACTCTTCCAATACTTAATTTAAACACAGCCGTGACATGTTGATCGGTCTATTTTTCTGCGAGTCGTGACCTATATCGTTTAATATATGTCTGCATTCTCATCTCGGATACTGCATGTTATTGGATTTCGTCTTTATTGGCGTATCGTAAGGACAGCTTTACTCCGGGATATCTTTCCTGCAGACCTATATATAACAGATACCAATGCTTGATTTGAAAAGTGATGTTTATATTAAACTATTTATGCAGTGTAGACCCGTACAATGCCTTTAGTTCAGTTTTTATCTCTATTTATGAGAATTGCCTACAGTTAAGAGTCTTGTAGACGCTTCTTCCACTCCTGATAATGTCTTGAATGCATTTCTACAAGACATATGTAAAACAATATATTATAATATATTTGGACGGATAACTAGCTTCGGTGACTTTAGGAACCATCATGGAAACAATCAGTCCGGTACAACGTCTAAAGCCAAACACTATACAACTGTTCACTTGTTCTAAAGTGAATGAAAGCGTATGTTGTTATCGAATGCGTTTGCTTTTATGTGTTGTGAGTATTTTTTTTTTTTTTTTTTTTTGGGGGGGGGGGGGGTGGGTGGGAGGGGGAGGTTACGGGAAGGGCTGAATGATTTCGTTTATGTATTGTGTGTATGACGAATGCATTTTGTGGGTGTAATTGGTGAGTGAGTTTCCAGATAATCTTGTGGAGCAGTGATAACGCACTGATGGGTATTCGTCCATGTACTCCAGTTTCCTTCTCAAAGGCGTTTAACGCCGGAACAACAAAATTAATCATACTACAATAAGTATATTGTGTTACTTTATGTGAGATATCATTGTGTGTATGTGTGTGATTGTAGTGTGTTTTTTGTTTTGTATTCTGTATGAGGTTGTATTCTGTGTGTGAGGTTGTATTCTGTGTGAGGTTGTATTCTGTGTGAGGTTGTATTTTGTGTGTGAGGATGTATTCTTTGTGTGAGGTTGTATTCTGTGTGAGGTTGTACTCTGTGTGAGGTTGTATTTTGTGTGTGATATTGTATTCTGTGTGTGAGGTTGTATTCTGTGGGTGAGGTCGTATTCTGTGTGTGAGTTTGTATTCTGTGTGTGAGGTCGTATTGTGTGTGAGGTTGTATTCTGTGTGATATTGTATTGTGTGTGTGAGGTTGTATTCTATGTGTGAGGTTGTATTCTGTGTGATGTTGTATTCTGTATGAGGTTGTATTCGCTGTGTGATATTGTATTCTGTGTAAGATGTTGCATTCTGTGTGTGAGGTTGTATTCTGTGGGTGATGTTGTATTGTGTGTGTGTGAGGTTGTATTCTGTGTAAGATGTTGCAATCTGTGTGTGAGGTTGTATTCTGTGGGTGATGTTGTATTCTGTGTGTGAGGTTGTAATATGTGTGTGTGTGATTTTGTATTCTGTGTGTGAGGTTGTATTCTGTGTGAGGTTGTATTCTGTGTGTGATTTTGTATTTGTGTGTGTGATTTTGTATTCTGTGTGTGAGGTTGTATTCTGTGTGTGAGGTTGTATTTTGTGTGTGAGGTTGTATTTTGTGTGTGAGGTTGTATTCTGTGTGTGAGGTTGTATTCTGTGTGTGACGTTGTATTCTGTGTGTGAGTTTGTATTTGTGTGTGTGAGGTTGTATTCTGTGTGTGAGGTTGTATTCTGTGTGTGATTTTGTATTTGTGTGTGAGGTTGTATTCTGTGTGTGAGGTTGTATTGTGTGTGTGAGATAGTATTTTGTGTGTGATGTTGTATTCTGTGTGTGAGGTTGTATTCTGTGTGTGACGTTGTATTCTGTGTGTGAGGTTGTATTGTGTGTGTGAGGTTGTATTTTGTGTGTGGGGTTTTACAGTCATTAAGAGAGATTTTTCCTGTGTGTTTTTTTTATCCTGTGAATGAGTTTTGTGTGATATATATATTGATTTACGATTCTCAGTTATCTATGGAAGTGACATATTGATGTCTACAGTTTCTCGTATAATTGATATCGGATGTAACAACAATGTAATGTCATTAATATGGAACATCAATAGAATGACATTTTCCATATATATCACTGGTAATTGGAGGCCGATATGGAAATGTTACAACAATCAATTTACTCAATATATAGTGTCATTAGATGGACGACATGGCTGTGTTTTTTTCAGAATAATCAACAAAGATGTTATTACATCTGCGTATATGAACGAGAACAATTATGACGTTGAATTAAAATCATTGACAATGTTGACTTTGACTAGAGTTTCGGTTAGTGTCCTAAATACTTTAAACGTCGATGTACAAATCAATTAATAATCGTGTCAGCGCTCGCCTCGTCTGGACAAACCATGACGCCTCACGATAAAGCAGGAGCTTTATCTACGGTGTGTAATGATATAGACAATGTTAATGGTAATATTCCGGATCTTACGTCACGGAATCCGGATCCGCATATTAGTTTAGCCTTAGAGAACCGCATGGCCGCCGCCATTTGTACACATGAGTCTAGCTGCCTGAATACAAACCCAGAACACCTTTACAACATGTTAGTCTGATTATTACACGGGGTAGCGGATGTTTTGCTTGTAAATGAATTTTATACATGTTATTATATGTTTTAAAAATTACACACATACCAACGGTTTGTTCATATATAAATTACTTAATGATCTTTGTGGTATATAAGTTCTGGTTTGTTGTAGCGCATGCGTATTCGTCCATGACTATGAATGTTGATTTTACTGCATTGGAATAATAACCATTTGGACATGAATGTTGATTTTACTGCATTGGTTAGGTGTTCCAAAAATCGGCTCAACCATACAATGTAACTTTAAAATACCTGTAAAATATATCTCATAATAGCTCCGTTGTATGATTCGATGGTTTTATAGTTAATGCACTTCAAAAGACAGGCCTGATGCGACTATACGTAAGATTTAACTAACCTATATCCCATGGTATATGATTACATATAATTACGTCACTTCCGGTCACTATCTTCCTCGGGGATCGGACTTGCTGCATCGCTTTAATTATTTGCGTCACACTTTTTGCCTCTCGCCATTTAGCCTGTTTGGTATGCAAAAATAAAAACGTTTTTAGTTTGTACAAACATTGATCCTATGAATCCGGAATTGCGGCTGTCTCTTTCGGTCTGCTATTGATTCAGTGTTTGAGGCTCAGATTCCTCGCCAGCCGTGGTACTCCGATAATGCCAGTTAATTTGTATTTACTGTAGATAGTTCACTGACGTGTGAGACAAAATGAACAAGTAAACCGTGGCTCACCGTGTAATCAGGTCAAACATAGGTAAAACACTGACAACGGTGTAATCAGGTCAAACATAGGAAAAACATTGGCAACGGTGTAATCAGGTCAAACATAGGTAAAACATTGACAACGGTGTAATCAGGTCAAACATAGGTAAAACATTGGCAACGGTGTAATCAGGTCAAACATAGGTAAAACATTGGCAACGGTGTAATCAGGTCAAACATAGGTAAAACACTGACGACGGTGTAATCAGGTCAAACATAGGTAAAACACTGACAACGGTGTAATCAGGTCAAACATAGGTAAAACATTGGCAACGGTGTAATCAGGTCAAACATAGGTAAAACACTTACAATGGTGTAATCAGGTCAAACATAGGTAAAACACTTACAACGTTGTAATCAGGTCAAACATAGGTAAAACATTGACAACGGTGTAATCAGGTAAAACATAGGTAAAACACTGACAACGGTGTAATCAGGTCAAACATAGGTAAAACACTTACAACGGTGTAATCAGGTCAAACATAGGTAAAACATTTACAACGGTGTAATCAGGCCAAACATAGGTAAAACACTTACAACGGTGTAATCAGGTCAAACATAGGTAAAACACTGACAACGGTGTAATCAGGTCAAACATAGGTAAAACACTTACAACGGTGTAATCAGGTCAAACATAGGTAAAACACTTACAACGGTGTAATCAGGTCAAACATAGGTAAAACACTTACAACGGTGTAATCAGGCCAAACATAGGAAAAACACTGACAACGGTGTAATCAGGTTAAACATAGGTAAAACACTGACAATTGTGTAATCAGGTCAAACATAGGTAAAACACTGACAACGGTGTAATCAGGCCAAACATAGGTAAACCAATGACAACGGTGTAATCAGGTCAAACAGAGGTAAACCACTGACAACGGTGTAATCAGGTCAACCACAGGTAAAAATAAAACTGAAATCTGTTTAATCAGATCAGGTTAATCACAGGTAAAACACTGAAGCCGTGTTATCATATCAACCACAAGTAAAATGTTGACGTCCGTGTAATCAAGATATACACCAAACACTTGGCAGGACACCTGTTTAATTGATGTTATCGGGCAGGTGAAACATCCGACACATTCCTTTTGTCACGTGTCAAAAACCCTTTTATTGTATGTATATATGTAACTCTCGTCATCTGACACTTTCATACAAAGTCTGGCGGCAAACCCGACAAGATCTCTTAGTTCGGGTCTGGTAGACGTGACCACAGAAATATTGTATATTACGACTCCAGGAAATCATATCTTCACCCTCGGGAATTCTCTACCGTTATCGTAGACTACAATAAACAATCCAGCATTTGATCTATGATTCCACTGGGAATATGGTATAGACATGCATTGTCATAAAAACTATTATGAACAAGGTAAAACCACTGAATATGACAACGGATATGTACATTAATCTCCAAGTTGGCTTAATATTCGACTGTTTTTGTATATTTACATACAGACACACGTATACGTTATTTTGTCAACCTCGAAGGACAAGTTATCAACCGACTCCTTTTAAGGTCACATTTAAAAGAAATTACCTATAACAGCGTCTGTCTGAAAATGTCTGCGTGAGTCTATTGACCTTACATTGATGACCACCGTCCTTTTCGCACTGAGTTCTTGAGAAACATTTGCTGGTCTTCTTCATTGCAATGATATCCAGTTTTACACAGAAACTGCATCGTGTGCGACAACTATGTTTCAACACTGAGTAGAAAATAAAGCGCTCGAGTGACAGAGATGTGCAAGTTCAGTATATGACCTAATTACAACAACTTCTGAAACAGAATAAACATCTACCCCTTCAAACATCTAACAACCGGAAGTTAATCTACCAACATGCTCTCTAATATTAGCTGTATAGATAACGTTTATATCGGGACAATTGTGAAATATCGATTGCCTGAAAAATCATTTGTTATGTTTATGCCAAGGAATTAAAATAAAAAACCGAAACAAGCCCGGTGTGACGTCATAATCAACAGATCGTGATCATGTGACAACCAGCTGATATCATTGTCTTCAAAACACAAACGGAAATTGCAACAGAGAAGTTTCGTTTAAATTACGCGACCTTTCATGTATAAACTCCAGTGAGGAAACCAACCTTTTCCTGATCACCTGGTTGGCGGTATGCTTTGCATATTAGCTTCTAGGCCACCTTGATTCTTTATTGTTTTTTTTTTTTTTTTTTGTCGTTGATTGCGCATGATGTTACCGCAGAACTATTCTGTCCATGTATTTAACATAAAAGTTTGTATTAAAAAACACCTTTTACTATATATGTATATATAAATATATATATATATATATATATATATATATTCATTGATTCATATTCTATTAAATGGTCCGTATTATTAGCAATCTGGATGAGCTTGTTTTCTAGTACTTTCCAACAATTGTTTCGAATTTTGAATCCTTGATTTGAATGCATTTAACGTTGTTGCTTCGTTTAATTAACGATTCCAATCAATTACAGCCCTAAATCCGAATGAGTTCTTCCTACAATCAAGTCTTGAATGTTTATGTTGGATTTTGGGGTTGTGCACCCTTGTTCCTGACTACAAACATCCCTTGTCCCGTTTCGAGTTGCTTTGTCCATGTCCATGAATGCTCTTTTTAATTGTCCTACAAATATGTTTGCCTTTCTGACAATAGTTGCTACATGTCTGCTTAACTTCAAATCGGTGTCAAACGTGACTTCTAGATCTTTTCCCTGATCTCCTTGTCGTATTTCCTCATCATCCATAGTGTTTTTGTGCCTTCAATATTGTGTCCAAAGTGCAAAAGATTTACATTTCCCAGAATTCAGCTGCCTCTCTCTGGACCATTCTAAATTGTCTAAGTCAGTCTGGAGTTGACCTGTGTCGTTTCCGTCGTCGTTGTCGTTGCTTGTTCCATACTGCTCTGTGCCATCTACGAACAATTTTGCGATGGAATCATGAACTATTGGTAGGTCAATGACGTATATATAATTAACATGGTCCAAGGACACTCCCCTGGGGGACCCCGCTGATTACATTAGCCTTGTACGACGAAGTACTCGTTGTTTCTGTTACTTAGGATAGCTGCTATCCAATTTGACACTTTTTCTATACCAATGACTTTAATTTTTGCTGTCAATATTTCCTAGTTAACAGTGTCGAAAGTTTTCTGAAAGTCTAGATGAATAATGTCCGCTATATTTCCGTCGTCTTTTCCTTTGGTTATATCATCAAGACCCTCTTAGATCTGTAGTGTGGTTGATCTTCCCTTGTGAAATCAGTATTGACCATTGAACCCAAAGACGCTATCCCTCAAGAATCATTCCGTTATATTGCATATCAAACTTGTCAGACTAACAGGTCTATAATAAATTGGATTATTTTTACTATCCTTTCTGAAGATTGTAGTATAGTAAACAAGCTACCCTCCCTTACTCTGGTAGCTTTCCTTCCTCCAGAAATATGTTATGTAGAGTTTGCGCCCCACGTGTGTCGTTTCCTTTGGTATTTGTGGATGATTTCCTTTGGGTCCTGGGGGTTTTTATGTGTCAAATGTGGATAGATTTGTCACTTTATTTCCTCGGGGATGCCTTCTTGTCTCATATGAATTTATAAATTGATAATTTAGGAAGATTTTTCAAAAACAGCTGTTGAGAAAATCTCCCTCGTTAGCATTATCAGTTACTATTGTTTTTGTTTCTGTTTTTCATTTTTATTTTTTTATTTTATTTATTTATTTATTTTATTTTTTTTTTTTTTTTTTTTTGTGGGGGGGATTTTTTTGTCTTAACTTGAATAGTTTCCCAAAACTTTTAGGGTTTATCTTGAACTTGTTGGATCATTCAGTTACTTACTAGTTGTCTTATATACAATCTAACAATTTCTGGGTTGTTGATTTACTGTTTCTGTTTGCCAATCTATTCCTTTAGAGTAAAAATTACCCAGTATGAGAAGTCACGTGGTTCTGTCTTTTGCTTCCTGTATCACTGCCTGTATGTTTTCCGAGTTTTCTCTCTTCTTCAGCAGCTTGTTAACTCCTTGTAATTTGATACTGCAACACACCATTTCTTTCAAGTCTAATTTGATTAAATTTTCTTTCCTTTCTCTTTGAAGTTCACTTTAAATCTAAACTCTGACTCCTCGTCAAGACTGTTGGTAAATTTGTTATATTTTTTAACTGAATTCTCTCAAGGTTGTCGTACGTGGCGATAGAGGGATAAGGTAGTGTTGCGTTAATCTGTTCTTAAAAGAACTTTTCTTGTGACATTCATGTATCCATTTTCATGGTGAATGAGTTAATATTGATTCCTGTTGACTCACTTGATTCATAAATGAAGTAAAATTTGCCACATTGGTCAGGTAGCTTCCTGATATCCTTCGTAGTCCAATGTCAGGGCGATAATAGCCCTTGAGCTAAGGGCGCTAACTCTTGATATCAAGAGAAATATTTTGAATACCGACCATTTGTCTGTATCCCGATTGGCTCATGTCGAACTTTTCTCATGTATGACTGTTTTCACTTTATGGACATGTTTTGTGGGCAGATGTGATCAGAAGAGTAAAACTGACAGGTTATGTAACCTGACGTAAAAAATCTCGCACTTGATGGTATTTACATTTACATGGCGAGGCCACGATATAAAAATCAACCAAAAGAAATTTAGTGTTATTGGCGATTCCGTGCGTAACCCTTGCATCAATGTGGATATGGGAACGGTTCACAGTCAAACTGGCTGTTCCATTTGATGGATTACACTGTCGATAATAAATATTAATATTAGTTTTAATCAAGTCAAACTACAAAAATATTAATGTAAATATAAGGACGGAATTGTCTCAGAATGTATTGTCATTATAAAGACGTTTTACAATAAAATACATCACATTGCGCTAGTACAATGCAAAGATCTGTCACTTACCAAGATCATAAATGCCATACTAGGACAGTTTAGATATACACACGGTTTTGGGCATACTTTTTGTAAAGACAAAATCACATGATGCTCAGAACTACTAATCAAAATATCGGTCACAATACACAATATGTTGGTTTTATCAGGTGATAATCTTGGAAAATTCAATTGTGATACTACAAATTAAAATTTTGAGTTAACATTATATTCACAAATTATCAAGTTATGAAGGTAGATGATAATGTTACATATATTAGTTTAGATAAAGGTATTACTACGTAATATACGTTTTCAAATCGGTAGCAAAGCAATTGATGGAACAGTTTTTCTAAAAAATCTTCCTCTCTAGAAAGATTAAGTTAAATGAATTTATTATGTTTTTTTTCAGTTGACAGCCAAATGCAATGCAAAATTGCGTTAGTAAACGCGACCAACATTTAGCATAATACATAGTACTATAAATGCCATCACTTCATACTGGGTATGTCGGCAACAAATTGAATCCTCGTAGAATCAAGTGTCGTCACTTCCTGTGCTTAATACTTCACAAATAAAGTACAGTCGTCAATATCGAGTACTCCAGAAATGAATAATCTGCATAAATATTATTTCAAGAGTATGACCGAAACTGACGCTCTGGTGATGATGACAGAAGGACGACAATGTCCCGGGGGCCGTGAGATCTGAAGTGTTCTCTCTGTGACCTAATTGTGCTGTAATAGGGCAATATTGTCCAATGATAAGTGCCCTCCATCTTGACAGCAATCAGTTTCAATGTGATGCAATTTTCCTGTAGTATCGGTGATAATGTTTACATTTGGAAGAAGTTTGTTTCCAATAATTGAAATGTTGATGAGAATGAAAATGAGCGATTTGTATCATACAGTTGGTCGTGATAAAAGATAGGTGGATGTTTGAACTAAATCTGTTACAATTGATTCAAAATGACTTTCTAAATTGTCACGTCATGCTTATATTGGCTCAATTCAAAATTTACATAAATATGCCATAATGTCCTTGTCACTGATTGATAACTGCAGCTTGTCACGTACAGAGAAGGTCCCGGATGTTTTCTGCTTTGTCTGTTAACCACGTCATTTTCCACATAGCTTTCTATTCTTGGTTTTCTGTTTTCCTTTTTACCAGATGATGAATATCTTTAATACTTAATAAGTGGTAGTATGGAACGAATTTTAACGTGATCAAAGACTTTTTTCGTTTATCTAAATATATTGCCTTCTAGCATAAATATTGTCGACATAATCCAGCATTCATATTGACTTTATAATGGTTCCTAAAATTAGAATGTTTCCTTTTTCAGAAATATTTTTCGCTGTATTTCTATTTTTTATTGAATTAAACATATTTTATTGTAAATTATTTACAAAAGGATCAGGCACAAGTTATTTCAACTTATAGTTGCCCTTTCCTCAATACATTACAAAACAAAAACATCACAATATCAAGTCATTAATAATTTACATAAATATTGGCTAATATTAGAATCAAAATTCTGTTGCCCTGGCGACAATGTAGAGCTTGTTCCGTTCACCTAATGCCAATGTCATAATATATTTGTCTATTATACCGAATTAAATTAAAACCACTGTGAAATGAATTATGTGGCCTTGCTTCTCTTTATCAACAACGAATTGACAGTTAATATAATAAAAGCCAATATAATCCGGGTAATGTATATCTTTATATGAACACGTGACCTTGTTCTGTGACAGCAATTTCTGAGTGGTTCTCATTGAGGCTCACGAAGAGGTGACACAAAATACTGTCAACGTCAAGCACACGAGACCGGAAAGAGGATAATACGCCCGTCTCCTTGGTCATTCGGTGTGTCACTGCAATGCCCTAGTAGAATGACATGGAATGTCTTTGACCTCTTATCGGGTTATCGAAAACACCAAACTTGATTTGTCCCAGTCAGTCACTGCAGCACTTTGGACGTCTACAGATAGTGTGTTAGGTATCTCTGGACAATGTAATCACATGATAACAGTCTGTTCGTGACCGGCTAAAGGGGTGGATATGGAGGATCTGAGTGGTCTGTTCGTGACCGGCTAAAGGGGTGGATATGGAGGATCTGAGTGGTCTGTTCGTGACCGGCTAAAGGGGTGGATATGGAGGATCTGAGTGGTCTGTTGGTGACTGGCTTAAGGGGTGGATATTGAGGACCTGAGTAATTCTAGTATCTGTAAAGGAAGCAATGTTGTAGTATTAAATTTTATAGATTAAACTATTAAAATACGTAAAGTGATTGGTGTGTAATGTAACATGTTATTCTTTTGATTTTGTTAGAGTTGTTTCCCTTGATGATAATCAGATGTATTTGTTTATTCATTTATTTTTAAGGGGGTTCCTGGTATTAAAGATAGTATCTTTCTTTTTTTATTTATTGTCCTTATTTTTTCTATTTTTCTCCTTTACCTCTCTCTCTCTCTCTTTCATACGTGACTAAATCTCCATACGTGAAAGTTTTGGAGAAAAAATCACTATGCCAGCCTTGAGCTTTGCGGGGTTTTGGAATATAGAATCTGGAGTCGGTTGGCTGCGGTTAACACAAGTGGAAGGTCATATGAATTTCTCTCACAAGATGTACGTTTACATAAACTAAATAGAAGACTTTTCTTGACAGAGAAAATGCTAATTAAATAAGAAATAAGGCTTAGATTGCTTGAAATTAAAATAACAAAATACACTGAAACGACGAATTTTACGAGGCTGTTAGCCTGTTTGTGAGAGAGATAAACAGACCCTGGAGGCAGACTTTGACTATAAATGGTTTGAGTAGCATCGGTATTGGATCGGTAGCATTGTAATGGCGATAGTTTGTGACTTATGGGGAAAAGTCAAGATACAAAAATTATGTTACTTGTAGGAAAAGTACATTTGAATTAATTAAAAGACGCCTGGAATAAGACATTCGGGCAACTGAGTCATATGGACTATTTATAAATCAATGGAGCCTTGTGTAACCCCAAGCATAAGCTGTGTTATAAACCATATATGAAAATAGAGTCTAGGTGTTTGAAACGCTTGTGTAAGTGACACAGTTTAATGTTTCCCAGTGAAATACTGAAGTTTGTCAATTTGATAAAAATTTCAATTACCAGTGGTGATGATACAATTTTCATAGTTTTGACCAACCAGAGCCGTGCTTTATAGTCTCTGCCTGGAAATTCGCCGATTTTCCTGTTCGGACGCAAATGAATAATGGAATATGTTGGTTTCAGTTAAATAATTCCCATTTTTCAATTCTGGTTTTCTTTAATTATATATGGTTGGGTATATATACAAACAGTTTGGTTAGCTCTTCTTAACAGATAACAGCATGAAATGGTAGGATATAACATAAAGTAGTTTATTCAAAATGGCGTCGGCTTGTTGTCAAACATAACGTCAAACTGTCTGACGTCAACGAACCTGGGCCCGTATTCATGAAACCATTTTCATGCTCAAGCAAAGAAGACTTTTTTATAATTCGCCTAAATTATATAATATAATACAAATGTCAAAAATAAACATTGAATATAACTTTGATTTGAAGTCCTTTCAACATTTATCTAAAATCTTTGGCAATATCAGTCTTATTTATATTTTTAACGTTAACAAGATATAAGGCTTGAGCACAAAATTCATGCTTGAGCATGAGAACGGTTTCATGAATACGGACCCAGGTCTTGTTTTAACACCGTTTGATTTTATGTTTGGTTTGGCATTTTTAATTTGTTTTATGTAAAAAATGTTACACAAAGAAAATCGCATGGTTTCCCGTATAATATATAAATTCTATCTTAATTTTAGTTTTAAAACATATAGGATATTAAACGGGAAACCCTTGAATATCCGCTGTGAACGTAAAACGAAAAATCGTAAAAAATTGCTGTTGACCATTTCATTTCATAGCCCCATTTAGACGTATTATTGTAGAAATAAAGATCCGTTCGTTTTTTCCTTCATTCTTGCCTTTGTTCGTTCGTTCGGTCAGCAGTACTTCATTCGGTTGGAGCGTTGTTCTACGTAACCTCAGGTGAATACCCTAGATACTCGATCCGACGCTCCCCGCCTCATTGCGGTTTGATTGGGCAATACATTTGATTGTTCTGGAAGGCATGCGACGGGTCTCTCATAAGTTGTTCAGTGATGTATCTACCAGCTACTTCATATATATACAAAGAGGTCCTGACTTAAAATGACCCTGGCTGCTCAAGAGGCGACACGCCCATCATATAAAGAAAACAAATTGCTTGTTTAAGTATACAACGTCCTCACAACACAACACAACGCTTATGCTAAGCCTTTCCCCATAAAGTTTGACAAAATATATATTGACAAGACAAAACGACATGTTAAGATACAAAAACACACGGAGAGAGCTATTCTACAGTTCATCACAACCCGTACTATAGAGGAGTTTATATTATATTCTGCCACTCGGTAATATTTCATTGTGAAGACGTACTGCTAAACAAAACCTAGACATGAAAATGAAATAATGACAAAGACTTCACGTGCTTACGTTCCATCTAGATCGTAGATAATGACTTTCAAACTTGTTTACCTTCCCGAAGCAACATGTAGTGCACTTACTTGATGAAATGTTCAGAAATCATATTAATGATTGTTTTTGAACACAAATTGTGCTTTAATTGGTTTTTACTCGACATGAAGATCATTGATGCCTCATTAAGGCCGTTAATTATAGAAGAGATCGGCCCGCGGGGTCTCGTTTATGCACTGAGTTTTCATCAGCTGATTTCTATGGCTTCTTAAGGAAAATTATCTTTACAAAGAACGTGAAAATTGTTTACATGCCATGATTTAAATTTGTTAGTTTTACAGAAAATTGGACTTAATGAAAGCGCTAGAAATTTAACAGATAAAGTAACATTGAAATAAGAATGTGTTGAGGTGTGAAGAAATCTGATGACACAGCCTAGCATTCGATTATCATGGTAATAATTCTGCTGATCAGAACTCTATCAAGATGGATGCTGAAGGATTACACCGAGCTACAGGCTTAGAAGAGATTATTGAGTTAAGTATCCTTCGCTTCCCCGGATCTGTCTCATTTATCAAAGTTACCTCCCATCGTAATGACTCTGCTAGTAGATGGCGCTGCGACAGTTTGAGACGAATGTCGTAGAGAATGCTCAAGATTAGCCATGATTTTCTTCTCCAGATTAAATTAGTCAGTATCAAACCTTTAAAGATGAGTTTTCTATTGTGTAGTTGGTCAGTATGTGAATGAGAAATTAGACCAACTGCCCATAGAGCCGCAAGCATGAGGTGAATAGTGCCAGTCACCGAGGTCTTGTAGGATAGCTTCCGGGGCCACCAATAAAGTAAATCGGCAACATCAGACTCAGTAGCGGTTATTAGCTTGCTGCAGCAGGATGTTTGTATCCTACGATGTTGGTAGAATATTCATAAAACTCCTCTGGGATGAAGACTAAACTGACGTTTTCCCAATGGAGTGGTCTAGATCTACGTCGCTGTAGTGATTGAATACATCTGTTGCGGTGACAATGGCAAGGTGATAGGTATTATTGTCTGTGTTTATTTCAAGTCATAAAAAATCGTTTCTCACAGTTTTCAATGACGAATCGAATATAATAAAAATGATAAATTACACAACCTTCACATTTAAAAACCCTGACAATGAAAAAAACAACATTTGCATGTTGAATTTTGGAATTATTGTTCCCTTGTCATACTTGATAGATGTAGTTTATGTACTTTACGCTTAGACATGTCATTTTCCCGTATAGTACACAATCCGGGGAAAAATAATTTCGTTTCGTCTTGTAGCCTGCATTTTGTTCCTATATTTCTTTTCGTTCCGTCTTGTAGCACAAGTTTGATTGTTTTTCATTCTTTACTTGTATTTCATTTCGCAATAAAACACATAACCCGTACCGAAATTTATTTTGGTCCGTTCTTTATTCTGTATTTCGTTCTTATGTTTGTTTCGCTCCAGTCTATCTGTATACAGTCGGCTTCTGGAGATCGATACAAAATTACATACTCATCGAGCCAGTCCATCCAGCGGAAACATCGTCGCCAGAGCCTGTCTTCTACTGATTTATGTCTAGATATAAAATGTCAGATGCCTTCATTATTTTCCCTTTCTATCGTTTTGCTTTTATTGTCTCTGTTTATGACTTCACAATGTGTTTCTATTACTAGATTTCACTGTATTCAAAAATCCTAGCGACACTTTAAACGTGCAGCTTTTCTCTTGGCATCTGTAATATATTTTTAGATAGATCACTGGAACATTTTACGGGTCTATGTGACATTTTGTCATTTTTATTAATGCATTGCTTTCTAAAACGAGGTTTACAGTAAGATGCGTAAACAATATTGTCGATACATGATTGGTTAAAGTATGCAAGACATTAATTAGAGGACGATAAACCTCTAGCATCACTTGTAATATATCCTGTAGTATGTCCGGACAGAAATCAACTGTTTATTTATACCATCCTCAATGCATTCGGTGTAGCATCTAAGGCATCATATGATTTCGCCATTTCATCAAAATAAAAATAACTATTAAGATTCTGTTGGTACATGTACTAACGTCATCTACAAAAGAGACACATCACGTGACAGCTCTACCACGTTGTTCTATGTTACTACAGGTGAAAGTCCCACAAAGCTGTATTATGTTACTACACGAGAAAGTCATACAAAGCTGTTCTATGTTACTACAGATGGAAGTCCTTCAAAGCTGTTCTATCTTACTCCCCGTGACAGCTCTACAAAGCTGTTCTATGTTGCTCCCCGTAAGAGTTCTACCAATCTTTTCCTTGTTATTTCCCGTAACAGATCTACAAATCTGCACAATATTACTCTCTGTGACAGCATTACAGTACTGCAGCAGATTACTCTCCGTGTGAACCTCGCAATGCTCCACTTGTTTCTCCTTGTAACAGCCGTACAATGTTGCTCTACGTTACTCCCCGTGACAGCATTACAGTAGTGCAGCAGATTACTCTCCGTGTGAACCCTGCAATGCTCCACTTGTTTCTCCCTGTAACAGCCGTACAATGCTGCTCTACGTTACTCCCCGTGACAGCATTACAGTGCTGCAGCAGATTACTCTCCGTGTGAACCCTGCTATGCTCCACTTGTTTCTCCCTGTAACAGCCGTACAATGCTGCTCTACGTTACTCCCCGTGACAGCATTACAGTACCTGCGATGCTCCACTTGTTTCTCCCTGTAACAGCCGTACAACGCTCTCCGTGTTAGCCCAGCAATACTGCACCAGGTTACTACCCGTGACACTTAAAGATGAAACCTTACATACAAAGACAGAATTTTTAGAATCAAAATGATTAAAGATCCTCTTTAAGAAGTGGCTTCAAATACCATGGTTTTGATTAGTAGAACACTTGTGGTCATTGATCCAGGGAGGGTAAGAAACAATTGACATTTTTGGATAATTGTTTTTACTCTGACGTCACTGTGTGATTCATTACATGATTTATCAGTATTAATCCCGTTAGTTTTGCAATTGATCGATCGATAAGTTAAGACGAGCTAGCATGTGAGATCGGGATCAAGATTTTTTACAAGACGTGTCAATACAAATTTGCTTTGAAGTGTTTATTACTTATCAGTGGACAATGAAACTTGTCCCTAATCGACAGATTTCCAAACCAGCACGTGATAAAGTTCTGTACACGGTGAGAACAGTTTGCACCTAGATTTGTCAAGGAACTGAAATTTTAACTGTATCCTGTTTTCAGTTTTGATAACTCTCTACACAAATATTTACACAATGTGATTGAGTGGTAAGTTTACAGGTATCCGGATTACACAGGTCTAGTTTAATTGTTCCTAACTTGTGTTATATACCTGGTTTATACAGGTATGCGGATTACACAGGTCTAGTTTAATTTTTCCTAACTTGTGTTATATACCAGGTTTATACAGGTATCCGGATTATACAGACCTAGTCTACATGGAGATAAAATTGTATGGAGTGGTTCACACAAGATCTCACTGCCAATGGGCGTGATTTTAAAAAAAAACGTACAATAAATATTAGAAACATTTATGAACTGAAGTGGTCAGAATTTTCCTCTCCTTAGAACGGGATGTCATTGACCTAGAGGGCATTCGTATGATGTCTAATACTAGTTGGAAATTTCTTTTTTTTCAATTATTCATTTATTTATTTACCTGTTTATTTATTTATTTATTTGCTTAATGAATTACATCTATCTTTTTACAGATGAAGTATCCATATGGAAGATTTCAGCTAAAGCTTCTGGCCCTTTTTTCCAGGTATGTATATTTTCTAAAAAAATCTTTAAACTTGGACATTTTCTTTTCTCCTTCAGTATTACAAAAACAATAAAACAGATCAGCACCTAAGGTAAAAACGTGAGGAATTCCGAAAACTATTTCTTAGCATTAAGTAGCACAAAGAATCCCGAGAGAAATAAGGCAAAGTAAGTAGTTGGAGACAAGTGTGCTGGTTAAGTAAGTTGGACGTAAAATATGGTCCTGGACATCTATATCGGTCTTTTTGGGTTTTTTTTCGAAAACGAATAATAAAATGTCGATATGTTTGCCAAAATTTTGTGGATTTTGATTTTTTTCAAGACCGAATATCAGCATTTAAGTTCCAATGTTTCCATAACGAGCAAAGGAAGTGAAATATTAAAGGTGTAGTATCAGGCATGTGGTCGCTATAGTCAGGTTATCACTTTCCTTGTAGGAATCACCTCTGATCCACTTAACAGAAAAAAAAATGTTTACTGAAGCATGGAATAGAAAATATCAGAACCACGTCTAATTTACATATTTGTTTATTTATTTATTTTAATCTGAACGAATAATATGAACCGTTAGGTACTGTTGGCGAGCTATCAAGTGGCAAGGGAGTTAACTCCTAAAGCCTTGCGGTTAGGATACAGACTGTTTACTTTCGGTTATTGCTCCTTATCCCTGGATTGACATGTCGGTACTTTTTCTTTCTTTCTTTGTCCCCCAATTCCATTTATTTTCTTTCTTTTTTAATTTTCATACGTTGTTTGCCTCTTTAGTTCTTTTCTTTTCTTTCTATCCATTGAGTAGAGAACCGACTATGTACCCGCACGAGATTAGTCACAGCAGCTCAGTCAAGCATGGTGTTCCGCTATAAACTATGAATCACAATCTCTACATAATCAAATTGCTTCAGTTGACGATGGTGACGTTGTAACTATAATCCACAATTATTAATCTGTTCTATTGAAACATTTAACGGCAACAGATTCTCAATAGCTTCGACATTTAATTTAGGACATTTTAGTTTTTCTCCTTATTAATTATTTAATGATCAAATCAGAGGTTTGTATACAGTGTTTGTTAATATCATCAGTGGCTATTATTGGGCTGTAATTCCCTTTGGGCCGTCGAATACACCGACTTAATTTATGATGTTTGATTTTTTTTCTGCATGCATAACAATGATTGAACTGACGTAATTTTTGTCTGGCTATAATAGGCGTTGTCAACAGATGTGTCATGCTTCAGTGAATGCACGAAATATTAGCACCGGTGATACTATGTCATTTGTTGGGTAGTATTCATTTGAATTCCCAGAATGCACTTGGTTTGCTTCCGGTAAGAAGTGGGATATTTAAAGCTTTTATACGTGCTTTCATTAAGATTATCGGCATCGAAAGCAAACAAGAACAAAAACAAAGAAAAAAAAAACAAAAAGATTAATTAAAAAAAAAACAAAAACAAACCAAACAAAAAATGACTATCCTCGCGATTTTCTAGACGTATTTTAAATGCTTCGAACCATGATATGAACCTTTAATATATGTGTGGTCACATGATATCTGTGACATGGGTAATCACATGACTGCGGTGATTCACTTATAAACTGAAATGAAATAAATATTGGTGACGTTTCAGCTGTCAAAAGATATTGACCATGATGTAATAATTAAGACGTAATGGCATGAATTAAGTTTGAGCACGTCATAATTAACAGATAAAGAACGGAAGTTGTTAAAACAACATATTTGTTTAATCAGTAGGCCGTGGCGAATTGTGACAGCTGCCTCGTTCTCGCCTAGCGATTCGTGACAGCTGCCTCGATCTCGCCTGGGAGTAGGATGATGCGGTGTCCAAGAACGGACATTACTCAATCAGCTGAAACGCGAAACGTTAAGCTGTTAATCATATTCAAGCGCCGCTGGAAACATGATGCCAATCATATTCAAGCGTTGTTGGGAACTCGATGCCGTAATAGTATTTAAACAGAGAGTCGTAGTAATCCTGATTTTTTTTACGAATAATTTAGAATGTCCGATCGCCATCTGCATTTGACAATTGTGTCCCGCCAACAGAGGGTAGAAAATGTGGTCATGTTACAATCTTTTACACGTCATATTCATTTTTATGTGATTTTGACGCATGTGGCAGACAGAGCATCGTTTCCATGGTAGCGTATCCCCCGATATCCGATGTCTATTAATACAAAAATGCAGGTATTGTTTATTAAAAAAAACAACGGTAGCTCTCCTTCCAAAACTTTTTTCTCCGCTATAATTCACAAGAGTAAAATAAACGTCAACACAAATCATTGCCAACGATCATTTTTGAAATATAAAACTGACATGGCAAATGTTCAACTTTCAGCAGTATTAGAGTTGGCACTGTTCACGACATTTTAAAAACTTTTGACACTTTCTCACACATACAAAAAAAGACATTGGAAACAAAAATCCAAATATGACGAGAATTTTTGAGAAAAAAACAACTTTTTGTTGAAAAATTCTCAATCTGTTTTAAAATCGCAAGTCTTCTGTTTGAAACAATTCGTAAACATAGAGCAGTGTTTGTAATTCCAGTAAGCACAGACCATACTTCTATATTATATCTCATTTAATCGTTAAGAATATCAGACATTCTTATGGTAATCCGAATAAGATAAATGTCTCCTGTCACCGCTGAAGGGACGAGATGAAATATCTGCAATTTGGAAAGGGAAATAAAGAATGTTAGGCGATGAAGAAAACACAGAGAAATAGTTGTACTGTATAGATAATGATACGTGTTCGTAAACCATATATACTGACTGTTCGTGTAAAGATACTCAAGTCTTTATCTCAAATAAAAAGACAATACAGTCAAGTAGTTTTGAATATAAATTGAAGACAGACTCAAACTGTATGGCGTTACATCCATCGCCTGCTGTAGCAAATTCTGAGAGCTCAAAAAATTTCATTTTGAAAAATTTAAACACAGTCGGTTTGAGACAAGACTAATTGGGCAAATAAATTGCGTTTGGAAGTGAACTGTGTCAGGGCTCTCCACACACTGTGTACTACGTCAAAAGTCATTAGGCTTTCAACAGGTTACTGCGGTAATAAGTGTTAGGCTGTGAGTCCTATATTTAGTTTTACAATACCTCAGATATCCACGTGATAGAAACAATCATGTTACGAAACACGTGCCGTGTCAATAGGACAAACTGACCCAATTCATATGACTATTAGCTTTATTCGTCGTTACAAGATCTATGTATACTGATATAGTTTTAATATGAGAATTAGTAATATATTTTTCGATAGAATTATATTACTCTGTAATTATAGAGATGAACTTTTGTCTGGAAGTTCTTTGTAAGTAAAAAACTACAGAAAATCAAACTAGAAATGTAGAAAACATCCTTAAACCATGGTACTACATTTGATCTGAAAATAGTGTTTATTTTTATACACCGAATTTCTATTTCTCTTATTTTCTGAAAGCGTTAACTTTGTATTTTTATTCAAACAATGGATAGCTAAAATCCCGTTTACCGAATTTAAAGTTAATTGTTGTTTTCTTAAGTTTTCTTCTTTTATCATTTATCACCTAAACCATGATTCTGTTAATTTGTGTACTTTAATCCAGGTTTTTCCTTTGAACAGCTTCAAAAGCATTTCTGTACTCAATGATACTACCTGACCAGACATGTATTGTGTAAAATGACAATGCCGTATAAAAACCTTGAGCAATACTGTCGCCATTCCCATTTGTTATGAATGATAAGGTGAGTTGTGAAAGTCAGGTTAACAAACCTGTTTATAGGTGAGGAGGGGTCCCCACATTACTGAGTGAGGTCTTTCTGACGTATGAAAGAAAATAAACATGTCTCCCCAACTGCTGAACAAATAGAGCTGGTGGGAGGGAAAGGACGGCAGCGCCCTCGTGTGTCGCGCGTAGACAAGGGGCGACAACAACAGGCTGAGAAGGCAATCGGATAAAAGTTCAATTAACTGAGGATAAATTGAAAAACTTAATGGAGTTGACCGCGGTCAGAAGGACTGAATGTTTGCTCAGTAGATTTGTATGAAGCTGTGACTACATTAAAATTGGATTATCGGTTGTTACCTGTAGTTATCAGTGTTACAATTCAGTATCAGTGATTACTATGACAGGTGAGAGAGTGTGGGGATAATAGTCCCGGCAAACTGGCCCCTTCTCTCGTTTTATCTGTCCAAACTATAAACACTGGTCGTCCAAAATCTATTCAGCTCATTGAAGATTTTACCCTTTATTCTAAAGTTGAAATGTTGGTTTTTAGAATACACGAGGAATACACATTAACCTGGTTTTTATTTACACTCTGATTTTTAAAGATCTTTGAACATCAAAATTTGCTGTGTACTGATAGGTTGCGTCCTAAACATTAAATCTATCAGTACATAATTTGATTTTATTATATGTTAGAATAACTTCTCTACTCTTCAATTAATGTCGGTAGTTACTGACTAAATACATGCACTCTTGTCACACAATTTATTAACCAAGCCAAACTTTACTACTCATTGAGGAACACTTTCATAGAATTCTTTTGTATAATGAGAATTTAAAAGTAAGATAACATGTATCCTTAAAACATTTTAAAGTACAGTCCCCTAGTTGAAGTTAGTGGCTACCTCCTTGAAGGTCATGCGGGAGGCCCACACGATACCCAATGTAATTTGGCATAAGACATTTTGCCAAGGACACAACCATAACAGAACAGGTTAGTTGGTGATCCAAACTTTCCGAAAAACATAGTATAAATCGATCTTCACTCCCGAAAACTT
Source organism: Ylistrum balloti (assembly GCF_031769215.1). Lineage (NCBI taxonomy): Eukaryota > Metazoa > Mollusca > Bivalvia > Pectinida > Pectinidae > Ylistrum > Ylistrum balloti. The sequence goes on from NW_026781888.1 coordinate 1,965,839, forward strand.
CTAGAAGAGTTACACACCGTCCAACGCTCTACCGACTGAGCTATAGCGGACACTTCCAAAGTCCTACTCTCCTACAATGTCTATACGTTTAAAACAATTCCATTGCCTTGATATGTCTCTTCATATGGGATCATGGTTTAATTGAATTATATTTTTCTACACGCTTGAAATGGTTTGCCACTTTCGTCACACGTAAAACTTAGGTCCCGATGGTCAGTATTGATATTTCAAACGCTTCCGAAAATAATTTCCGTCGAACTATGTACTATTGTAGTGGGTCTGTGTTAATCAATGATAGCAAGATAAACGTATAATCTTACACAGAGATTGGGTAGGAGATATTTTTATTGTGGATACACACCACTCGCTGTTGTTAGAATTTCTTACGAGTCAGAAAAGTGGTTTTAAGTTTCGTTTTTTATTTAAATAAACTGAACGTTAGAACACAAAGGTAAAAAAACGTTATAAGTAACTCAACCCATGAACAATCTAAATGAGATATCGTCCTATAAAAGGTGTTTCTGACATTCAGCTGTTGATATAATTAATTTTGATTGAATAATAAGGTATGTTTTGCTTTCTTTTCCTTTTCTCCTTTTTATCTATAAACTGAGAAGGGAAGCACATCTAATCTTTGAAATGACATAACTACGTTGTTGAATGGGTTGATTTACCTGTATACAGGTAGAGGTACTAGTATTAGACTTGTAGATAAAGACACGTCGGTATTGTGATGTTATAGTGTGAGACAGGATTGACTGACACACGCGGAGGTGTGTGTGTATTTACAGTGTAAATCCGACCTGATTTCATGTACAATCTAAACCCGCCCTCACCAGGTAGACGACAGTGCTTCCCCTTTCGTGTACAACGGAAACCCGCCCTCACCAGGGAGACGACAGAGCTTCCCATTTCGTGTACAACGGAAACCCACCCTCACCAGGGAGACGACAGAGCTTCCCCCTTTCGTGTACAACAGAAACCCACCCTCACCAGGTAGACGACAGTGCTTCCCCCTTTCGTGTACAACAGAAACCCACCCTCACCAGGTAGACGACAGTGCTTCCCCCTTTCGTGTACAACAGAAACCCACCATCACCAGGTAGACGACAGTGCTTCCCCTTTCGTGTACAACAGAAACCCGCCCTCACCAGGGAGACGACAGTGCTTCCCCTTTCATGTACAACAGAGGCATGCCCTCACTAGGGAGACGACAGAGCCTTCTTTTGGGAAAAAGAAGAACTCCCGTTTAATGTACGAAAATACCCTCCCCTTTCGGGACAGGATAGAACTTCCATTTCCTGCACTACGGAAACCTGTTTTCATCCAAGAGACGGCAAATCTTCCGTTTTCGTGTACAACAGAAACCCGTTAGTATATTTGCTAGGTTCATCATACAGAGTCACACTGAGGCGGATTCCTTTGTAGTAGCTGTCGAACACCTTGTTGAACAACATACGGGTGGCCCGCCAGACGCAATATAGAGTAATTTATGGTACAGTGTCTCGCTCAAGAACAACCCAATTCGTTTCGCAGCTTCCTGAGAAACACAAACCTCCATCTGAGGTTGCGTGGGGTCAACACTCTACACTCAGAGAAATTGCGACTCTCGCGACAGATATTCGTTATACTTTTATAACTAAATTCTATTAACCGTTTTTCAGCTTGAAGCGGATGATTTTTTTGAAAAAACGAAGCTTAAGAGATATGTAGAGTACGAATAATGTTTGATATTTCCTTTGTCTGTTTACTGATAGATATAAAGTATGTTCAAATTAGCCAACCTCCACCATATGTCTGTAAAAGTGTTCATACCTTAATCTGAATTGTATTAGAGTACGTTGTATGAACCCCCACCCACCCCCACCCCCCACCCCTCACCTCCCACAAACACACACACTCCTCTTAAAAAACCGTTTAGACATCAAGATAAAGACACAGAACACATACTCAATATCTCTTCATTTTCATTGGAATTCAAAACACAAATATTTTTTTCCGAGAACGCATGTCAAAGAATTTCAACATTGAGTACCAATTAAACGCATATTCCCGTACATCTTCAATTAACAACTTCACTTTGAAACAGAATTGATTCGACAGCAAGACAGGTTCAGATCCACTGGTCTACGGTCGTTCTCCATCCGGTGGCTTTCTATTCGTCAACTTTCGTACATAATCATCGTTTGATATCACCTTAAGAGCTATATTTCATCACTTGGCCGATTTTACATCAAAATATGCCGAGTATTTTAAACGGATGTTCATATGTTTCTGTATGGTATCGGAAATGGCTGATGTGACCCACTAATGACTGTGCCGTTGTTGTGTCTACTCCTCTAGAACTGATGATAAAGATTCAGTACACATCAGTTATTGCAACTGAATGTGAAACTGATGTAATGGAAACGATAACCATCGATGTTGGCAAAATTTTAAGTAAATTTTTGTGAATTCAATTTAAAATTGTCAGACTTAAACAAGTTTTAACCCTAATACATCATATTGTCAGTATCGTTCAGAATCAATTCTTTCGTTTTGTTCATTAAATCTGACGTTTGTATTAAAAAAAACCAGTAGACGCCTTCTGTATCTGTCTTCATTGGTAACACGGACCAGTCACTAGACCGGTAAATACGGTTATCTGTCCCACACACGCACCAGTCACTAGACCGGTAAATACGGTTATCTGCCACACACGGACCAGTCACTAGACCGGTAAATACGATTATCTGCCACACACGGACCAGTCACTAGACCGGTAAATACGGTTATCTGTCCCACACACGGACCAGTCACTAGACCGGTAAATACGGTTATCTGTCCCACACACGGACCAGTCACTAGACCGGTAAATACGATTATCTGTCCTACACACGGACCAGTCACTAGACCGGTAAATACGGTTATCTGTCCCACACACGGACCAGTCACTAGACCGATAAATACGGTTATCTGTCACACACGGACCAGTCACTAGACCGGTAAATACGGTTATCTGTCCCACACACGGACCAGTCACTAGACCGGTAAATACGGTTATCTGTCCCACACACGGACCAGTCACTAGACCGGTAAATACGGTTATCTGTCCCACACACGGACCAGTCACTAGACCGATAAATACGGTTATCTTTCACACACGGACCAGTCACTAGACCGGTAAATACGGTTATCTGTCCCACACACGGACCAGTCACTAGACCGGTAAATACGGTTATCTGTCCCACACACGGACCAGTCACTAGACCGGTATATACGGTTATCTGCCCCACGCATGGACAAGTCACTAGACCTTTAAATACGGTTATCTGTTCCCCACACGGACCAGTCACTAGACCGGTATATACGGTTATCTGTCCCACACACGGACCAGTCACTAGACCGATAAATACGGTTATCTGTCACACACGGACCAGTCACTAGACCGGTAAATACGGTTATCTGTCCCACACACGGACCAGTCACTAGACCGGTAAATACGGTTATCTGTCCCACACACGGACCAGTCACTAGACCGGTAAATACGGTTATCTGTCCCACACACGGACCAGTCACTAGACCGATAAATACGGTTATCTTTCACACACGGACCAGTCACTAGACCGGTAAATACGGTTATCTGTCCCACACACGGACCAGTCACTAGACCGGTAAATACGGTTATCTGTCCCACACACGGACCAGTCACTAGACCGGTATATACGGTTATCTGCCCCACGCATGGACAAGTCACTAGTCCTTTAAATACGGTTATCTGTTCCCCACACGGACCAGTCACTAGACCGGTATATACGGTTATCTGTCCCACACACGGACCAGTCACTAGACCGGTAAATACGGTTATCTGTCCCACACACGGGCCACTCACTAAGCGGCTAAGTACGGTTATCTGCCACACACAGGGTCTGCAATGTTTGTCGACTCTGCATGTCATGTCTTTTTCATATTCATGTCGAATTCACACTTAAAGATGAGTTCCTTACCATGGTATAAATATCTGGGTAGATAGGGAATGTTTCGCCTGTGACATCGAGTGCATGGTTTTACCGCTGAGTTCTAGGTCCGGGTTTGCATCATATATGTATTTTTAACTGTGTAAGGCTTCAATGTTAAGCTGAATGTAAACACACTCTCCCCACACCGAATTTCTATAATAGCTCATTGATTAGCTCCTGTCAAAGTGTCACAAATAATTAGGATCCACGTTCTCGTAAGATAGTTAAGTCGTTGTAGACATTTTAATATTACAGACAGGTTTGTCGGAAATTGAAGATTTTGTGGGGTCGGGGAAGGGGGTTGCCTAGTTTGGTACTAGACAAGAGATATGTCTACTGATAGGCGCAGAAAGTTTTCCTAAGATTTCAGAGAATCAGAAAAGTGTATGTATTTCTGTTTTTGTTCCATAACCACAATGAATTAACACACTCGAGCCCCTCTCTAACCTTACCCCATCCCCACCCCAACCCATCAAAAGAAACAGTGCAATAAAAATCTAGGTTTCCTCACAAAAAGGTAGTTTGAAATGAATGGTTTTTCATTCTTTCAGAGTTATCGCCCCTTGAATGAAATATGAGAAATGAAAAACGGGGGCAGTCTACCGCTGATTATTTTTCTTTACTTTGAGTGTAGAATTAGAATCATGTCTTTACTTTGATTGTAGCGTTAAAGTCATGTCTTTGACACAATATGCTGGCTAATATCATACACCCAGACACACAGCTTTTATTGTTAAACCCAATACCCCAAAACCAAGCATTCTAACCCCAAAATCGGAAACCAACATATTATAGAGGACACGAGTTCATCTTGATAAATCGTTTAACAGTCACTAACACATGAACTATTCTTTACACAGATAAAAACACGAGCGTATTATGATCTGAATTCACACCCAAAGGAGAATAGTTTGGCAACATCTCTGTTACTTTTAAATGAGATCATGGGCATGTTTTGTTTCTTAATAAAACAAATTAATTTTGACACATCAGAAGAAAGCTGATATCTAAAAAGATCAAGTATTTTAAATAGCACTAAAACTAAGCGTGCCCCCGACATATGGGCCGTCTTCCCCAATTACACCGGCGTGTTTGGTCACAGTGTAGAATTTTAATTAGAAAAACTTGCCGATTTCAATACATCTGTACTAAGTCACGTGACTTGTCCAGTGACGCTTCCGTACTTAGTGCTGTTTAGTAAATAAGACTCACACCATTAAAAAAAACAGAAATTCGTAAAGTACTCTAACTGTACATCTTCGGTTTATGTTACACCAATTGTGAAACATGTTATATATCTACAAAAATGCGCCTCTGTCAATCACTCTTGTTCCTGTGGAAAAGAAACCGAGGGGAAACCCCTGTTACTAGGCAAACGATATCATATATTTTCCGGTTCGATCTGCGAACGACGGCAATGTACCATCAAATATCCGACCTGTAATCTAGAAGCTCTCGATATACTGACATTGCCCGGTGACTCGCTGTCATCATACACGAATGATGTGGTGAGATTTCGCCCAGTGAGTCGCTGTCATTATACACGAATGATGTGGTGAGATTTCGCCCGGTGAGTCGCTGTCATTATACACGAATGATGTGGTGAGATTTCGCCCGGTGAGTCACTGTCATTATACACGAATGTTGTGAGATTTCGTCTGGTGACTCGCTGTCATCATACACGACTGTTGTGAGATTTCGCCCGGTGACTTGCTACCATTATACACGAATGATGTGGTGAGATTTTGCCCGGTGACTCGCTGTCATTATATAAAAGTGATGTGCTGAAATTTCACCCGGTGACTCGCTGTCATCATACACGAATGATGTGGTGAGATTTTGCCTGGTGACTTGCTGTCGTTATACACGAATGATGTGGTGAGATTCTAAATGAGATATTTTGACTATCAAAATTGGACACGTGACCTTTGACGGTTTACGTTTGAATTTTGATACTGAATGTTATGACAGTCGACGAGACTCGATATCTATCAGCCATTCCTTACCTTTATATTGACTTTTTACACATCTGTGGCAAATCGAGCTTCATTGTCTACAAAAACCGTCAGGGAAATCTGAAGCGTACATATAAAACATTGTGTCTGGCTTTTACTGAATAACCTCGGGGCACTATACACACATATATATATAAGTATATAACTATTTGATGTTTTTAACGTGAGACATCGTTTCTCATTTTTGTTGTAAAGATACTGTAATAAAAGGAACATTTGAATGTTTCAACGGAGAATTTAAGAATTGCTATTTGGGTTCAATTGTTTACTTATAGTTCAAAATCAAATATATTCATAGAGATGTGCGTTTAAGAGCAACTCAAGTACGAGTAACTCTGTCCGTTCGTATAGTTGTCGAAAAGAGTGATCGCCCTTCACATCCTTACTCTACATTCTTATAGGTCCTGGGTCTCATTCCTTAGACACGTATGTACACACACCCAACATCCCCGCCATTCCTGCAACTCTTCGCCATTTCTCATCGCTAACACACCCAACATTCCCACCATCCCTACACCTCACCAACATGTCTCATCACTCCCACACCCAACATCCCCGCAATTCCTATACCTCACCGCCATGTCTCATCACTCACACACCCAGCATCCCTGCCATCCCTACACCTTACCGCCATGTCTCATCACTCACACACCCAACATCCCTGCCATCCCTACACCTAACCACCATGTCTCATCACTCACACACCCAACATCCTCGCCATCCCTACACCTAACCACCATGTCTCATCACTCACACACCCAACATCCTCGCCATCCCTACACCTCACCGCCATGTCTCATGACTCACACACCCAACATCCTGGCCATCCCTACACCTCACTACCATGTCTCATCACTCACACACCCAACATCCCCACCATCCCTACACCTCACCGCCATGTCTCATCACTCAAACACCCAACATTCCCGCCATTCCTACACATTTCCGCCCCCATCCTCATCCTCACACAGTTGTGGAAGTTCCCCAAAACCCCACCCCTTACCCTTGCCTCGCTGATAGCTGGTTAAGGCCAGAGTGTACCGAGAAACTGCCTATAAAGCTTGTCAAAAGTGCGCATGAAAACTACAAAAAAGGCAAATAACGCCAGCATCCGAGTAATAGAACATGTTTGAGAACAGATGGAAACGTTCATGGCATTATGTTTAAACATTGTGCCAGTTAGCTTCCGGAATTCAATTTTACACAAAACTGCGCGGATGAAATTCGATTTGACAACAAATTTTCTCTCATTTCTGTCAAACCATTTCACGTCGATCAGTTGTTTAGATAAATTAAGAAGTGGACTTTAAGAAGAGTGTTGTCTGAAACCAGGATGAACTTTGTCAGGTAGACAAACTCGTGTTTGCATAATTCCACATAGTTATTGAAAATGAAAAATATATATATATATGTCGTCTTATGTTATTAGTTTTCCAGAAATCTTCTATACGAGCAATCAAAATTACAGACGCTATTTGATAAGATATTGAAATATTTAGACAGATGAGAAATGAGAAATAATAAACCATGGATTTTCTGAGAAATATACAGACTAAACTGTCTGTGGTTTTCTTCTCTCGACTAGAGCTAGCTTAGTAAACACAACGGCAGGTCAGCGCTAACGAACTTAGTGGTAGTCGTTTCCAATATGCTGTCTGTTGATCTTTAAAAAATATTCTTTTTTACAACAGATTACAACTTATGGGAAACATTTCAGTTTACCATTACTTGTATATTGACTGTTCATGCCTAGGGTGTCTGTTATTTTCAGCATGTCATTACCGTTATTTTAAACGATATTTACACAAGAAGTAATTTTTGAATTGAAAACAACCCGTTTTTAATTTTCAATGCTTTTACCTTGGTGAATTCTCCCTAGTTGGTGTCAATGATTCATGCTGCCATTGTTAACATTAGGAGATTCTGAGATTTAATCCACTAACAATTCACTGACAGAATTGACCAATCAGCATCGTTTTGATCAAAAATTTAGACCAAGATGGCGTCCAGGGAGAGATGTATAGATACTGGAATGATGAGAAATATATAGATTGTGGAATGATGGGAAATATAAAGATAGTGGAATTATGGGAAATATATAGATAGTGGAATGATGGGAAATATATAGAAAGTGGAATGATGGGAAATATATAGATAGTGGAATGGTGGGAAATATATAGATGTGGAATGATGGGAAATATATAGATGTGGAATGATGGGAAATATATAGATACTGGAATGATGGGACATGTATTCTCAATGAAATTGTTTGGAGGAATGTATAGCCGATGTAATCATGGGATATTTATGAAAAAGGTAGTAAAAGAATTAGATAGCCAGCGGAATTATGGGAAATACATTCACGGAATCATGGAAACCACATGTATGTAGACAATAGACTTGTGGGAAACATCAGACAGTGGCAGAGGATATCTATGTAGAAAGAGATAATGTTAAAACTGTCAGCGATGGCTAAACAAATGACTTCTGGTAATTTGTCTGAGACACGAATTCTTATATCCGCCCTAACTGTAAATAACTATAGCCGTTGATTCAACGTCTTACTGAAGTATACGGTTACCAGTTGATACAAAATTGCAGTTTAGACTTTTTCTGTGTCGCAGTGATGCATCTGATATTAAATCCAAATCAGTAATGATGTCAGTCCAGCAGTCTTCCAAAGCTGCGTTCATGAGCAATTGCCGAGGCTGTAATTCACAATGTATAGCTCAGCACTGGTATATGTAATGTCAGTAAATTAAAGCCTAGTGTGTTTTTGTGTCACATACATCTTCCTCCATCGACAATCTCTTCATGCTCAGCTAGCCTCCCTGATTATATTCCTTCCATGTTTTGCAATCATAGTTTCCAATTCCATATCTCGTGTGTGCGAGCCGTACAGATGGAGAATTAAGTTCGATAAATTTTAACTTTTTTGTTTTGTCGATATAATCTTATTTGTCACTGTTAGAGAAGGTATTTATGATATTGCTGGTGAAGCAAAACAGAATACAAATCTTGGTACCGAATAACATGACCTTAATTCATTTTCAAGTCTTATGAAGCCGAACCACTGTTGTTGGAAGCCAGTAGTGACAAGCCTTGTTATCTTGTGTCACTTTAATGTAGATTTTCATCGTCCTTTATTAAGTAATTTTGTGTATATTTGTTCAAATTAAGCATTATAAAGTCTATGTCACTAATATCTTGATTTTCATTTATTTTTATAGTTCTACCAAAGCAACATTATAAGGTATCCTTAGTTACAACATAACAGACATAAACTTGGGGTATGTAACCAGTAATGTTTGATTATGTCAATTACCTCCAGGAAAATCATTTTGTCCAACACTATTTAAATAATAGCTGTCCCTCTGTCATACTTTTGTATGTGTACTAAACTGTCCGCCAGTCTGTCTCTTTTCTTCTCGTCTTGTACAATGTAAGTTAATTTTCCTGTAATATCTTAATACTTAGTACGTGTTATTATATTGTACACTGTATACTTATGTATTTAACTGTTATATCAATAAGCTGTAAGGATTAACGTAGATAAACAATACAATGCCAGTACAGGTTTATCTTAACTGATCATTAAACATTGCTCTGAGTTTCTGTATTATTCTACTCGATCACATCTCTAGACTAAGTTTCTGTGTTTTACTACTCGATCACATATCTAGACTGAGTTTCTGTGTTTTACTACTCGATCACACCTCTAGACTATGAGTTTCTGTGTTTTGCTACTTATCTCTACTCTGAGTTTCGGTGTTTTACTACTCGATCACATATCTAGACTTTGAGTCTCTGTGTTTTACTACTCGATCACATCACTATACTCTGAGTTTCTGTGTTTTACTACTCGATCACATCTCTAGACTCTGAGTTTCTGTGTTTTACTACTCGATCACATCACTATACTCTGAGTTTCTGTGTTTTACTACTCGATCACATCTCTAGACTCTGAGTTTCTGTGTTTTACTACTCGATCACATCTCTAGACTCTGAGTTTCTGTGTTTTACTACTCGATCACATCTCTATACTCTGAGTTTCTGTGTTTTACTACTCGATCACATCTCTAGACTCTGAGTTTCTGTGTTTTACTACTCGATCACATCACTATACTCTGAGTTTCTGTGTTTTACTACTCGATCACATCTCTAGACTCTGAGTTTCTGTGTTTTACTACTCGATCACATCACTATACTCTGAGTTTCTGTGTTTTACTACTCGATCACATCAATATACTCTGAGTTTCTGTGTTTTTCTACTCGATCACATCTCTAGACTCTGAGTTTCTGTGTTTCTCTAGACTCTGAGTTTCTGTGTTTTACTACTCGATCACATATCTAGACTCTGAGTTTCGGTGTTTTACTACTCGATCACATATCTAGACTTTGAGTCTCTGTGTTTTACTACTCGATCACATCTCTAGACTTTGAGTTTCTGTGTTTTACTACTCGATCACATCTCTAGACTCTGAGTTTCTGTGTTTTACTACTCGATCACATCTCTAGACTCTGAGTTTCTGTGTTTTACTACTCGATCACATCTCTAGACTCTGAGTTTCTGTGTTTTACTACTCGATCACATCTTTAGACTCTGAGTTTCTGTGTTTTACTACTCGATCACATCTCTAGACTCTGAGTTTCTGTGTTTTACTACTCGATCACACCTCTAGACTCTTAGTTTCTGTGTTTTACTACTCGATCACATCTCTAGACTCTGAGTTTCTGTGTTTTACTACTCGATCACATCTCTAGACTGAGTTTCTGTGTTTTACTACTCGATCATATCTCTAGACTCTGAGTTTCTGTGTTTTACTACTCGATCACATCTCTAGACTCTGAGTTTCTGTGTTTTACTACTCGATCACATCTCTAGACTCTGAGTTTCTGTGTTTTACTACTCGATCACATCTCTAGACTCTGAGTTTCTGTGTTTTACTACTCGATCACATCTTTAGACTCTGAGTTTCTGTGTTTTACTACTCGATCACATCTCTAGACTCTGAGTTTCTGTGTTTTACTACTCGATCACATCTCTAGACTCTGAGTTTCTGTGTTTTACTACTCGATCACATCTCTAGACTCTGAGTTTCTGTGTTTTACTACTCGATCACATCTCTAGACTCTGAGTTTCTGTGTTTTACTACTCGACCACATCTCTAGACTCTTAGTTTCTGTATTTTACTACTCGATCACATCTCTAGACTCTGAGTTTCTGTGTTTTTCTACTCGATCACATCTCTAGACTCTGAGTTTCTGTGGTTTTCTACTCTGTCATATCTCTAGACTCTGAGTTTTTGACGAACCAAAATGAATTCCGTTGTTAAAGTCCAGGTATGATAGCGGTATCTTTGAAGTAAGCATATTTCTTGTTTGATCAGATGTACAAATTGATATGTAATTTCATGCAGGGAAGAAATGATATAAAAAGGTAGGCGTTCTTCCAGTATGTCAATTATGTCACATCTCATAATAGATTATGTAAGCCAAAAAGATAACACCATGCTTTGCAGAAATTTCAACAAGTTATCTACCAAAATAATATTTAAATAAAAAATAATAAAAAAGAGTTTTTGATATTATCCTCAAAATGGATGTTATCATACGCCAATATCACGAAGGTCCCACCTACCTTCAACACACACAGAGCAGATTCTTTTAATGACAGAGGATGTGTAATCTGTGACTTGTCTTAATTAACGTGTTGCTGCTGTCGTATCGTGACCTTGGCGACAGAGGATTAATTGGGGCGAGATCATGGGTCAGATTTAACAGATTTCCTGTGCTACTTGTTTAAAGTGCAAGAATTTGGCCGTTAGCTATGGTTTCGTTAGAAATACACTTTGTTCAGGTGAAAAATCACAGCTGTTTTTTAGTTTTGTAAATGTAAGGGCTACGAAAAATAGTGGGAAATCTTATCAATTTAATTAATGATTTATAAAGGAACGATAATCCAGGGTCGTTAGTTGTTTTAATCATATATCATACTTATCCACCATTAATCACGTTTCTTGGATTAGTGATAGTTCATTAGAATATTCACTGGATTCTACTGGGTACTAGGGCTTGTGGGTATCACAGTATCATATTGGGAACGAGGATAACTGGATTATGTGCTGGGAACGAGGATGATTAGATAGTCAACTGGGAGCGAGGATGTGTTGATATCACGATGTTCTATCGGAAACGTGGATAGCTGGAATATCTTTTGGGATCGAGGGTGGTTTGATTACCAACTGAGAATGAGGATGTGTTGATATATGTTCAACAGAATTCTATTGGGATAAAGGATTGCTAAACTATTTACAAGGTAAATATAACAGTTATCAATTATACAACATCGTCAAAACACGGCGACAAAAAAAAGCATCACAGCGTCAACACACAACGACAAAATATAGCACAGCGTCGACACACAAGGACAATATATACCACAGCGTCATCACACAACGGCAAAATACACCACAGCGTCATCACACAACGGCAAAATATACCACAGCGTCATTACACAACGGCAAAATATACCACAGCGTCAACACGCAACGGCAAAATATATCACAGCTTCATCACACAACGGCAAAATATACCATAGCGTCAACACACAACGGCAAAATATATCACAGCCTCATCACACACCGGCAAAATATACCACAGCGTCATCAAACAACGGCAAAATATACCACAGCGTCATCACACAACGGCAAAATATACAACTGCGTCATCACACAACGGCAAAATATACAACTGCGTCATCACACAACGGCAAAATATACAACTGCGTCATCACACAACGGCAAAATATACAACTGCGTCATCACACAACGGCAAAATATACCACAGCGTCATCACACAACGGCAAAATATACAACTGCGTCATCACACAACGGCAAAATATACAACAGCGTCATCAAACGATGACAAAAAACACCACAGCGTCATCACACAACGGCAAAATATACCACAGCGTCATCACACAACGGCAAAATATACCACAGCGTCAACACACAATGACAAAATATCCCACAGCGTCAACACACAACGACAAAATATATCACAGCGTCAACACACAAAGACAAAATATACCACAGCGTCATGACACAACGACAAAATATATCACAGCGTCAACACACAACGGCAAAATATACCACAGCGTCAACACACAACGGCAAAATATATCACAGTGTCAACACCCAACGGCAAAATATATCACAGTGTCATCACACAACGACAAAATATACCACAGTGTCATCACACAACGGCAAAATATATCACAGTGTCAACACCCAACGGCAAAATATATCACAGCGTCAACACACAACGGCAAAATATATCACAGTGTCAACACCCAACGGCAAAATATATCACAGTGTCATCACACAACGACAAAATATATCACAGTGTCATCACACAACGACAAAATATACCACAGCGTCAACACACAACGGCAAAATATATCACAGCGTTATCACACAACGACAAAATACACCACAGCGTCATCAAACAACGGCAAAATATACCACAGCCTCATCACACACCGGCAAAATATACCACAGCGTCATCAAACAACGGCAAAATATATCACAGCGTCAACACACAACAGCAAAATATACCACAGCGTCATCAAACAATGACAAAATACACCACAGCGTCATCACACAACAATACTCAACAGTGTCAACATTCATCGACAAAATACACCACAGTGTCAACTACCAAACACCTGAAATAATACATTATGTCACAAGGTCACCCGAGGATACCGAACTGGAAATTTGTAGAATGACATTTCCCGAAACATGTTGTGTTTCCACGTTGCATCAGATCAGAAACATGAGATTTAACAGATTTCCATCAATAGTAGGATTACATTCCATCTTCGATTTCTTTTTAAGGTAGCACCGTGTTTATATTTGGTATTAGATTCAAGTAGTCAAGGTCGAGAATTTTCTTCCTGGTCGAAAATAGGTGAACGATATTTCTGTTTAGATAACGAAGCTCATTCATCTAGTTTTGACAGTAAATGGCGGAAACACCCATCGATGCCAAAAAGCTCGGAAATTAAACAATGATATTTCTTCTTTCACAGCGACAGATAAAAATAGACATAGAACCTGGTTAGTTACGTCATTTCTTTAATGTACTCTATCAGCGACGGATAAATAAATTGGGGTAATGCTGGTGAGTTTTCCGCAGCTAATTCTAAGGATTCTTTGATTGAACGACGAGATCATCTTAAACAGAATTTAAAAATAGATTACACGAGACGTAATCATGATAAGTTACGGTGCCTTAAACATCATTTTAATCTTTTGATAAGATCGAGATTTTCAGGAAAAAAAGTCGGAATGAAACTAATGCATGTTGATTTGAAATTGACACTGCCTCGTTAATGTGTTAGAATTAATTCACAGCGTTAACATTGACTTACAAGAAAGCGAATTCTGCCTCAATGATTGTAAATATCAGGTTCCTAAACGTAAACGACGTCACTCCGTAAATACTGATTTAAGCATGGTATTATTAGGTATCCATGGCAACCGTTCTTGTATTTAACAGTTTTCGTTGTATCTTTTGTTCAGAAAGGGTTGGTTGCTTTAAGAGAACGCGCTGGTAATTAAATGATAAGTTTTCATTACGTCAGTAGTAATTAACACGTAAACTATAACCTGAGGCAGTATGTTTTCTTACATTACAATTTAAATGTCTAATTGGTATAGTTATTGCCAATGAAAAATTTATCATGTTTAGAAACATGCCTGTTTGAAGACATGTCTTTGATTAGTGGGTTCTACATGTGGTAACACGACCAGATTACCCCATGGTGACCAGAAATATCCGGAACACCTGGTTACGTCTCCAGCTTTGTGAAGCTAACTATAAAAAGCAGACGTTCTAAAACATAAACTTAGAGTACTTCTGTGGGATTAAAATATAAGTAATCGGTATTTACATAATTAAATATTACGTGACAAAAGATATGTACATGGATATTTTGTCATAATTATTCAATAATATGTGTTTATTGTATCGATCTCGGATTCCATTACTAGACAGGTAATGACCAGGGAGACTATCACATCACTTATACCTTATCAATGAGCGTCAATATTACAAGCTTATCCTCTCGTGAAACACTCCAAACCCCGATAACGCCTACTAAACTATCATGAATATGTTGGTTTTTAGTTTGTATAATTCGTTGTCTGTTAAGTTGCATTTTATATTCTATAAGCGCTTTCCTTTAAGGAGGTATGCTAGGATTTTTTTTTTCGTTAGAATTTCCTCCCTTCGATTATATTTTCAGCGTGCCGGCGTTCTGGAGGATTAGTCTAGTATGAATATATTTTCAGAAAAATATGTATCTTAAACACATACAGCCATTAAAGGATGCTTTCGAAAACTTGCTTCCTTTATCATGTAAATCACAGTGCCTTAAAAACGCTTCAATATTCGTTGACTGGACGAAAGTACAAAGTCCGCTGTCAAATTGTTATGGCGCATTTTCGCCCATACTTCAGCAGACAGCCTGAAGGAACATATTTGCATTATTATCTTACCTTTTCCCTATAAAGATTTGTTTATTTATACAAGAGCACATTCCTCTAAAGACAATCCTCCGTTCAGAACATTTTAATTGGTTCATAGTTTCGAACTCTTTTGCAAAGAAAATTTCTTTAGGAGTCATGCAGCTTACACCCTTAAACAGCGACCAATAAAAGTCCTATTTCTTGTAACCTGGCTAGCTTAGATAGTGTCAGCGTGTTTCCCACAGGTATGGGGATTAATAGATATTAGAAGTTCGTAGATTATTTTTTAACGGCAATTTTGGAACGTTTGAATTTGCTGTTTCATCTCAAAATGCTAGACTATCAGTACCTTGGGCTAAATATGTTTGTCCGTTAATAACAACGCTTGTGTGAACGTTCTCTGAAAGTCTAGGTTATTTAAATGGACAAAAGTGTGAATAAACACGAGATTAAATTAATACAGATGTTTGTATTTGTGCTGGAATGTCCATGGTACTGAAGAAACAATCGCGATGTTATTTTGTCTGCGGGGGGCGGGAACTAAATCCCGCGTGTTGAAGTTAATTGGATATTTTTATTGTGATATAATTTTAGATATGTTGAAAGGCCAAGGTCGCTATTTGCAAGTGATGCATATTTGTATTTGACATATAAGAAATGTCACTGTAATGGACATTCAACTTCCAACGTCATGATCTCTCCGGTTATTTTGAGTAATGGAATGTGAAATTTGACTTTTTGGTCATGTTGTGGGGTCAAAGGTTAAAGAACAAATGTGACGTAACTTGATGAAAACCATTAATCAATGACTCAAATGCCACCTTCAGTGCTACACCTGGCCATGTCTGTAGTTCGCGAGCACCATTTCTCTCTGTACCAATCATTTTTTAAATTTTCAATTAACCCAAAGTTCACTAAAAATATCGCATTGAGATAAGGTATGTTGACAACAAAAGGGGAGACAACCAAATACTACAACAGAAATCAAAATGAAAAACAGTGTGAATTTACAAATAGACATTGATAAAATGAACAGTACATAGAGAGGCAGATAGCACCACCAGCATCTTACTAACAGCATACCATTAACCAACAGTCCTTCGGATGGGACTTAAAATGGTGACCCGTGTGAGAATGTACAACTCGCACGATTAAGATTAAGATTTCCTAAATGCTATCAACATATCGGAATATATCTAGTGTAGGATTCTTTCTTCTTCCTCTCTGCCCTTAAACTGGCGCTGTTACTTTGACGTGATTAGAGGCTAGGATGTTTCCTTCTAAATTATAATTGTAGAACAGGTCAGGTAGCATAGACGGCATCTCTCTACCGCATCTCTATATCCACTCTATTCCATTATTTCCTATTTTTCATTTCTACTCATTTTTCTATCTTATTTCGTCCGCTGAAAGGCCGACAGGCCGTTATAGTGGACTAAAACCCGTTAAATAACGCAATAAATATATATCATTCCTTTTTTCTTATGTATCCGACAAGGACGTGACTACGACAATAACATATTTTACTTATATATCAAATTAATTTTAATTTGAAATCCAAGCTATATTCTTACAAAAGATACTGATAATTGTATCTCACTAACTATTTCTTATAATTCAAATAAAAGACTACTTGTATAATGAAATGTAGCAAAATTATGTATCCGACAAGGACGTGACTACGACAATAACATATTTTACTTATATATCAAATTAATTTTAATTTGAAATCCAAGCTATATTCTTACAAAAGATACTGATAATTGTATCTCACTAACTATTTCTTATAATTCAAATAAAAGACTACTTGTATAATGAAATGTAGCAAAATTTCGGTGTTTACATAGTGTCATGTTATAGACTTTCCGTAGCATTATCAGACGCGTTGGGTAATCAATGTCAGTTATCATTTTGTACCTGTGTTACGAACTTGTCAGTTAAACTTGTCAGAATGAAATATCGTCTCGCCACAAATTGTAATTTGTCGGCCATGTTTACCTAACTCGATCCATTGGGACCGTTTGAAGGCGAGATAAAGATAATCCCCGTACTAATCCCGAGAACCAGTGTCTATAACAACCAATACAGTCCGGCTATCTCAGCAATGTGTACGACATCCACTCCAGGACCAGACATTATCATAGCAGTCGTACACTTAAAGGGTTACACTACAGGTCTTGTTTTTCTTTCTTTTAGAGTTACCTCCCTTATGAATTGATCATAGAGGATTTCATTATTACGCGTTGATTAAATTTATGTATATTTGTAAATGTACAATTCTGTATCGTCAATAACGTTCTAACTCCCCCTATTAACACACATCCCCAGTTTATTCAATACTAAACGAGACACACAATACCCCGGTATCACAAAAAATGAAGAAAACATTCCGAAATCACTATGTTTTAAAAATAAAGCAGAATACGTTCCTATATCAGGAAAAAGGTAAATGCAGCGGACGTTTTTCCGATATCTGTTGTTCAATCTTCAACATAGTTATGCTGTTACGTCCAAACCAAGGATTTTTTCTTTAGAATCCATTCCAAATTTCTATTTGTTATCCCTGTTTTAAATATGTTAAACCTGGGAAGTGGAATTCGAAATTTCCAATGTAGGAAAACGGAAAAATATCAACATTGAAAGTAGGGTGTAATAATTTTAAAATTTCTCAATTGCCTGAAAAACCTATGATTTAGATTATTTTCACGACAGGTTCAAGTTATGTCCCCAGCGATGTGCCAAGTAACCCAGGATTGAATGTCGGTAATGTGATTTGAACATGGTATTTTATCAAGAAAATTGTAGAAGGATGTCCCATTAAGTCGAACTGTCTGATTGGATGTCTCGTTAAGTCGACCTGTCTGATTGGATGTTCCGTTAAGCCGATTTGTCTGATTGGATATTCATGCATGATTTGGTATACTTTCCAGTTCAATGGTTTTCCTGTATGTCTATGGCGATAAAGGAAATATCTTTTTTGAAAAGGTTCTGGTCAATAGAATTCAGCTGGATCTTTGTGAATATCAGATACATTCTAACACTATGTTCTTACATTCGATATGTTCATGTTTAATACGAAGTTCCCGGTCAGGACTGTCACTGTTTAGAAGACTATTGATAGCTCACGCTTTTGTAGAATTTTCTGAAGTGATTCTTCCACCTAGTTCGGTATCAACACGGGGAGGCACGACCATCGTCATTTGTGTGTAAACCTTCATTAGCTTGTACAATGTCGGTGTTGATCACATCAGTGACTGACAAGACTTTCTCGTGTCCTAAAACAAATTAACATGCAGACATACCATCATCCAATTCGTGTCAATACAGCCATCAGTTAATCATATAATAACCAAAAGCAGGTTCAATAGAATTGAACTGCACAGCTGAAAAACATTTGTAAAGGTCTGGTGGGTGCTTTTATAGTGAATCTCAAGGCAGAAAACAAACAATACGGTGTTGACGGGATTGTATAAAAGACACAAGTATATCACCGTCCTTGCGAAAGTAATAGTGGACACAGATTAGATACGGTTCCGGTCTGGTTAGATCTGTTGCGGTCTTAAGAGACTGGAATAATTACATAAGGGCCCACAAGCTGTTGTGACTTGTTGGCAAAATGAATTTTTAAATTCAAAATTTTGAATTGAAATATCTATATCATAGTATTCCAAGTGATCAGTTTTATAATAAAAATTATGACAATTGGAAAACTCAAACTGATTGTTTAAAGTCTGATTTCAACACCGTTCGGATAAAAGCTTTCATATTCCTAAAACAAGAATGGTATGGTGACAGCTGTACTTGAAATGTAAAGGTTTTACTTGAAATTTAATTTCTGTGTTGTATAATTTAAACATATACCAGCATTTTTTCTAGAGTTTTTCTATAACCTAAAAATATCTGACACCACAGGTTCATTACCCAACTGATAGGAGATGTATTAAGGCTGGTGATAAGAGATGCACTGCGCAAAAGTAAAATATATGGTAGGCGGATATGACGTCACAGAGAGATATTTGCTGCACAAATTTGATAAGGCGTACACGTAAATGCAATACGACTAAACTATTAAATTAAACAGCAGTGTAGATTTTTTCATCCTTCTAGGACTCATCAATGAATTAATTTGGTTTAGTTTGCATATTGAATTATTTTAAAAGAACGTGTGCATGTTCTGAACCGGAACAACTTCCGGTATTCATATGAATACAGATATTGCTTACAGAGTTATTTTTACTTTGGTTGGTGTCTGTAATCAATACCGTGGATACATTTTGGCTTGTAATTATGAAATTTCTATCAAAACATTACAACTCGAGATGGCTGTTGTCGTAGAAAATTACAAAACAGCATCTTGCTTGTAAATGCATACACAGTTTATCCGACTGGGAATATAAAGAAATAAGTGGACGCTTCCATGAAGTATCCAATTCTTGACAGGATTTGCATGTGAGGTTGATTAAAATTTGCTTCTTAGCAAATGACTTTAACCATATCTGAATATGGTTGGCTGGTCCATAGACAGTTGTGACGTGTTTACACGCCTAGGGCTGCAGGCTGCCATTTTGAGCCATCAGTAAGGGGAAATGTTCGTATGATCATGGTAATAAGGAATATTCACGATTTTCCTGGACAGCTGGGGCGTCTGTACCTCAGGGCCAACAACAATACTTCCAACACGACACGTGGATCCTAAACCTGCCATAATACCAAGGCATGTTCCCAGGACACCAGTGTCGTGTTAAAGCGCCAGCATTGAAACAAGTCTTTTTTATACAGCGACGAAAATCATGCGACGTGGTCTTTAAGTAAAGTATGGAAACGATATTTCATTATGTATCCCTGCAATGTTCCTCAGAATCATTTATGAAGATTAAATTTCGTTACATTACCACCGGAACATATGATTTGCTTGAATAAAAAAATGTGATTGAGTATGGCAATGCCTTAGGCTCTAATCTGTATGCAAATTCGGAAGATAGTTTAGAAAAGAATGAAGAAGATACCGAAACATGATGGATGGAGAAAAACGAGAATAAAAAGATAACCCCGCTGGGGTTAGACAAAGTGAAAACATAATCCGAAAGTTAGGTAGATAATATAAAAATACGAAGACGTTTTATGAAAAGTTGTCTTATACAGGATATCAATACAGGAGCAAACTCTCTCCTTTCAATATTTTCTACAGCAACAAATCACAAGCAGGGCTAGATATTTTACATCGAATACATATTCTGAAATTAATGTAAATTTTAGCAGTATGCGGCGAAACGTTCAGCAAGTCATTTGGGAAATCAGCGCAAAAAGAGAGCGAAATTAACGGAAAATAGAAGAAGGGTCAGACTTTTACGTCAGGTAAATAAATTTGGCATTTCTTCTTCTTTTTACCAAGTTTTATTTTAGTATAAGTTCCCCCTATAGTGATTAGTTTGTTCTAGACCATTCAAATATTTCATTCTTTCAAAAAAAACAAAAAAAAATCGAGACATACATGTCATTAGACACATGCAATATCTGGAAACTTTAGAACAGCGATGTTTGCTTCAGACCTTAATAATACATGTTTGGTATATGAACAAATAGAAAGTATCTTACATCGTGATCGTATTTCTATATTTGATTATATTCATCGTTTAATACAACACACTGTCTATGTGTCTTCAATTATTACAGCAGGGAGTCAAACCTCCACCCTTCTAAGACGGATTGGCACAGCTTTCGAAATAGCAAGAAAATGTCTAAATATTAACAATATCGCAAAAATCTATGACTCGAAGACAAAATATAAGCAACAGAAACATTTAATGAAAAAAACAAGAATAAGACCAGGTGTTCCGGAAGGGTGTGGCCCTTCTCCATTCATCGATACCCACCATGTAAATTTTGGTCAATGCAAGTAAGTAATGTCACGTTCCCAAATGAGAACATGGTATACAATAACGGAACCAACAAGCACACTAACGGACATCAAACACATCTAACTTCATTCCAATGAACTATACAAAAACGTGAATCGCCAGTACAACAACGATATGAATTGAGAGTACTTCAAGATTTTGTTTGGTTGTTTCACGTCTTTTCAACAGCCAAAGTCATTGAAGGACGTGCAAGGCTTGAGTGGTGGAAGAAAGCCTGAATTCCCGGAGAAATCCCAATGACCTGCGGTCAGAATATGGCGACTATCCCATGTGAAGACTCGACTACCGCAGCCCCACTTAGAGAAAATCAAGCTGATGTATACAAACTTCTATATAACGCCCCATTCTTTTTTTTTTTTTTTTGTGTCAAAATTGTTTTTTCTTCTTCTCTTTGATAATGGAGCAGTATGAGGGTTGACAACTGCTGGCAGTACAACAGCACTGAACTGTCATTCTATAAATGTTATTTTGCTGAATAATATTGAAAAAGTAAATATCTCGAGAATTTGCAGTTAAAATGGCTTACATCCCACCCTTATGACTTTCATAATGGAAAATAAAAAAATAAATAATTCATAAGGAACATGAGGGAGATAAACATATTGAAATGACGTTGACTTTTAGACAAATAGAATTGGAAAAAAGTTACGGTTCTTAATCCTGAACTGCCTGTCCAGTGTATGATTTACGTATTGTAGAGAATATAATCTAGGTGACTTTACCTATAAGGTCATGGTCACGAGTGAAAGCAAGGAAACTTACTTACAATATTACAACAACCGTCTCGCTAGGTTATCAGCAAAGGATTATTGTATAAACTGTTATCAGTTCGAAACACGAGAGCTATGTCAAACTTATGTATACATGTACTTACATTCACATGTATGGACAAGAGGTTTTAAATAAAAACACATCGAACTTGACTGATATTAGTGCTGAAGAGTGACACTTTTAGAGTATTTAACGCTGTTTTCACGCCACTGAATGACTCTTTGTGTCCGTTAAGCATCAGGCTATTTAGAGAAGATGTTTGTTAGAGTTTGCTTACATATACTGCTAGCCCAAATATCCGTCTCAAAACGGTGACAACCTTCTGAAATACACATACTAGACAGACTTAACAACAGAGAGAATGTCGTGAAAACACCAAAACATCTCTTTCCAAATAAGGATGGGGAAATCTTCACAACACCTATTAGACATGATAGATCTGTTTTCAGACTAAATCAAAATACTTTATATGGAACTAAGGAAACAACGCCAAAACAAAAGGAAAAGCAGCTAGATCCTAGGACAGAAGGTATCACCATTTAATGCAATGGATTTAAGTTCATCTGTTCGCTATCTGTTCCCATACCATTCCAATCTGTTGAAAATATTACAATGGAACAATTTCTTTGAAATGGAGTAAATAAAAAAAAATATTTTCCGAATTTCAAGGACAACATTTCGAATGAAATATCAGTGTCAACTTTTTTATACCAGATACCTTGAAGTGTGAAAAGTTTTCATGACCAAAGCAACAAATATGTTCTTCACGCCCGGATCAATGAAAGTGGTCAGTATGGAATCAATCATTCGGAACAAGAAATACTTTGTAATATTTTTATTATAAAAATTTCAAGATTTTTACACGTGACAGAAAATAAGATAAATATACCATTTAAACGAGGATTGCTTGACAATATTCAGTAGGACGTGAGATGTCCGGCTCGTTATCAGTGTGAGGATTGGTACCTCACCAGGTATCCGCGTACTGCCTACCCAGGTATCCCAGCTGTATCTACCTGTGTTTTGGTCAGACTGTTGGGAAAGCACGTCCTGCTCACCTGTATAAACAGGTAGTTTGGGGCGTCTGATGATACCCAGCGTCCCACAGGTAACCGTAGTGACCATCTCTAAAAACGTCTCTCCCGAACTATTTACAGCCCAATAAATACCTGGCAGGTATGGATGTTATACTGTGTCTTTGTTTCTCTGGAATCGTTACCTAATCACCAGGTGAGCTTCATCAGTCACGAAGTATGTATGTATTTTGTGTAACAATTAAGGGAAGCTGATAGACTAGCATGGTTGAATTATGTCTATATTCTTGTATTTTGAATAATTTCGTCATTTTTCGAAATAGGTTTCAATAAGGTTTTACCTTATTTTGACTTTTCAATACATACTTTTCAATATACGTCACCGCATAAAGAGATTTATGTTTTCTGTCAGAGAAACATCTTAAGAATCCTTGATTTTCAGAAGGGAAATAACTCTTGATATTTCAACTTCCTCGGATGTTTACATATAGCAATAGTGCTACCTGTACATCGTGCAATACACCGATCACTTTTAGAATGATTTTTAATGATTTTTCACGAAAAGGTAACATTTACGATTTTCTTTTGAAGGAGTGGGGGAGTTAATGCCCTTTATTTCATATGAAGCCTTGCACACAATACTGGAAATTGTCTTGTGGTTGTTGTAAACTTCCTTCCGTTAAGGATGTATGTCACTATGTACCTTTTATAATTGTTTGTTATTTTCGTCCTGAATGATATTTACTGTTAAGATGATTTAGGTATGAATTATCTCCCTTATTCAAATGGAAACTGACGCTAATAATTAGTTACCTAACATGCTTTTGTCTGCATGTTCATGTTTCACAAGTGTTCGGGTATGTTATCATTGTGATGCAGGTTACAAAGGTCCTAACATTTGGGTGTGGATGTAATGTCGGGGATCCTCTTCTTGTTTTCTGAAACATGCTTTGGATACACGACATTATAAAGTTAGTTTGTTTGATTTTTTCGGAGCGATTCCCAATGTTTTCGTTTTATGTGTTCAAACTTGTGTTAGGCGCAAGAAAGATGATGAAAAATGTTC
This sequence comes from Ylistrum balloti, assembly GCF_031769215.1. Classification (NCBI taxonomy): domain Eukaryota; kingdom Metazoa; phylum Mollusca; class Bivalvia; order Pectinida; family Pectinidae; genus Ylistrum; species Ylistrum balloti. Next base: position 1,990,177 of record NW_026781888.1, read on the forward strand.
TCATATATTGATAGACATACAAGATATCACGGAATCGAAATAAGAAGACACTTCAATGATAGACCAGCGCAGTTCTCATCAGATAACAATCATGTTTTCTTTTACTGTAGCCATTTCTTACCAGTCAAAATAAAACAAACCTATGGTTCGCCATCAAAAGATCGTAACGATATGTGCGGGGCTTGAACTATGTGGTTGCCATGGTAGCTATATTAACAGCATATAGTTACATTTCTGGGTTGTCTCCCCTGTTGTAATTCTCTATCAGAGAGATAATTTTGGCATGGCGAGTCAAAAGATCAAGCGAAGTCAAAGACATTTTGATCTTCTTCATTGATATCCGAATATAAAATGGCAATTTGCAAAATCGGATGTCATTCATTTTGATTTGAAGGTAGTTTGCAAAACAATTGGTGTAACTGTCTTTGATTTCTTTTGATAGGATCTGCTGTATTACGATGCCACAGTTAATTGAAGGCAGAAAACATCATTTGTTCGAAATATGGAACTAATTTTCACCTTTCATTCTCTGAGGCTGTTATCATTATGGCAAGAAAGCTAAAATCTACAACTGTAGTTATATGAATGCTGGGGCTATTTGATTTATTTTCATTTCACGCGCTGCTAGGGATATCGGGTTTTTATATAATGCAGTCCTTTCGCCCAGTTTTAAAGTCACCCTGTTCAATCTCACACGCCCGCCCAGAGGATGATTGGTGAACATTTATTGCATCCTCCATCACAAAAGAGTTCCAATATCTTCGGGACAGTTGTTTGAAGTTCAGCTGATCAGAAATAGATAGCCTATTATTGGTCTTTGTTTATGGTAGCGTAAAACAAGAGACCTGTATTAAAATGATTGGTCATTTTGCCGCAGCATCTTCCCTACTGACTTAAGCGCTTTATTGATCATGATTGTTATGACTCTTCAATTTCAAATCTGTTTTTCTGTCACATAATATAGACACATGTAATAAATCAGTTTGGTTTTTATAGTGTGGATTTTGTTTTGGGTTGTAAAGGTCTTAAGTGGATGGGGTTTTCCTATCAATTTCATTCACAGTATACCACAGAGGTCTACAAATATATGAGATTCCAGAGTATCTGTTTTAGGTATATCTAAAAGGTCTTTCAATAAATGTATTTCTTCGTATTTTCCAGACTGACGGTTATTGCTTAAAACGTCATTACGGTCTCAGATACGACAGATATTGCAGAAAATTACATTATATAGGTAGAAACAGGCGGGAATTGCCGCATGCCGGGTCAGTGTGAGTAAGACATGGTAGATGGTATGTAATTACGAATGACTTTAGGTAAGGAGTGACTTGTGGCTTACTGTCATAGATATACAGACTTGAGTATTATTGCTTCCCGTTTGATAAATGATTCCATATTTATAACAGTGCCGATTATTTCTACAAGGATAATAATGTTAAGATGGGATTTTTTTTGTAATAAAACAAAAAGAAATTGTCGAATTGCGAGCGTAACCGTAATTCATCTTAAAATTAAAACTACGTGTACAAAAATAAACCAAACCAAACTAAAAAGCAAAGGAAGTGAAATTAAAAAAAAAAAAAAAAACAACACCTCAACACCCCCTCCCCTCCCCCCCCCCCCCCCCCCCCCCCCCCCCCCCCCCCCCCCCCCCCCCCCCCCCCCCCCCCCCCCAAAAAAAAAAAAAAAAAATTCATCTAACTTTATATATCACACATATCGTAACCAACAGATTTGCTTACAAACATCTAACATATCTAACTTCATATCACTTTACGACACCACCAGACATCGAACACATTTAAATCAAAATCCGGAGTACCAAGTTTATCTATCAGGTGTCGACATAAAATTCGCGACGTTCAAAACAAGAAATTAGAAATGGCATGTTAGGATGACGTTAATCCAAACCTCTGTCTTTTGTGTACATGTTTTTGTTTTTTGTTTACAGTTCCCGCATCCATTAGAACCTAATTGCCAGATATATAAAAAAAATTGATTCGATTTTAAAGTGTATTGCAGAACGCTAGCGATACCGGCACTGTTAAATATCTTAGTGTAATATCACGAGTTTTATGGAGTGACGTATATAAATGTTGTATACTATTATAATGATTCGTGTTGTGTGTGGGTTTAACAGCCACGCAATGCACGTACAAATTCACGGTTATGACTATCGTGAATATATCAAATAAGTCGTAAAAATGATAGGCTAAATCAAAGGGAATTTAATTTCATTGATAACAGGATATTACACTTTTTGTAAATACAGAGAAATTTATAACACACAATCAGTATTGCATGACAAGAAGACATAACATCAGGGTTTAATTTAGTAAAACTGACATAGCTATGATAAAAAGCACGAACGTTGTTTAACTGATATCAATGCTTGACGAATTGGGTTTGTAAGGTATATTGTAGTTAGTGTATTTTGATTTAATTTATTGACAGTTTTTGAAATTGAGAGTAAAATTGCAATGTCCGTTGGGTTCAAATTGATCAGAGGGATAATTGTTCTTATATCTACAATGTTTAAAAAGTGAGAAATGAAAAAAAAATCTTCGCTTGTAAATATCGTAATGAAAAAAACTCAACAAAAATTTTACTCAAACTCAAATCAGAAGAATGGGGTCGGCAAAGGAAAGTGACCCTTGTAGTAGGAGAATTAGACCGGGTGTTTCGGAAGGGTAAACGGCCACTGTATCTTGGTCGATCTAAGTGAAGTTACATTTTCAAAATAAATGCAGATTTTACAACAACCAAAATAAAAATAACTATGTTTACAAACGAGCGTCAAATACATCATGTCATACAAAGCAATAGTTGTCTGATATAATTCATACATGCATACATACATACAGGTGTACATACATACATACATACATACATACATACACACACACACACACACATACATACATACAGGTGTACATACATACATACATACATACATACATACATACACACACACATACATACATACAGGTGTACATACATACATACATACATATACATACATACATACATACACACACACACACACACATACATACATACATACATACATACATACATACATACATACATACATACATACATACATACATACATACATACATACATACATACATACATACATACATACATACATACGTCTGATATGTAAACTCTATACTACACCATTGTTTAGAAAATATTACATCAAATTTGATGTTGACGAGAAAAATGTTTAGTGTTCAAAACTAACTATATACAAGGTTCAAGACAATGAAAGCTGACATACTATCAATAAAAAGTGAAAATGCCATTTAGATCATGGAGTGTAGATCTTTTATGTTATACCGGTAAACGATGTTACAGATTGGGAATGTCGTGTGTACTATTATCAGAGATATTAACAAAGATCACACACAGACAAAATAGATATGTAATGTAGAACATAGTGACTACCTACCATATCTAGTTACCGTTAGCAACAGTCTACCGAGTTCGTGAGTAATGGCTGTTGTAAGGACATGAATGAAACTTCATAAAGCATTATTTTCTCTTGATAAATACATTCTGAATCATCGAATGTCCATTTTGTCTGGCGACTAGCGTGGCGGTGTGTGCGAAGTCGCGATAGACGCGGTGCATGCTGGGAAGACGTAGATGATGTAACAACATGGCCGATGATGCAGAAAGAAATTTGGGGAGTTATTCCGTGTCAGTGGTTAATGTCCCTACGTATCAACAAACTAAGAATCCTCTTAAATCGCCCGTGTTCATCAAGTGAATGAGTAACAGACATGGCGTATGGAACACATTGGTAATACTATCAGGGATTATGGGTAATAACATAGAGGATTGTGGGTAACAATATCCGGGATTATAAAACTACGGTAAATGTCGGAGCCTTACTAAGTTGTAGTTATATCGGAGACAGATATCGGACAAGTGACATCAACACCAACCTAAACTTATTAAAAGATCAATATGATGACCGCTGATAGCATTATAGAGCTGCTGTCACTGGCCGGTAGGGGTCGCGCTCTTGTTGATTTTTCTCCTCTATCTTGCATTAACAGACGATTCTTTCGGCCTTAACAGATTTTACTTTTGCATATCTCGGATACAAATGTCTATGACACACTCTGTACCAGAAGATGACCGGGCTAACATTGACATTTCTTCTTAAACATGCAAATCTAATTCAAATTAAATGAAACGATTTTTCATGGCCGTAAGCACACCGAGATTTATTCATATTTTTAGTTTTTATATCTTAACAAGTGTTTATTTGCTAAGCCTTGGTTTATTGTCGAGAAAGCATATAATGACCTTCTAAATGTAAGAAAAAATATATTAAAAAGTTACATTTCTCTTCTTTAGACATGTGAAAGATTTTTCGAGATTAGAATTACAAAAAAACGTTTTGAAGATCATGATTAACTTATAAGTCCAAAGCAAGGAATGTGATCTATCTGTCTATTAGAATTACAAAAAAGCGTTTTGAAGATCATGATTAACTCATAAGTCGACAACAATGAATGAGATCTATCCATCTATTAGAATTACAAAAAAAGCGTTTTGTAGATCATGATTACTGTATAAGTCGACAGCAAGGAATGAGATTTATATATCGTCCTCGTTATTTTTGGTGTTGTTTCTGTCTCGGTTCTTATCTTGAAAACATGACATTGCTTTGACATGGACTCACACGGCAGGTGAAGTCGATGAATCCGAGGACTCTTACCCTTAGTTACTGCGCCGGATGCCTGGTGTTTGTTAACGTTTTATCAAAAAGTTCTTGTGTACCTCCTACTTCTGGTTACATTTACACATTATGCGTTTGAAGGATTTTTTCACTATCTCGCCGGTATCTGTTTCTTCTGGTATGCATTTTCCACTTCTTGTGATCCACTACAACGAGAACAATTATACACTTGTGTTCTATACGTGAAGGAAAACTTCACTAGTGGGATTTAATATCTACATATTAACGAAACCGTATCGATGGAACGAAGGCGAATGAAAGGTTTATACGGAGACAAATTACAAAGGAACCGACAGGTGTTCCGGAGGGATAAGCGTCTTCTCGAACGATACCCACCTATAACGCAGACATAGCTTATTTCCTACACAATTTATGTTTGTGTTAGGATTTTATAATGGTTTCCGGTGTCTTTTCTATTTTAGAATTTCGCCTGTACCTGTGTTTTCATTCGCTTACGTTTGAATTTCAAGATAATATACATTGTAGGTTGTATTGTATATTTATTTTTAGATACTTGTTATATATAACACTTTTTTCTGGGTTGTTAGTGTTAGTATTCTGACAAGTATATACTTTAAATGCTATTACCATGACAACCATGGATTTGGCCACCTGCGAAGGAGTGAGGTTGATATGTTTTATACCTGGACTAATTTCCTTAATTTTCCCATCATTAACAACATCATAGCTTTTTCTGATTGTTTACACATTCATGCTCCGGCTTTGATTCTTTTTGATGTTCCCCATGGTTCTGTAGTCCAGAAGTCGTTTCCTCACCATTACCAAGTAAACTTCTCAGTGGGTCTGTTTGTAAGCATCCATGTTTTTTCTATGATGGTTTTGCTTTGGTTTTCCGCGTCAACACCTACAAGTATCTCTTTAATAAGAGGCGATAGTCTCTCAAACTAAAAAACCCTGGGATCTTCCTAGTTGGGATTTTGTTTGGAGTTTCTGCTTCAACACTTGGGAACACCTCTTCAAAACATTTAGGATGCCATATGTCTGATAGCGTATCCCAATGTGCAGCATCTTCTGTGTAAGAGTTACCTCCCTTCCTTCTCCGTTACACTTTAAAACTTGGAAGATTACGCCTTTGTTCATAAAGGATATCGCTTAAGTTTAATAGCAATTGTATAGCGTGTACTGGAAGTAGCTGATGTTTTTATCTTAAAAAACATTTCGCGATTGTATAACAGTACAAGTCACTCGGAATTGTACCCAGATATATTTTGGAAAAAACGTTGTCAGAAAATTGTAAAGTTTCTGTAATAAATTCGATGCGGGTTGTAAAAGTAAAGGTTGCCGAACATTTTGTACATGTTTTCTGAGCTAAAAATTGCAATAGTAACCGTTCGGATTTTTTAAAGTTCTATAAATTCGGTTCAAATTTGACAGAAAGTTTAATTTTTATGAACTTAAACAGCATCGAGAGATTGGATCAATTGGTCGCTGAAAATTGTAAAGTTTCTGTAATAAATTCGATGCGGGTTGTAAAAGTAAAGGTTGCCGAACATTTTGTACATGTTTTCTGAGCTAAAAATTGCAATAGTAACCGTTCGGATTTTTTAAAGTTCTATAAATTCGGTTCAAATTTGACAGAAAGTTTAATTTTTATGAACTTAAACAGCATCGAGAGATTGGATCAATTGGTCGCTTATGTTGTTGTTGACCTAAAGTTCATTTTACAAACGGGTAAGGGTGAGAGGATTTCCTGGTGTCGCAAAGAATTGACAAATATCCGACATTTATATTGGTTCATAATATGCATGTACCTTACATACATAAGGGGACAGAATACATCTATCTACATACATAAGGGGGAAAATACATCTATATACATAAGGGGGACAGACTACATCTATATTCATAAGGGGACAGAATACATGTTCCTACATACATCAGGGGACAGAATACATGTACCTACATACATAAGGGGGAAAATACATCTATATACATAAGGGGGACAGACTACATCTATATTCATAAGGGGACAGAATACATGTACCTACATACATCAGGGGACAGAATACATGTACCTACATACATAAGGGGACAGAATACATGTACATACATAAGGGGACAGATTACATCTACATACATAAAGGGACAGGGTTTTCTTGTGTTGTACAGAAAATATATCTTCCCTATATGGAGATTGAGACAAAGTTTTCTGGTATTGTACAGAAAAAAACATCTGCCCTACATTCATAGGTGTTGGGGACAGTGATTTGTGACGTACAGAAAATACATATACCTTGCACACAGGAATTAGAGAAGTGTTTATTCGCTCAGTTGGGAAGCTTAAGGGAGATCGGATGCGTGTGGCGTCCTGCTGTACTTCAAGAGCAGATAACTCTGACCTCACGCTGAGATATGTCTCCGTCTGATCATCCAATCAATATTGTTGACAGCATCGTGCAGAATAAGTAAAGGGAGATAATCATGATCCTGTAAAAACATTGCCGAAAAGAATCTTGTTTAATAGCAAGGGGAGATAATTTGAGTCAAGCTGACACCAGTCGTGTCTGATAAACCCCTAATTAGTGTTAAGTAGCAAGAGCAGAAGAGGTCAGATGATTTGATGTGAGACAGTTGGGAGCCAGAACTGATAGGGTGGGGAAGACTTAACAGTAGTCGTGAAGGCGAGTTATGTGTAGCCAGCTAATAGTGTAATGATGAGAATGTGTGATACACAGAAATGCTGTGTGAGTGACCTGTGTTGAGATATATACCAGGTTACTACAGACAATACGAAAGGAGGATGGCCCGCATTTAGGTAATGGTTCCGACGTCTTCACTTAGTCAGTAATGGTACAAATATCACAACTCTATCTACAATCAGGATATAACAGTAAAAGTCCAGGTCAAACTGACAGACAGGTGACCAACAAGCAATTAACAAGTCTGTAGGCAATTAATAGCCGTCTTGATCGTCAAACAATGGCTAACGTTGTTTACCAAAATTTGACAACAAAAATAATTACTTCTGTCAAACCTCATTATCTCGAACTGGTAAATCTCGAAGTTCTCACTCTATATATTTTCCTCGGCCACAAATTTTCAAAATTTGTATCAGTTCACAGCCAAGATAATAAGAATCACCATTCATTTAATATTTGAAATAAAAAAAAATTATGACAGTTTCCGATCTCAACCACAAAGCCCGAAAACATAACAATATTCGCATTAGTAACAAATACAAGTTGTGAAACCATATGTTTACGATCCTATCTCCTCAATATACAAGATAGAACACAAAGCAGTTATTCCTATACAAGACATCAGTTCTAAATTCTGGAACAAAGACATATCCTATTTCTTAACTTCGCAACACAATCCTGATATCCGAGCAATATAATGTTGTGTCAGATCACAAACAAACAAAGTCTGTAAATAAGAGAAGGCATAAAATTTCTACCTAAAAATATAAAGAAGAAAAATGTTTACACACACCACAATATTTAGATATAATATACGGTCTCACCAAGTGAACGCCGTCTTAAATGTCCAATAACGTTTCTCTGGAATGTACATGTAGGTTTCTTAACGAGTCCAATTTAGAAATGTTTCGGGGAACACTTTACTAAATCATTGAAACGCTGGAGACTACTTGAGTCAAGGTTGTCGCAACTGAAAAAAGAAAGACAGATATAAAATTGATGTATAAAAAAGGTGAAACGCCATATACTGCATTTGTGACCGAGAACTTAACATTGTGAAATAAGACCTAATCATTGCCGGGGCATGAGGTTGATAAAAGGTATAAATAACTTTGTACAGGATCTCTCTGTCATCTATAAATAGAAGTTTTTTTATGATGATAGTTATATTATATGGTTGACTTTTCATTTGAGACTAAATTGAGAACGAATTATTATAACTATTTCGGTTTTCATTTTATTTAATTCAAATAAATATGCTTCTTTTGAAGTTCCAAAAACATAATGGGAAAGCGTTTGTAAACGTGTGAACACCAGATCTCTGGCATATGTTTAATCTATATTGAATCAAAATGTTTTTTCTTCCTCATATAAAACACGAAGGAACACACATTTGTTAGCTCATTAAACAGGAACTACATATGGGAAACGCCTGAACCAGAAGGGAAATGAAATCTGTATTTAATCAGAAAAACTTATTCATTTTAATAACCTATCAAATCTTATGTATTGGCAGTAGAAAAGAAAACTCACTCCTGGGAGTTTGTACTTCTGTAAATTGCAATAATTGACGTAGAGCTGATTACAAAAAATGAATTTATAAAACAACATATCAGACACGTGTTGTTGAACTATAAATCCGTCTATCAATTTACAATGTTTTAAAGCTACTTTTCATGACTCTTATCTATGGTTGAGATAGTTCAGTACGTAGGCGGTCTTTAGAAACAAACCTTTACACGACGCTATATGGTTTATACAGACCGTGAGGAGGGCTGTCGAAACACTCATTAATAAGTGTGCGTCGCTATGGTTAATATGATGTATAAAGGCTTTCGGAACTACCTTTAAGATGTACCTGTTGCTATGGTTTATATAGTTCGTGACGTAGGAGGGCTTTCGGAACTACCTTTGAGATGAATATGTCGCTATAGTTTATATAGTTCGTGACGTAGGGGAACTTTTGAGACTAACTTTGAGAAGTACGTGTCCCTTTGGTAAAGTTCGTGACGTAAGAGGGTTTTGGAAACTTACATTGAGAATTAAACGTCGCTATGGTTTAAATCATTCGTGAATATCAGAGTTAACTGGCATTTCAATTTCATGGTTGGATTTCTTATGACCTTGTGCTGTGCCTTTCCAGTATGCTTTACTGTAATAGGATAATTTAGTAGTGGTCACAAATATGACGTCATAGTTCCGTCCTCTCTGTGGAACAACTACGTTCAAATACTTTGTATACGTGTTCGAGGTGGCTTGATAACGTGCTGACGTTCTCTAAAGTTTATTTTCCGTTCTGATTGTGTCCCTCTGAGTGGAAATTTAGATCTACTGTTAATGGTGTCGGTGTTTAATTATAGTAAATGGACTCGATAAAGCAGTGGGCGATCATCTGCCGTATTTGTCGGATAATCAAATTCACCATACCTTGTGTCAGGTCTGATATAATTAGTTTAGAGAAAGCTAACAGGTCGTTCTGAAATAGCAATATGTGCTTTAATGATATAATAAAACCCTAAATTAACTAATTGATGCAACATTTTCAGATTTTCTCTAGAAGGAGGGAGTTGAAGTGAGCTTAGGTTCAGAGCAAAGATGACTGACAAGAGAGAATCATATCGGTACACTTTTTATAGATATGTTCAGGGAAAGGTTCGGCTAATTTTTTTTTTTTTTTTAATTTTTTCATCATTCATCATCAAGTGCGTTTCACTGAAATTTACTAACGAGGATTGTGAAGAAAAGTTCTTCTTGATTTAAACTGCCGTTCCCTAACAAAATTTTACTTTGCTTCAAACCCATTAGAGCTAATTAGAGGACGGACTATTGTGTTACAATGAAAAAGTACAATTGAGTATGCGAAGGGAGAATTTGCCGGGTACCGAAAAAGAGGGTTTAATTCTCCAATTCTCATTAACTTGTTATTATGTAGCCTTGCAGTATGATTCACGCTTGCCTGTATTAACTCCGCCTTCTTCTAAACTTCACAAAGTCGTGGAGGAGGCCATCTCCTCACATAAAGATAAGATTAATGAGATTCCACAACTTATGTTAATGACCATCCTCTTTGAGGTCATTTAAGGTCAAACTTTACCATACCATGCATCTATTACTTAATGCTTAAAAATGTCTTCCTAAATATTTCACGGCGATGAAAAGTACAAACTATAAACGAATGACGTCATTATTTTAACGACGATTAACAATATTTAAAGTACATTTTAGAAAGAATTTGTGAGAGCAAAAAACTCGTAATTATCAAAACAGTGATACAAAGGTTTTAAAAAGCATGATGAATACATAACTCAGGCGATGAAGGTCTTGTACCCTCTTTTTAATGGTTTTGAGTTTAAATGACGATTTGGAGGATATTATTCCTTCTATTGTTGTAATTTCGTGTAATTGTTAAAAATACCTATAGGTAATATGGATCTAGCGAGTAACATCGGAAATTTGACAGAACAAATAGTTTTTTGCTGATTTCCCTCGGACACCTCTAACGTGTCAGTAAATTAGACCTTTAGGTAGTATCACTGACGAGTCTTGGGTCAATAAAATAGCTGCATGCAGATGAATTAATGACATAACTATTAGGAACTACCATTCTGATTCTAACTTTGTATTGAAAGAGACTGTTCGGTTATGCGTCTATCTATGGAGACAAAATATGTTGGACTTTTCGAGTGTCTTTAAGGTCCGCCGTAATCTGTATTTGGATCGTGTAGAGTCCAGAAAATACACCTGTATTTGACATTCTCATATAATTACCAAATACTGAACAATGTGAAAGTTATGGAACACCGCTGTTAACGTGCCTCCTTATCTCATTTATCTGACTTGTATATCAAGACCAATTTGAGGTTTCGTCAGTCGCCTCCTACTTTTCAAACTTTGGCATCAATGACTTGTCCTAGAAGACGAAACAGATTCATATATCTAGGAAGAGTAGCAAGACCGCATTTGGCACGAGGTTTTGAAAACAGCTGAATGTCGATTTTTTCATTTATATATAATTGTAGTTGCAGTAAGTTGTTTTTAAGTAGTTTCCAAAATTTGAATAAATCTATATTCCAATGTCACATCAAAATGTCTTCATCTGTATATAAGGATACAGTTATTTAGATTGCTAATACCCAGGGGAAGATGTGTGGTTTTCTGGAGTTTTATTGAAGCCCAATACTACATAATTCAGGACAGCCTTCTAAAGCTATCTCCTAGGAGGCACCAAGAAACTCTGTAATATGCGGTAGAGAAAACCTTTAATAAATTGCATTCATTTCTGATTGCAGGATCGTGTGAGATAGGACTTCATGAGGATTGTCCAACACGGTAAGAATTTTTGTCTTATATACATGTAACATACATATCTATTAACCTTCATTTGATTGCTTTAATCATCTTGGTATTCTCAACTGATGCTTAAAGATATTTTCTACATACCTTGGTTTATGAAGTAGATGTGACCTTCTGTGAGAGGTCACTGACGAAATCTTCTCTTTGTGAACCTGACATTTTCCTAATCGTGTTAATTTCCTGATTGGTATCCTCTACCTGTAGCGAGTGATCAATTTATTGATTTATAAGGCGATATGACTGACGTCTTAGTTGCAGATATTAAACTGATTGTTCGTGTACCACGATTCGAGACAACTTTGCATGTCATATACGTTTCTAGCTGAATTAAAAGTTGATATCACATTCTATCTATATTAAACATTCGTTTTGATATATTGAAATATTTTTTGCTTACTTTATGCATTTCCTCAGTTTGACCATTAGAATATCTTCGTGACTATAATTTGCGATTTGAAATTAATATGATGCACAACACGGAAACGACAACAAATAAAAGAAAAAAAAACAATCATTATAGCGAAGATTCTTCAATATTAACAACATTTTTGATTAAATTTAGCAGGAAAGCTATAAAAAATGTTATGAAATCTAAATTACGTTCGCATGATTGTTTCATGACGTCATGAAGACGGTAGAACGTTACACGTTACCTATAAGTCACGTTGAATTTATTCATATAGTGACACGGTTCAGAATATACACATCTGCTTAATGTTCATTTGAAATTATCAGACATATAAATCATTTCTAAACTTATTGATTTATGGAGCTCCTCGTCCAGATTTTGACATTTTTCGATCAGTGTGGATTTTCAAACGTTAGTAGACACTTAGCATCACTGACGAGTCCTAGAAGGACGGAACAGTTGTATGATGTAACATCACTGACGAGTCCTAGAAGGACGGAACAGTTGTATGATGTAACATCACTGACGAGTCCTAGAAGGACGGAACAGCTATATGATGTAACATCACTGACGAGTCCTATAAGGACGAAACAGTTGTATGATGTAGCATCGCTGACGAGTCCTAGAAGGACGGAACAGTTGTATGATGTAACATCACTGACGAGTCCTAGAAGGACGGAACAGTTGTATGATGTAACATCACTGACGAGTCCTAGAAGGACGGAACAGCTATATGATGTAACATCACTGACGAGTCCTATAAGGACGAAACAGTTGTATGATGTAACATCGCTGACGAGTCCTACAAGGACGGAACAGTTGTATGATGTAACATCACTGACGAGTCCTAGAAGGACGGAACAGTTGTATGATGTAACATCGCTGACGAGTCCTACAAGGACGGAACAGTTGTATGATGTAACATCACTGACGAGTCCTAGAAGGACGGTACGGTGTATGATGTAGCATCGCTGACGAGTCCTAGAAGGACGGAACAGTTGTATGATGTAACATCACTGACGAGTCCTAGAAGGACGGTACGGTGTATGATGTAGCATCGCTGACGAGTCCTAGAAGGACGGAACAGCTGTATGATGTAACACCACTGAAGAGTCCTAGAAGGACGGAACAGCTATATGATGTAACATCACTGACGAGTCCTATTAGGACCGAACAGCTGTATTTTGTAACATCACTGACGAGTCCTAGAAGGATGGAACAGCTGTATTTTGTAGCATCACTGACGAGTCCTATAAGGACGGAACAGCTATATGATGTAGCATCACTGACGAGTCCTAGAAGGACGGAACAGCTATATGATGTAACATCACTGACGAGTCCTAGAAGGACGGAACAGCTATATGATGCATTTTAATTTGGCTCTACTATGCTAAAATGTGCCACTAATTTGTGTGTTTGTGTATTTTGTGTAGGATATGCATTATCACGACCATCGCAACTCAGTCTATCGCTGATTGCCTTCTTTTTTAATATATTCCAAGGGAATATTTAGTACGAAATAGCAAAGTGTTGAATGTCTTTGTCACAACAACATAGTGATTTTATCAATGCCTTGATCGATGATATAGCTTGGTTTATAAGGGGCTTTACTTAAGAAACAATGTTAGGAGCTGCCATTAAAGCCCTAAAGTCGTCCATGTTTATACAGTTGAGACGAAGGACTAATTACCTCTCTATCTAACGATGCTGATACCTAACAACATATCCCTCCGCGCTCCACTACAGACATTATAAACCCTTCCGCATCAACTCTTCAATTTGGGGAGATAGATTTGTTTCGCCAGGAGCTGCGTCTCCCAACTAATTTACGGAGATAGCCTCGCTTGCCAGTTCTTAGTGACGGTAGTTTGTTACTAAGATTACTATTGACTAAACCTGTGGAAACTTCAATAAACAAAGGATTGTTTTGTTAGGAAGGGGAGATAACTACGATCAGGTCAAAACAATACGTTAATGAATTAAAACAATGCTTATACCGCATCCTTCGGTATTTGATGTGTGTATTTTGGGATGAACCAAAACAATTGCATGTCTGTTTACAATCGAGCAAGCTATTAGTAACATCGTAAGCGACCCTGCCATGCCTTTGTACGAAGTGAAGGGAGAACCATGCCTGTTTCTTTTCGAACATGTTTTTTATAAAATGCGGCTCTATCGTGTCTTTGTACCGAGAGGTCGGTTTACTAGAGGCACCTAGAGTTTCACATAATTGCCTGATGTTTTTCTTGTGTTTGAACATAGGACGAATGCTTTGTGAAAATCCTTGATGTTTTCACGTTCCATTCAACGTGTATCAAATTAGCGGTGTTATTTTTGATAATGTTTTCATTTGTTGTTTCAAGTTTAATAATTTTGTTTAAAATTGTGTTTGTTTCCAAAATAATTGAAATTCAAACAAAAGCCCCGCTTATAGGCTTATAGGTCTCAAAATGAAAGTAAATGGCATCCTTTCTAAACGTATTAGATGCAATACATCCCGAATAGTAAATGAAACTGCATTATACAGACGCTTTGATTAAAGAAATTGTGAAATAAATGTTGTGTTCATGTATCGTCAAGTTGACATATAAATGATGTACAATAATTCTTACGACCTTGACCCCTTGACTTCTTATGTATAGCACATATGTAATTAATAATATTTCGCGTGATATTGATTCGAACAAGTAGTACATTGGAATTCCTCAATCTATTGTTATTTTATTTCAAAAAGGTTCATTGTTTAGATTTTAATTTGTTACGTCATTAATCCTGTGATAAAACAAATCTTGAAATAGTTACATTAAAATTCATTATAACAATACAATATATTTTGGTGGATACTCAAACAAATCGAGAAAATGAGCATTGCCGAAAAATGAATAATTCACAGTATTTTAGAATTGCGTTCTTTTCCATAATATTCCAATATTACAACAATGCGGTATGCAGTCTGAAGTAATGTCGCAATCATGAAGTTTGCCTCTGTAATGTCAGTGGAACCTGGAAACCTACCAGTAACGGTTGTTTAGCGAACCAAGGGAACTTAGTACAATAATGCCAATCTGTCTGTCTTTGTGATTTTTCAAATACTACATGAATTTGCGTACGATAAGGATATTTTGTAAAAGAGTTCTACACTAACAGCAAGATTGGATATGTGATGAGAAACACCAGGAAGGCTTCAGGAAGCCTTACGATAGCTATGTTTACATAACTGCCGATCTATAACAGTCCTATATTCTATACAACTCACCAGATACGTGTTGTCAGATCGGGGATGCGTTATCAAAAACAGCCTATGGAAGAAAGGATTGTCTAATTTACTTCGTTTTTTTAAAGTTTGAAGAACTATTAAATGTTACAGTAAATAAATTATAGAATCGTTTCCTGACAGTGAAGCACCAAAAAATGTATCAGCTATAAGGATAAAAAGCCTTATCGTCCCTTACATAGAACTCCTACATCAAACTCTAATCATTCTCCTCACCGTTTTACTAAAAGCCCCCTTTATTCAACTACGGCAATAGAACTCCACTATCCAATAGAAAACAGCTGTTCTTACCTTACCAAAAACACCAAAATCAAAAAGTCATACAAATTATTATTTTTCCTTAACAGGACACTCCTTTCAAAAAAAAACAATGGTTTAATTACTCACCTTTATGATAAGAAATGTCACAAAAATATTGCCCCCAAATATAGAACTTGTATAGCTTGCTTATCATACTTATTTGACTCCCTAAGGGCCAGTCTTACAGAAATATTAACATTAGAGTAGTTATCATACTTATTTGACTCCCTTAGGGCCATTGCTACAGAAAAATTACATTAGTATGGTTATCATACTTATTTGACTCCCTAAGGGCCAGTCCTTCAGAAAAATTACATTTGTATGGTTATCATACTTATTTGACTCCCTAAGGGCCATTGCTACAGAAAAATTACATTAGTATGGTTATCATACTTATTTGACTCCCTAAGGGCCAGTCCTTCAGAAAAATTACATTTGTATGGTTATCATACTTATTTGACTCCCTAAGGGCCATTGCTACAGAAAAATTACATTAGTATGGTTATCATACTTATTTGACTCCCTAAGGGCCAGTCCTTTAGAAAAATTACATTTGTATGGTTATCATACTTATTTGACTCCCTAAGGGCCATTGGTACAGAAACATTACATTAGTATGGTTATCATACTTATTTGACTCCCTAAGGGCCATTGCTACAGAAAAATTATATTTGTATGGTTATCATACTTATTTGACTCCCTAAGGGCCAGTCCTTCAGAAAAAATACATTAGTATGGTTATCATACTTATTTGAATCTCTAAGGGCTAGTCCTACAGAAAAGCTTGTAATGTTGTTCGCATTGTCATCAATGATGAATAAATCCCATTTCTGAAAAATCTTATTGGACGAAATCAAAATGATCAGGTTTCACAATTGAGACCCTTGTCTATTATAAAGTTCACTAATACATCGTATATAACCGTTAAATTTTTATTCCATCTTTCAGTCAATAAATCCCATATCCCCATCAAACTGTATAGTGCCTTTTTATAAAGTTTCTCTCGCTACATCCGTTTTCATATCGCTATATTCATACAAAATAGTATTAGTGTTTATTGATCACGTCTTACTAATTAGAACATGTTGTTCTCGGCAGTTTAAAAAAAACATCAAAACGCTTGATCTAACACGAAGCTAGACAACCATAAAGCTAAATAAGGCAACAAACTTTCACCAAACAAAAACGCCATTTTGATTTATTTCTCCTCGAAATATAATTGATGCCTCTCATTGGTTGGTTGTAGTCACGTGGTGACCCTATTTTTAAAGCCGGCAGGATGACGTCATCAGTAACTATATAAACGTGTACCGCCATTAGATCTTTGGGTTCATTTAGTTTTTTAAAGGAGTTGTTTTTTAATTTTTATTTGTTATGATGCTTGGAAATGAGGCGATGCATTCTGTTTTCATAGAGAGTAACCTGTAATAATGTTAAAATGGTGGGGTATATTAGAGGGATTCCATGAGACAAGTATCGGTAGGATCTGGGAACCTACTGTAGGTTGAAATTGTAGGAGCGAAGAAGGTTGAGACATATAACATGAATGCGATATTAAGGAACTTTTTATTGGGCTGAGTTGTGGACGCTGCAGAAAGTTGATGGCATGTTGAGAGGCATGACATTTTGGCGGTGTAGGCGGGTTGTAGTGAGCGGTGGTCGCTTGGTAACGATGATGTGATATTGAAAGACGTTACATTTTAGGGACGGTGAGGAGGTTGTAGTGAGCGGTGGTCGCTTGGTAAAGGTAACGTGATATTGAGGGACAATTGTGGGTGTAGTGAGTGGTGGTCGCTCGGTACAGGTAACGTGATATTGAGTGACATTTTGTGGGTGTAGTGAGTGGTGGTCGCTTAGTAAAGGTAATATGATATTGAGTGTCATTTTGTGGGTGTAGTGAGTGGTGGTCGCTAAGTAAAGATAACATAATATTGAGAGACATTTTGTGGGTTTAGTGAGTGGTGGTCGCTTGGTAAAGATAACGTGATATTGAGGGACATTTTGTGGGTGTAGTGAGTGGTGGTCGCTTGGTAAAGGTAACGTGATATTGAGGGACATTTTGTGGATGTAGGGAGTGGTGGTCGTTTGGTAAGGGTGATGTGATATTGAGGGACATTTTGTGGGTGTAGTGAGCGGTGGTCGCTTGGTAAAGGTAACGTGATACTGAGGGACATTTTGTGGGTGTAATAAGTAGTGGTCGCTTGGTAAAGGTAATATGATACTGAGTGACAATAACAGACATTAAATTGGTTGTGGGATGGGGAGAGTAGGGTTGGTATCTTGTAACACTGATATACCTGACAGTCAGATATTAAGGTGTGTTTTAGCACACACCTTTTCACCTGATCGTCACTCATACATGCAGACCTCCCAACAGCAAGGCAGATGCAGCAGCATCTTGTACATAAATAATAAGAAGATAGACGCTGGAAACACTAGTTTATAACGCTGATACTTTAGTACCAAGCTACGAACTACTGGGAGACACTCACTCACAGATAACGGGCTGTTGAAGACTAATTGGTGCCAATTACATGTGACCTTGGTTTACGTTAGGGAAGACGCGCTATATGTCCAGTTTTCTGTTGAATTTTTTACTGACAACATGTCATCTCTGACTTCGTCTGACATCTAACATATCTGAGCTTCGTTGTCCGAAAGATAGTCAGCTTAAGGCATATTTACTAAAAACATTCAAACTCCATAATGTTTATAATTCTTGAATTCTAACACGGAAACAAGGAACGTGATACAGCCAGTTTTCAAAACATTGCTCAAATAGGAAAAGTTTTTGTATGATCTTACATAAAGTTTAGAAAAATTATCATTTCCAGACATTAAAGGTGACGACGATTTGAGTAACCGGTCACTAAACCAACAACTGACCTTGTTAAGGAAAAGCTTGTATTCTGACAAGGCTGGGTTCCGTTCCTTCCAATCACTGACGTGAGACAGATTAGGATGACTTTTATTCCCATAGTGACGCCTCGGTCAGTCAAGAGGGCAGTATTTACTTTTGATTGACAGCTCCACGTCGGCTCTTTGTCAGGATTATCAGCAAAATACATCGGGACATAAATGTATTTTTCTCGTTAACCTGTCCAAGTTTGCTAGTAGACTGAGTGAAGATATAATAATACAACAACTTGCAGATAGTAACCCTTGTCAAGGAAGCGTGATTTTACGTGCTGTAGATATTGTTTTCATCATTGTAATGGTCATCGCGACTTGTCTCTGGGCGTCTTCCTGGGCAAATAAATTTGTCAAATCACAAGACGGACTTGACTTTAAAAACTGAAGTCAGTAAATCCTGTATAAATGTTATTTCTAGGTGACAGAAAAAGATGGTTATCGAAGTCTTATATTTTGTATGTTCAACAAGGAACGAGCAGATCTGTCGTTTACGGATGTGTTGTTTACGGATGAATTGTTCACGGATGTATTGTTAACGGTGTGTTGTTTACGGATGTGTTGTTAACGGATGTGTTGTTAACGGTGTGTTGTTTACGGGTGTGTTGTTTACGAGTTTGATGTTTGCAGGTGTGTTGTTTACGGATGTGTTGTTTACGAGTTTGATGTTTGCAGGTGTGTTGTTTTCGGATGAGTTGTTTACAGGGTGTTGTTAACGGGTGTGTTGTTTACGGATTTGCCGTTAATTTCCTTCGTTTCATAGAAAGCACTTCTGAATATCATATCTGTCGTTCTCATGTTTGGTTTTTATTTCTAAAAACTTTGACCCCATAAATGTCATAATATTGTACACTGCTTGTAACAAAGAATATACCTTCCAATGGTGGATGTCTGGTACATTGTAATATCATTCTGATGTCACCTGTATCGTTTAGGTGTCTACTTTGGACACGTAATTTGTTTCTAAATTTTGTCGGACCCGACACATCAGAGTCATTGTCTTGTTCCCTTCTGTGGATATTGTGTCCGACACGTCCGTGTCATTGTCTTGTTCCCTTCTGTGGCTGTTGTGTCCGACACGTCCGTGTCATTGTCTTGTTCCCTTCTGTGGATGTTGTGTCCGACACGTCCGTGTCATTGTCTTGTTCCCTTCTGTGAATGTTGTGTCCGACACGTCCGTGTCATTGTCTTGTTCCCTTCTGTGGATGTTGTGTCCGACACGTCCGTGGCATTGTCTTGTTCCCTTCTGTGAATGTTGTGTCCGACACGTCCGTGTCATTGTCTTGTTCCCTTCTGTGGATGTTGTGTCCGACACGTCCGTGTCATTGTGATGGTTGCTACTGTGGATATTATTCTGGTCAATACGTTCTTTTTCAGTGTTAAGTTTAGTAAGCTTTTTCCTGGAGAGTCAAGAGTTTTATCTTTGTATCCTAGTTACTGAGATACCGGCGGGGATAATTATGGCCCAGTTTTACAGTGAGGTGTGTACTGTAAGTCATTGCTTCAATACATTGAAGCCTTATATCTCACTGTCATGAAGCAGGTTTTGCCGAGCACATTTGATCGACTTTATTGATTTATAAAACGAAACAATGTCTGAATCAACTGTCACGAGAGGTAAACGTTATAAAAATATATCGATGAGGAAAACACACACACACACATAAATATTGTTTGAAATCTGTTGAAATCTGTTGAAATCTGTTGAAACAGCAATGTTGCATCTTACTGTTTCCAGATTAAAGCTAATCTCTTATACTTCTGTATGGCTAGAACTAAAACTCATTTAGCATTTGTGGACAATAATCCATTGTTTTTTTATAATTATTACTAACATGTTCTGACATAAGAAGTTTAAGACAACCTTTTTTAAAAAAGCTATTCGGGTCCATTTATATTTTTCATATTTTATCAATCGAATCCGGAATTATAAGCACAATCTGGGGGTCCTGTAAGCAAAAATTCATATAATTCATTATATAAATGAGATTTTTTCTAAACGAATACTTGAAGATTTGACGTCGTTCGTTAGAAAATAAATTATTGTACTTTCCACTTCAAGGTAAACTTTTCCATTTCCTGGGTTAAACCATAAACTCCAGGTACCTGAAATTCATTCGGCCATAACGTCTACGATTTGGGCATTTAGGACAAATTTGGACATCCCTCTGGTGTATGGATGTAACATGAAAGTCGGCGTTCTGTAATGCTATCATACAGTAAAACCTTGTTATGCTGTCACCATTGTATATATAACCTTTTTAAACTGTCACCATTGTATATAAAACCTTGCTAAACTGTCACCATTGTATATAGAACCTTGTTAAACTGTCACCATTGTATATAAAACCTTGCTAAACTGTCACCATTGTATATAAAACGTTGTTATACTGTCACCATCGTATATAAAACCTTGTTATACTGTCATCATTGTATATAAAACATTGTTATACTGTCACCATTGTATATAGAACCTTGTTAAACTGTCACCATTGTATATAAAACTTTGTTATACTGTCACCATTGTATATAAAACCTTGTTATACGGTCACCATTGTATATAAAATCTTGTTATACTGTCACCATCGTATATAAAGCCTTGTTATACTGTCACCATTGTATATAGAACCTTGTTATACTGTCACCATCGTATATAAAGCCTTGTTATACTGTCACCATTGTATATAGAACCTTGTTATACTGTCACCATTGTATATAAAACCTTGTTATACTGTCACCATTGTATATAAAACATTGTTATACTGTCACCATTGTATATAAAACCTTATTATACTGCCACTATCGTATATAAAACGTTGTTATACTGTCACCATTGTATATAAAACCTTGTTATACTGTCACTTTTGTGTATAAAACCTTGTTATATTGTCACCATTGCATATAAAACATTGTTATACAAGTATTGTAAAGTTGTCCATACTTTCCTGAATTAAGAAACATTAAACACTAAAAATCGTTATCATACTGTCGCCATTTTTGTATAGAGCAGAATTCGCCTCTATTTTAGTAGCGATAAGCGCGCCATAAACTCAATCTTCAATTGGTGTACAGCCGCATTTAGCCGCCTTTGGTTCGAATTTCAATTGTTTCTCCAATACCACTTGTTTTCTGTTATCTATCTCAGTCCTCGCTTTTTAATGCTATAATCTCTTTGTATCTCTATGTCAACACGCCACGGAGGTTTTTTAAGTCATACAAGGCTGTTACCGTTACACAATTCGTAAACGGAAACCCGAAGGATGAATCAGCGGATTGTTGTCAAGATCATTCACTAAAAGTTATTTATACTCTCAGGAAAGTAAAGTTTTGGATCTAAAGTAATTATTCTGTGGTTATCATACACCAACCAGTGACAGTGATGGAGCATGTATATCTTCACTGTACGTCCTTCCGTCCGCATGTCTATAAGACTTCGTTAACATTTGTAACACCAGAATTTGCATTAGACAAACGTAGGCAACATTTGTAACGGCCTTTCAGCTATTATAATTGGTTTAGTATGATCAGAACAAAAATACACGGATAAAAAAAGAGATTAAAAACAAGTATATAGCGTCGGAATTGAAATTTCATTTTGTTGTTATGAATAAATTTTGCGTGATATTGAAAAAATGAAAATGTTCTTAAAAATATCTAAAGCGATAAACAGTATCTTTAATTCGTTTTCATTTCATTTGAGATTTCTGAAACTCTTTCCAGAAAAAACGGAAAGGAAAAGAGCGTTTCATAAATCTCAAATAAACGGAAATTTTAGTTAGATCGTCGATGTAGTTACAGCGTCACGAGGACAACAAATACCAATAGAATGGATTCCAGGCACAGTTTGGCGTGAAAATAAAATGTGAGACAAGGCAATGTAAAATCATGTTTAGAATGGAAATAAGACTTCACTAAAACGTATGCGAAAACGCATTTATTTCATTTTTCATACAGATATCACTAGTAAGTAATGAATACATATGTTATAAGACACTTTTGAAAAAGAACAGCAATTTCATCTTTTCCAGAATCTGGAACTTGACCTACTTTTTCAAAAAAGTTAAAGCACTGATTGAAGTGTATGTTATATAATTACTCTGTTTTCTCCTACGAATCTTACTTTCTGGTATTTTTTATATTCTAAACCAATCAATTATGCAAATAAATCCACCTATCTTGGGTAAATTAAAGTTTCTTTATTCATTCCCAAATGAAAGAATAGAGAAGTTTTTATAATATATATAATCTTCGTCTTCAAACGCAAACTTTCACTTAAACTTGAACGGCCTGTTACTTACGATGAATGGATATTACAAGCTGTTGTGTGGATTTTCTTTGACTCCGTAAAATTGTTCCGCGAGATATGATACACCGTTATCTTCGTTTAAAACGGTTCTGCTGGAGAAATAAATGTGTTTAAAACATTCTAAACCATGCTATACTGTCAATTACAGCTGAAACAAAAACTAATTCCATAGATATGGCTTGCGTTGATATATTTCGCCTACTTGAAACGCTAAAACCCTGATCACTGCCTTTGTTCTGCAGATACCAGTCTTTCACGTGTTCGCTCCAAATAAATTTATTAGATTTTCCACTGATGCTGTAGAACATTTTCATCAAATTCATTACATTTTTTGCTGATTTGGTAGTAATTTTTCACAGAATCTGAAATCAAGTTTTCAGATCAGAATAAATATAGTTATGATGTGTTTATTGAATTTTGTCCCTCATCAGAACATCCCAGTGACTAGTTTGTCTTTGATCGCACCATATAGTTCCCCTCGGTAATGTTTGTATCAGTTAGGTTTTGCAGTGTATGATGCCGCAAGTGCGTATATTTCCCCTGAAAAGTTTGATGATTGTGTTTTTTGGTAGTTTTTAGCGTTGTGCAAATTTTATTAAAATAAATCTAAATTTACACGCATAAACATCACTACCAGAAATCTGTCATTATTAGTGAAATTGTGTTTACTATTTTGTAATGATCTTTTTAATTGTACATTAACTAGTAAACAGAATGATAACACGCAACAGGACGAATAGAATACAGAATACATAACGACACACACGTTATATCTGTATAATACACGTCACGTGACAACTAGAATACATAACGACAAACACGTTATATCTGTATAATACACGTCACGTGAAAACTAGAATACATAACGACAGACACGTTATATCTGTATGATATAAGTCACGTGACAACTAGAATACATCACGACAGACACGTTATATCTGTATAATATAAGTCACGTGACAACAAAATACGTAACGACACACACGTTATATCTGTATAATACACGTCACGTGACAACTAGAATACATAACGACAGACACACACGTTATATCTGTATAATACACGTCACGTGACAACTAGAATACATAACGACAGACACACACGTTATATCTGTATAATACACGTCACGTCTATGTGACACACGTTATAGAATACATAACGACAGACACACACGTTATATCTGTATAATACACGTCACGTGAGAACTAGAATACATAACGACAGACACACGTTATATCTGTATAATACACGTCACGTGACAACTAGAATACATAACGGCAGACACACGTTATATCTGTATAATACACGTCACGTGACAACTAGAATACATCACGACAGACACGTTATATCTGTATAATACACGTCATGTGACAACAAAATACATAACGACACACACGTTATATCTGTATAATACACGTCACGTGACAACTAGAATACATAACGACAGACACGTTATATCTGTATAATACACGTCACGTGACAACTAGAATACATAACGACAGACACACACGTTATATCTGTATAATACACGTCACGTGACAACTAGAATACATAACGGCAGACACACACGTTATATCTGTATAATACACGTCACGTGACAACTAGAATACATCACGACAGACACGTTATATCTGTATAATACACGTCACGTGACAACAAAATACGTAACGACACACACGTTATATCTGTATAATACACGTCACGTGACAACTAGAATACATAACGGCAGACACACGTTATATCTGTATAATACACGTCATGTGACAACAAAATACATAACGACACACACGTTATATCTGTATAATACACGTCACGTGACAACTAGAATACATAACGACAGACACGTTATATCTGTATAATACACGTCACGTGACAACTAGAATACATAACGACAGACACGTTATATCTGTATAATACACGTCACGTGACAACTAGAATACATAACGACAGACACACACGTTATATTTGTATAATATACGTCACGTGACAACTAGAATACATAACGACAGACACACACGTTATATCTGTATAATACACGTAACAGGACAACTAGAATACATAACGACAGACATGTATGTTATATCTTTGGAAGGTAGGTCGGATCGCGCAATGATCTCGGTCCTAGATACGTTTGGTTTTCTCGGTCCTAGATAAGTTTGGTGTACTCGGTTCGAGAGATATTTGGTGTACTCGGTTCGAGAGATACTTGGTGTACTCGGTTCGAGAGATATATGGTGTACTCGGTTCGAGAGATATTTGGTGTACTCGGTTCGAGAGATATTTGGTGTACTCGGTTCGAGAGATATATGGTCGGTTCGAGAGATATAATTGGTGTACTCGGTTCGAGAGATATTTGGTGACCTTGGTTCAGATACACTGATGGTTTTTATGCTAAAGTGTCCACACAAATCACTCATATCTTACATTCCACGCCATCGTATCTGATTTTGAGGTCGGGTTACAGTTCCGTTCACTCCTCGATATTGCTTTCCACGTTCGGTATTTCGGGACCATTTCTTTTTTGATGACGTGTCCTATGTTGTTTTTACGGCTATCTGTTTTACAGTGTTACTGTTTACACCCTTGTTTGTTGTGTTTGTTATTCATAACAGTTCATGCCCCATAATGTTAAACAAACACAGGAAACGAATCTGCGCCATCCGTTCAATGTCAACTTTGAAATGGGACCATATTTCTACTAATACTAAAGTATGAAAAACGCATTATCCTTGCTTTGTGTTTTCAATGTTGATATTTCATTATATTTGAAATTACTTTAAGATAACCTGCCGCGCGAGGCTGGCATGTACAAACAAACAATACGTCTTGTTGGTATGACCTAAACACTTCCAGCTGGTCATAAACGATTAAACACACTATCAGTATAGAATTCCTTTTTTCTATAATGATTAAAATCCCCTGTTTACGGGGTTAGCTAACAGATATTTGTACATTTTTGAGAAGCACTTATTCAGTTTATCGTTTAGTTTAGATAATTATGTTTTTATAGCAATAGGTAAATTTTTTTCCAACACTCGTCATGAAAATATAAATTATTCCGAAATGAAACTGTTATGCAATTTTCAGACGACTATTCTGATTGACAGGATGAGCATTTTTAATTTTGTTTTTTTTTTAGATTGTTGGAATATTTCTTATAGAGAAATCTTCATTTCCAATCGTACAACACAGGCTTCCGAAGAGTTACTATATGAAATCGGGCTTATTTAGTGTTCATTATTACGTCTACTGATTGCTTACATTGTTCTCATTTTAGGAACTTGACATTACTTACTTTAATCGACTTACATTTACATGACTGATGCTGTCAATGAAACAGGGGACGCTTACTCCTTCGGAACACCTGGTCTTATTCTCATTGTACTTTTTCAGGATTCTCCACTCCAAGTATTTTGACTTCTGTTAATATTATACCTTTGTTAATTAAATTGCATTTTGAATCAAGGTTTTGATGACATGTCGGCATTTTTTTTATTGTTTAATTATGACTTGAATATGGTGTTCATTTATGTAATATTGACAAAAATAATTAGCTCATTTGTCTACATTTTCATTTCTACGTGATCACACTTTCCATTTTCGCTGCGTTAATTTTGAAATTAGATTTAGAACAAGCGAAATAACATAATCCATTTTTTATTGTTGTTGAAATGAATATCAATAAATCTTCAAGAGATATTTCATTCTGTAAAAAAATATTTGAAAAAAAATGATTAACACTTGTATATTACAGCTTTCATTGTGTTTAAACAGAAAACAACAAGTGCGATTGTAACACAGAGTGATTAATAAAGTCACACAAATGTCCCTGTTATTACATTTTCTGTTTGTAATTAAACTTAGAACACAATCGATAACGAGACCATTATCATACAGCGCCACTGATAAATATTGAACCTCTTCCTGGTACATAATTTTCATTTCAACTCCTCAAAAACCAAAAACAAAAAACTTAGAATTTATTTTTGTTGCTAAATTTCACTTGAAATGTCAAACAGGTGAATCGTACACAAGACGGCTTCGATGGTTTAAACTTTGTAAATCTGTGAACTAGTTATTTGATGTACCATGCTTGATATCTTTCCGATTCAGATATTAATTTCAATTTTTTTTATGAGAACAATTATGCTTTAAGCAAAACGAGCCATTAAATGGTGTTTTGGCTATCAAACTTCGTGACCTCTAAAGAGCATTCCACAGGGAAGAGGTTTTCGACATACTGAACGTAAAAACATTATCATTCCCTGCCATTGACAGTGAACTGTGGCTGCTGTGTAAAATTCTTCTTCCTTGTATAAGATATTTGGAATTGATGACTGCCTGAACTGTTGGTCCTGAATAATCCATTACCAACTTTGTTTTCTCTTTATCAAACGACCATTACAACTCATGCGTGAAATTACTGCTATTTCCTCAAAATTGTGTTTTGTTTGCCGACCACGGCGACGCGTAAGTGCCATTTGTAATAGATTGTAAGCGGGTTTTTTCCCCCATCGCTATTTCTTCTCCCGGGGCATTTACCATCTTCATCCATTCTTTCTGTTGTTTTGTCTAAAATGGAAGAAATATTTTCTGAGAATTTACATTTTTTGACATAGGAGAAATGTGAGACCTATCAATTCTGCCCTTGTGGCCTATTCTAGGGCTCATTGCCTGTTAGTTTGCTCTCTAAAGAGCGAAATACTTTCTGAACATTTACACTTTTTTTCGTAAGGGAATTGCTATCCCCATCAAATTTGCCAGAGAAAGCCGATACACTTGACTGGTGAAAAACTATTACTATGCCTGTGTGCTAAATCAATTTGGTTCTTGGTAACCAGCTCGAGCTGAACGTGTCAGAAACATGGAACATTTACACGTGAGTTTGATATGTTATGTTCATTAGGTTAAGGACTGTGTAAGATTCGCGAGTCGTGTTCTTTGAAGACTTTCCAAGAGGGCGTGGTTTGAGAATACGAATGGCCGGGATGATAGACAGATACAGCTCGTGCCGTAACGGAACTCTTTTGTGTTTTAAAGACCTTTTTACTAATGGCTTCTAATAGTTGTTCTGAAACTCGTACATATCGAAGTTTACTAGCTTAATCCAGGTGGAAGATATATTCAGATGTGTAATATTTCAATGACTATAAATATTGGATAAAAGATTGTTTGTTGCGCGGAATTAAAAATGTTAGTAAGTGACACTTAAAACTACATATCTATAGCTAAAGAGTTTGCGGAAACTTGAAATTGACATTTCGTCTGAGTGATATTAAGCTTACAAAGAACTTAACAATTAAAGGTCTGAGTTACATTAAATCTTTACATCATAAAAACTGGCACTTTTTGTCACTGTGATTCTGTGGAACTGCCTCCTGTGGAATAAAACATCGACTTCAGATTTAAAATGTAAGAGCGAAAGAAAAGTTTAATTTAAAAGCATGCCTTATCAATTAGGAGCTGTTTGATTCAAACCGTTGGTGTTGGTCTGTATGCTATTTGTATCACAGCGGGCTTATCCAATTGAATTGTGAACCTTTCGTTATTAGATTTGACGTTCTTTGTCTGTCACAGGAAATCTAAAGCTCTTCCTCTGTTTAAATCGCATTGGTTCAATGTACCGGAAGTGATAGGTTAATTAGAGAGTTCTTACGTGTAGCGACATACCGGAAGTGACATGTTAGAGTGGAGCGTTCGTACGTATAGCAACATACCGGAAGTGCTAAATTAGGAAGAGCGTTCTTACGTGTATCAACATACCGGAAGTGACATTTTAGAGTAGAGTGTTCTTACGTGTACAAGCAACATACCGGAAGTGATAGGTTAAGTAGAGAGTTCTTACGTGTAGCGACATACCGGAAGTGACATGTTAGAGTGGAGCGTTCGTACGTGTAGCAACATACCGGAAGTGCTAAATTAGGTAGAGCGTTCTTACGTGTATCAACATACCTGAATTGACATTTTAGAGTAGAGTGTTCTTACGTGTAGCGAGCAACATACCGGAAATGATAGTTTGTAGGGAGTTCTTACGTGTAGCGACATACCGGAAGTGATAGGTTAGAGTAGAGCGTTCTTATGTGTAGATGCTGGTAAGCTTCAAGCCCTCTATCTTATTGCATTGATTTGACTGTTTCTGAGGGTTAATATTACAGTTTCATTGTCATAGATTTAGGCAGAGAAGATCAACAACCAGGTTAACCACGTTTGAACGCCGTTAAACGGTCACGTCACAATACAAACTGCAAGAACGAAGCTTTGTCATCAGAGTTTGGCGTTGAAAATGGGAACACAACACGCGGGTTAAGACTGAGGAATTTTGAAACACAAAGGGGATGTCTGTAATTTATGCTAATTGCTAACGCTGAATGGTTGGTCATTTCTGATGTGGCAAGTCATACAACTGTGGTAGAAGGGAATCGTCCGTCTCTAATGTAAGACAAGAAAAACGTCATGGATATGAGCAAAAAAAAAACTTCTCAGGGTTTTTTGAGACTTCCTTGTCAGAGAAAGGTGACATGAACAGTCCCCCTGTACAGTATACTCCATCACAACAGCTGTTGGAATTCTCACATCTTCTCTGATCCAACCAACTCAGGGTGAAGTCTCTCATTCTTGGGTAATGTACTGTAACGTCAAAATAGTCCATTGTCATGGAAACTGATTCCCTTTTAAAATCCTTTATGATGAGTCTGTAGTTATTTAGGAATGATGGGACTTAGTGCTATCAGAAGCATGGACAAGTAAATGGAGGAAACAGATTTCACCTCTTACAAAGCAGAGCCTATCTCACTCATAATTGTTCTATGAGAGACTGTTTAAGATGTTTAAAATTATCCCGATGATACCATTGAAAAAACATATGATATCGGGTCGAGACTGTCTCAAATCTGTCAGCGTTCGGTCAGTCGGGCGTGACGACGGGTTGCAGGGCCGAAAGGTTTCTGAGTATTAGTAAGGTATTAAGCAAAGCTTACCACTGAGATATTGACAGGGCCAATAGTTGAAACACAACTGAAAATGCCTACTGAAAGATCCACTGATAAAGAAAATGGTATTATCATATTATGTGTACTTTTAGAAAAATATTGAGAAAGATGGAAACGCTCAACGGAATTCCAGATAGTGAAATGTTATACTTCTGACGAATAAATGTTTACAGTGTAGAAAGAAAGTAAAGAAGTAAGTAACATGTTTTTTGTATTGAAATAATGCTTTCTTTTCTCAAACATTTAAATGTCTAGCAACGGAAATTTATTTTGAAACTGAAGTTAAATAAGATTTTCTTACCTTTCATTTTATTTTATCTGAACATTTGCCGTACAGATAGCTGGCTGAACATTTCTTTATGACAAGCAGAACTCTTAAATCTACCGTTCAATATTCCTATTTTGTTAAGAGCCAGCAAATCTTAAAGTACAATATTCGAAATAACCCCCAACCTTAACTATAAAAGTATTTAAAACACATTTCAAGGATAATTCGGGTTTAGTTTTGGAAACTTCGGAATATCTACCGCATACCAACAGCAGTGTGAATGCCCTCTACCTAAAATCAAAAATCTAACACGTGACATGACAAAGATACTGTTAGCACCTTCACACACAAAAGAGTTCTGACTTGTTTGTGTACTAAACCTGTCATATGGTCTTGGTCTGCGCGTGAAAACAACGCCGGTCAACAGACGCCCGAGTGAGCCGAAGGAAATCCAAACCCGTTGACGGAGTTTCCAAAATGGCAAACATCTTCTGTGTCGGAGATGTAGTAGAGGAGAGCTTTGAAGGAGAGAATCTTCTAGTTCCGAAACCGAAGACTATGTCTACTGTATTGTAACTAATCTACAGATAAACCTGTGACCAAATTATATTTTAGACAAAGATACCAGAAAATCCTATAAAGTTCCTGTTCCGGTATATAAAATGTTCATTCGGAAAATGTTTTTATTCAGTTCGTTGACTTCGTCGTTTTATTTTACTCGAAATTGAGTTACAACATTTATGAAACTGAAGTTCTTAATTATTATCGTAGATGTCTCACAAAATGGAGAATAGAGTCGATATACATGAAAGAGATTTTTCAAAATCTTGCTTAAATACTAAAACCATTTAAAAGTCTATACTTTTGAGATCATTGTAACTCTGCAACATGTTGGCAGTGGTGTTTTAAATACATACTCTCTCAGGTACCCTGAATAATAAAAGGACCCAATCAGATGGATTTATATAAATCATGTTAATGTATTTTCGGATTCCATTTTCTTTGTACTGTAAATTACTTAAATTTCGCGAATATTTTATTTCGCGGACGTACTCTCTAGACACATTCGCGAATACATTATTTCGCGATCGATGGTCTAGAAATTACTTTAAAATCGCAAAAGGTGAGCTATGAGAGACATGGACTTTGTGAGTCTCCGATATCAGTATTTATGTCAAAATGGATGTCATTCAGCGTTATTTCATGTAAATAGTTGCGAGAATTTGAATTCGCGATTAGTCCTCCTCGTGGGTTAACGCGAAAATAAATCCCGCGTGAAATATAATTGATTTATAGTATTTTTTTTAATTATGATGTAATTCTCATTACTAATATATGTATGAAGCAAAGATATATGTAGCAATGGTGCCTCTACTAAAATTAGCCCTTGGTGGTATTTTGGTTTATATACAGCAGGAGGTTTGTGATATGTTTATACATTTAGCCCTTGTCTTCGGTAATATCTAGTGTTATTAATACTTGTAGCGTTGATACTTTGACATTAACAATAACCAATAGTTTGTGTCGGTGTATCGCGAACAAATCAACTTCATGACAACTCTTGTATCGCACGAATGGTCTGAATTACACAACCTCGCAATGCAGTGTAAGCACTTAATAGACGAGGACCAATTCAGGTTACGGTAAATACGTGGCGAGAGGGGGCGTAGTTAGTTAGGACAAGAAATATCAGAGGTCGGTGGACGG
The DNA here is from genome assembly GCF_031769215.1 of Ylistrum balloti. Taxonomy (NCBI): domain Eukaryota; kingdom Metazoa; phylum Mollusca; class Bivalvia; order Pectinida; family Pectinidae; genus Ylistrum; species Ylistrum balloti. The sequence goes on from NW_026781888.1 coordinate 2,022,112, forward strand.
GAGACAATAGCTCATTAGAGAGTTAGGCAGAAGAAAATTATCTTGGACGGCAGAAATTGTTTCAAATGGCAATAGGTGGATGGCGGTGAGGTTCATGGGCCTGACAAAATCTACAATAAAGAAAAGCAGGGGTTTTATAGGCGAAAAATATAAAAAAAAAAAAAAAAAGATAGAGAAGAAATGTCTGGTGTTTTTGTGTTTATGGACAGACTTAAGAGAATATATGATTAGAATAAATGGCACGTGTTTGTGGACGGACGTGAGAGAATGAATGGCACGTGTTTGTGGACGGACGTGAGAGAATGAATGGCACGTGTTTGTGGACGGCCTTTAGAGAATAAATGGCCCGTGTTTGTGAACGGACGTGAGAGAATAAATGGCCCGTGTTTGTGAACGGAGGTGAGAGAATAAATGGCACGTGTTTGTGGACGGCCTTTGGAGAATAAATGGCCCGTGTTTGTGAACGGACGTGAGAGAATAAATGGCCCGTGTATGTGAACGGACGTGAGAGAATAAATGGCCTGTGTTTGTGGACGGACTTTACAGAATAAATGGCCCGTGTTTGTGAACGGACGTGAGAGAATAAATGGCCCGTGTTTGTGAACGGACGTGAGAGAATAAATGGCCCGTGTTTGTCAACGGACTTTAGAGAATAAAAAATGGCCCGTGTTTGTGAACGGACGTGAGAGAATAAATGGCCCGTGCTTGTGGACGGACTCTAGAGAAGAAGAAATGGCCCGTGTTTGTGAACGGACGTGAGAGAATAAATGGCCCGTGTTTGTGGACGGACTTTAGAGAAGAAGAAATGGCCCGTGTTTGTGAACGGACGTGAGAGAATAAATGGCTCGTGTTTGTCAACGGACTTTAGAGAATAAACGGCTCGTGTTTGTGGGCGGACTGGATAATCTGCTATAAAAGAAATATCTCTATGATCGGAGAATGATGAGGTTGATGAAATGTATAGATTGTTTTTAATGGAAGCGGTTGGCAGTTATTGGATGGCTGCAATGTTATTAGGCTGTAGATATTCTATTCAGTGTAAGAAATACAAGGAATTGAATGGTGGATGGGTTAGATTCTCTACAATGGAAGAAATAGTTGGGCTTTATTGGGCAGAGAGAAAATTAACAACATAGGAAATGCAAGGATCTTGTGGGCGGAAGTGAATATCTACAACGCCGAGAGATTGGTGTGTTAGAGGGAGAGAATATTTACAACATGGGGAATACCAGGGACTTGGTGGGCGGAAGAGAACATTTACAATGCCAAGAGGTTGGTGTGTTAGAGGGAGAGAATATTTACAATATAGGAAATGCCAAGAGCTTGGTGGGCGGAAGAGAACATCTACAACGCCAAGAGATTGGTGTGTTAGTGGGAGAGAATATTTACAATGTAGGGAATGCCAGGATATTGGTGGGCGGAAGAGAAAACCTACAACACCAAGAGAGAGAATATTTAAAAAAAAATATAGGATATTCCAAGAGATTGGTGGGCGGCAGAAAACATCTACAATGCCAAGAGAGGCAATATTTACAATTTAGGATATTCCAGGAGATTGGTGGGCGGAAGAAAATATCTACAATAGAAGAAGTGCCAGAGGGTGGTTGATAGGTGGGAGAGAATATTTAATATAGAAGAGAGATAAGCGTATTTCATGAGATGAAATAATGGGCCATGCGTTTCGGTTTGGAACAAAATCTATTCCAGTCAGACGCCATACAATCAAACACATGGCAAATATAATATAATTTTAATTAAATCAATTGATCATTTATTCTCTTATCAACATAATGGAATGTTTCCTGTTTCTAGTGGTTACCTCCACAGCTCAAGGTTGATGTTGGCACTTAGTAACAGGATTTTTATAGCAGGTTCGTCATTGTTATAATAGATAAGCTAGCTGGGTGCGTGTGTCCGCTATCAGACCAGCGCTCGACCAATTATCCATGACAAAATGATTCTGTTTTCTGAGGCCGAAACAAATTATTGCTTACTGTAATCTTCAATCAGATGTAAAGCAATGAACTGAATAGTTTTGGAAATTAGCGATATGATTCTTTTGAATAAAGTACACAAGTTTATTGTGCAAGGAAAAGTTCTGTTAGAAGATTAATAGTGCTATCTCTATCAAACGCTACGTAAGAGACGACTACCAATTCCAAATCACTTTATATACTCTAAGTTTTGTTTCATAACTAAGTGAAATATCAACGCTGTATGGGGTTACGTTGGTACTGGGAAACATGACAGGGCTTTGAAAGTGCCGTGTGAGGGTCTAGGTCGAGGACTATAAATGGGGCTAATTAGGGGCTCAGAAGGGCTAGGTAGGTGGATTGGATTTAAATAGGTTTATGTAGGGAATATGTAGGGGTTACAGAGGGGGCTTAGTAGATACCGTGTGTTCAAGGACATGTGTGACCACTACAATGAAAGCAACATGGGGGCAGGTCAAGGATAAGGTAAAGAGCATGGAGAGGCACTGCAATTAAACAGGGACCCATCGAGAACATGGGGGCAGGTCAAGAATAAGGTAAAGAGCATGGAGAGGCACTGCAATTAAACAGGGACCCATCGAGAACATGGCGGCAAGTCAAGAATAAGGTAAAGGGCATGGAGAGGCACTGCAATTAAACAGGGACCCATCGAGAACATGGGGGCAAGTCAAGAATAAGGTAAAGGGCATGGAGAGGCACTGCAATTAAACAGGGACTCATCGAGAACATGGGGGCAGGTCAAGAATAAGGTAAAGAGCATGGAGAGGCACTGCAATTAAACAGGGACCCATCGAGAACATGGGGGCAAGTCAAGAATAAGGTAAAGGGCATGGAGGGGCACTACAATGAAAGGGGGACCTTTCGAGAACATGGGGACAAGTCAAGAATAAGGTAAAGGCATGAATGTTGACTGCATGAAAGGATCACTCTAGTAAATATGGGGGCACGGCAAGGGCACCAGCGGATGCTTTTCAAGCGGACACAAAAAACCCACAGAAAACTGACATGAAAACAAAAAAAGAATGATATTTTATTCCTTGTCCTGTCCCGTTTTTATCACAGCATCATTTTCTAAATATATTTTTCATTGCATCCTTTGTTCTCTTATTTCAGCACATTTTACCCTGTTCTATTGTTACACGTGTCTGCCAAATGCCCCGCCCTTTGAAGTAATATAGATACTTAATGCACGTTAATGGGACCCTAACTTATGCTATAACTTGTGCTTGGCTCGTGGCTGACTGGTCGCTCAAGTTTTATTTCCTCTGATAGAGAATAAAGAGCTCATGTCTTGGAAGGTGTGAACAGATCAGTTATGTGTAAATTTCTCCCTACTTCTGCCAAACGTTTCATTTCGGCTTGGTACCTATTCTGTTACATGTTACCACAAAACAGATTATATTGATTTGACGTTTATATATAGGTAGCATTTATTGAGGATATACCACGACAAGTGTCACCATGGAAATATCAACCTCTGTATTAACAACACAAAAGTGAGCCAGACCTAAGCAAAAAGTGACAGCAAAACAGTTAACTATTATTAGCAACCTCCTGTCGACATTTTTGTGTCTAGTAAATGTGAAAAGCAATATGCACTGCAACAGTAAAAATAAAAGTGCAAAAGACTAACAATGAAGCATCGAATTTAAATAATTGAAGGATATGTATTATGTTTGCATGATCGTTCTCTTCGCCATAAAAGTTAATTTACAATGTAGATCCTGAGAGGCATATAAATGGCTTGTAAAAACTTATGATTTTAAAAAGTATTACAAATCGGAGGGAAAAACGCTTAAGGGAAAAATTGAATTTAAATATCAAAGGCGCCCGCTATTTTTATTTTAACTAAATTATACGAGAAAAAGAGAAACATTTAACTTTCCACCTTTCTCATTCAACGTGATTTATCCGCCTTTTGTTCTCTGTCTTGTTACGTCAGTGACACAAATACATCACACGTTCCTGACATTTAAACTGACCGTCCAGGACAAAGATACCACTGTTGATTATTCCAGTATGGTGTAATCCCGTTTTTTCTCGATGACTCGGAGTTTTGTATAATAGACCCCGACAACAATGTGAAATGACAAGTGTTTTCTGATCGTCTGAATACGAACAACTGATGGTGCCAACAATCTTGGTATTGCCATGGAGACCTATGACCTTTTGACATATCTGCATCTGGTTGCGAGGCTAGAGTTAAATCCGGGCATTTATGAGGGACATTAATGACATATTGGAGGAACAGACGGAATCCACCAACAGGTGCCTTCTAATGTTTCTCAACATTTATGGCGTGAATTGGTGTGAATGTCCCGCCTTTCTCGCTGGTTGGGTAACCGATCTTAATGTGAAGAGAAACTTGTCTTTGTTGCAACACACAGAAACTGTGTTAAGGTCAAAGATCGACCAGGAATTTCAAAAATAGCCTTTTGATTAAAATCACGAGGAAATGCTTACAGAAACACACTTCAAAGATTTGTTTACTGCCTGTTCAAGGCTTGAAAATATTGATTACATAGAGTTTGTGAACAAGGTACGTATAAGTTTGGAGACCAATGGTAAACTTTGATAAAGATATTGGCGTTTCTTTGAATGGTTACGTTAGTCATTCAAATTTATTTCAAATGTTTACATTCCTGACGATAAAAACAAGTTTTCGGCAAGAAGATTGAAATTATAATTTTTAGGAAAAAAAGTAAGTATATCAACCATTTGTCAAATAAATGTACTGGTCAATTTATGTCAAACTTCTCTCTGTAATAAAATGGATCAACGATTTGGCAAAATATTTTATTAGTGCTACATTGTATGTGAAAGAAAGAAATCAGACAAACGTTTACAAGAGAATGATTGACAATTCAAACTTTTATAGGACAAAGATTGATTAATGAAACGTCTCTATGAGAGTGATGATTTCTGACGAGCCATTTTAGAATGGATTACATGCCGTTGATTTCATCCATGTACGAAAATTGGAGGATAGAAAGGGCACTTAGACAGGTAATCCCATCTAACATGCTTGGAAATTGATGTAAACGTGTGAGATAGAAAGCCCTATTAAGGATATAGACAAAAACATTATCAAGATGGAAATGGGTTTTACTTGATAAAATGACAACTTGAAAGTGTCCTGGCCGCTGTCTTAGACGTTTGTCTTCGTGTGATTGTAGCCGTAATATATTAGATTTACTTTTTCTCCTGACGAGATTTTGTTTTTATTTTAATGGAACAGAACGAGGGAAAATATGTTATGATTTACCATGGGGCAGTAAAACTACTATGTGGATAAAAACGTTACAAAAGGCAAGGATAATTTGGCCTAGAAAAACAGAGCTTCACTATGAACGTATAAATTAGGCCACCAAAGATGTAAGGAGATGAACTAGAGCGTCGGATACCAGTAATAACACTAGCTATAATTCTGGACAGACCACATTGCCTCTCTAATGGGAAGCACCTTTCTTCGTCACAGCATTGTGTGCTTGACGCAATACTCCTTACTACAGGTTCTAATAATCGACCCGAAAATTCCGGATCTCAGTTAACAGCTTTTATTATACTTGTAGATATTTTTTGAGATTTTTGATAAGACTTTTCATTTTTTTTTTTAGTTTTAGTTGATTACAGGGTCGTTGTGTTATTTGATGACGCAAGTTTCTTTGTAAGAGTAGAATTACTTGTTCGAAAGGTGGTGGAAAGTTCGGAGGTATCAAATGTTTTTGAAATCTGGTGTCGGATGTAATGGTCGGATATGAAGATCGTTAAAGTTGTGTCCAATTAAGTGTGTACATCCTCCATGTATGTTCTTTGTCAGAGAAACAAGTTACATGTTCAGTAGCCATTGGGCAACCTTCCGGGACCACCCTCAACACGTGCTGTAAGTGGAAACATCCATCCAAACAACATAACCTATCACTCCTTATGTGCTCTCGTCTTATACTACTTCCGCGACAAACCATGCGTCTTAATCAGAAACGTTGGAGAGACATGTTGAGCATAACTAATGTTTTTCGATTCAGTATTGAAATATGAATCTTCCTGGCGCCCGTCACTGTAACAGGTCAATTGTCTACCTCTTTTATAGGGGAATCTGATGTTGTTGTAAGTCTGCTTTTTATCAAAATAAAACTGCTGAGTGTCGGTATACCAGAAATAGTATGTGTATAGTTTTTTAGAGTCAAAATATGTATTTTCTTTTCACATGGAGAACTTGGAATGTCCAATAAGTGGGGTGCCAAAACTCAGGCTATATCCTAATTGAAAAAGACATCAGTTAAATAGACTGACGCTGTTTACCGTAAGTCCGAAGTGCGAGTATTTTGTGATGTAACATCGAGCTCCAAAATCAGATGCCAGTCGTATGAACCCTAATCTAATCCTGGATATTGTCATTCCACCAATCTTACATGGAACAACTGGGATACTTCCAATCTCTCCAAATTCTATGATTTTTTCAACAGTTGAAAACCAGCAAAATTGTCGGATCTTTTTTAAAATAGGTATATGATTATTCCGGTTCTCTTACGTCGTCTTAAATCTACGGAGAGACAGAACACTGACAGATATCACTTTGCTGTTTTATCACGTAATATGCAATTGAATTACTGATAAACATATCAAATTGGTTTACCGTTCCAATAACAAACACCCAGACGGATGTGTCCTGTGTTTCAGAGAAATTCTAGAAACTTGCTCTGTTCTGTGATGTGTACCTTCGGGCAGGAATTCATACAAAGCCTTTGGACCTTTCTATTGGCAATGGGATTACTACAACCCTTTGGTCTTTTTTCTATTTTGTGCTTGGATGTACAAATACATCAGATGTTTTTGGTGTTCTTTTTTTCATTTTGCAACAGTTACGCATGTACAGCGGGAACATTTTCCATTACGAACACACGTAATAACAGTTAAAAAACTTTTTCACGTGCGCACATAGTGTCGACAGTGTGCAAATATTTATTATTACGAGCGCACGTTTTACAGTTGTGTTATTTCCTATCTATTCCATGCCTACAAGCCCTTTGAACCTTTACTTTCTGTCGATTTTTTCCCCATTTTGTGACAGGTATCCGATTTTTCCTCTGTGTAGAGAAGTTCACGTGCATATTTTTTGTATTGTGTTTTCCCCGATTGGACTGTAATTCAGTTGAACGCAGACACGCCTTTAACTCCTACATGGCTGTAACGATCACGTGATCTAACTTTATCCCTGTCTACAAACAAGTGTTTAACGGCTTCTCAATATAGAATTGTCCTTTTTGGGTACTTTAGGGGTCAGGGACCAACAAACAACCCGCCGAGTGAGTGATATACGGCCCCGGTAATATGTACCAACAGGGGACATTTCCCCATGTGTAATTAACCTTTGTAAAAATAGATCGAAGGTTTCATGAGAAAAGTGACGTCACGAAATTATAGCAGTCTTAAACTGGCAACTGTTAGACTTCAGCTCAGTTCATTGATTTTCAGGAAGCGACATGTAGGCAAAGAAACTATGGTATATGGAACAGACCTGAACAAAATATATCAAAGTATGCAAAAAATGGATAATTCCTCTTTGTTTTGATTCGAAAAACTATGACATTCCTGCAAGCAATGAGTTGATTTCCAAGAGTAAACTGTATAAAGTAGACCTCCTGCTATGAAATTATTTTGTTATTTTAAAACTGCAGCGTTGGCTTCCACTCAATTTCAACAACCCTGCTGCGCTTGGATGAAGTATTGTAGCTTGCATTTTGTAATTCACAGTGTGAAATTATTCTTTGTTGGTGGAGGTCAGACCCCAAGTATTTAGCACTGTACGGCATTCCCGATTAAGGCCGTTTAGTATCTTTCTCAGGCGATCTGTTACCACTTAAGGGAAAATTGTTACCACTATAGGGAAGTACCACGATAGAGAATAATTTTACCACAAAAAGTATTGTTGTCACCGCTACAGGGAATGCGGTAACCGCTATAGGGAATGTTGAACCGCGTTAGGCAATATTGTCACCGCTTAAGACAATATTGTCACCGCTACAGGGAATGTTGAACCGCGTCAGGCAATATTGTCACCGCTACAGGGAATGTTGTAACCGCTACAGTGAATGTTATAACCGCGTTAGGCAATATTGTCACCGCTACAGGGAATGTTGAACCGCTTTAGGCAATATTGTCACCGCTATAGGGAATGTTGTAACCGCTATAGGGAATGATGTAACCGCTATAGGGAATGATGTAACCGCTACAGGGAATGATGTAACCGCTTCAGGGAATGTTGAACCGCTACTGGGAATGTTGAACCGCGTTAGGCAATATTGTCACCGCTACAGGGAATTATGTTACCGCTACAGAAATTACATTTTCACTACAGGGAGTGTTGTGACCGCGATAGTGGATGACGTAATCGGTACAGGGAATGACATTACCTCTGCATGGCATGACGTAACCCCTACGTGGAATATTGTGACCGCTATAGAGAATGACGCAACCACTACAGGGAATATTGTGACCGCTATAGGTAATGACGTAACCACTACAGGGAATATTGTGACCACTACATTGAATGTTGTGACCGCTATAGAGAATGATGTAACCGCTACAGCGAACGTGGTAACCATTGTAGGAAACTGTCGCTTCATGTCTTATCTGAAGGAGCGTTTGCATTTAGTATAACAAAATAAAGTACAAAACCTATACAGTAACCTTTTTACCAGGACTGGTGTCGCCATCTATATGAACTGAAAATCTATTACCAGGTATTAATATTATAACGACTACACGAAATATTGTATAATACGCCACTTGCTGTAAATTAAACATTTTTGTCACGGTTTGGATACACAAGCGACTAGCTAGAATTCTGTATAACTATCACATTCATGTCTTATGCTTGTGTGGCTTTGCCGTCTTCATCGATCCTGTCCCCATTATAGATTCCAATTTTGGAAATCCAAGCACGTTTCTTCATTGCTAAATTTAATTTTCTTGAATCACAAATTTTTGGAATTTGATTTTCCAGAAATCTGTGCGCTATCATGATCAGCCGAGCTAGAGACATACCCTTCGGCTGTTGTATTATCTAGTGAAAATGATTGCTCGTGCATTTAGCGGCACGCCATCTATCGGCGGAATGATTGAATTATCTCCCTTGAAAACTTAATTTAATCACGTTTCATATGTATGGCTTATAGGTATATTTAAAACTGAAGATGAATTTGTATATAGCATTAAAAGAAAATTGAATTGATGTTCAATTTCTTTTGAAAACTCAAATGCAATATAGGGCTGTATGTAATCGGTGAATATATCGTTTCAGGGCTTCTAGTTCTTCTTCGCTTGAATTGAAAGTGGTGTTCAAATTAAAAGGTAGGAAACAATAATAAATTATACAAATTCTCGGCTGAAGTCTTAATCTCGTTCCTTTCCGATATTATGCATCATCAGTAGTAAACCTAATATTATAAAGCGACCACAACTTTCTCTCGAGTGATGAAATTGAGTCTTTTCTTTGGTGTATTACAATTCATATAAACGATCAAATTATTGCGTCTGAACATGAATAATTCTTTCTTTTAACAGTTGTAATGGTTCTTTGTCAATGTGTAATGGATCGTTGTCAATGTGTAACGGTTCTTTTTCAATGTGTAATGAATCTTTGTCAATGTGTAATGGATCTTTGTCGATGTGTAATGGATCTTTGTCGATGTGTAATGAATCTTTGTCAAAGTGTAATGGATCTTTGTCGATGTGTAATGGATCTTTGTCAATGTGTAATGAATCTTTGTCAATGTGAAATCGATCTTTGTCAATGTGTAATGAATCTTTGTCAATGTGTAATGGATCTTTGTCAAAGTGTAATGGATCTTTGTCGATGTGTAATGGATCTTTGTCAATGTGTAATGAATCTTTGTCAATGTGGAATGAATCTTTGTCAATGTGAAATCGATCTTTGTCAATGTGTAATGAATCTTTGTCAATGTGTAATGGATCTTTGTCAAAGTGTAATGGATCTTTGTCGATGTGTAATGGATCTTTGTCAATGTGTAATGAATCTTTGTCAATGTGGAATGAATCTTTGTCAATGTGAAATCGATCTTTGTCAATGTGTAATGGCTCTTTGTCAATGTGTAATAGATCTTTGTCAATGTGAAATGGATCTTTGTCAATGTGTAATGGATCTTTGTTAATGTGTAATGAATCTTTGTCAATGTGTCATGGATATTGTGTAACAGATCGTGGTAAGTGTGTAATGGATCGTTCCAAGTGAGGAATGTGTTGATTTCAAGTGGAATCAGGAACGACTGTGCAAGACGTATATAAATATATCTTTCCGTTTCACATATTTTCCCAAATTTTATTTGCCTCCTATTTTGTGCCAGATACAGCTTTCAAGCACGTGTTCACGTGATGTACATACAGGTTTTTTCGTATCTGAGCTATATTTTAGCAACATATTAAGACATATAATTTACAGCTCGTTGTTTCCCTCTGTATCGCTGCTAGACTGACCGATACCGGTCAATGGCCGATGTCACGTAACCGGACAAAACGACTACTGTAGATAGATCTTTTCCCGGTTTTATACTGCAACACTATTACGTTATGGGCCTTTAAAGGTCAAGAAGTATTCCCCGGGGTTAGCCAAACTTCACATCTTACTCACAGGAAATTGATGCGATTGAAGCAAAATACTGATAAATTCTTGTTTATGTCACCATTTCAAACGAATTTCAACGTCAAACCAACAAAATGGCTTCTGAATAACTGAATTGAAGGAAATCCACGGAGGACCATTTGCCTTTCATTTATGGAGACGCGGGAATCAAGATTCAGAAACAACTTTACTTAATGTGCATTCTTGTCTACTAAAGCTCACGCACTTTGGGTATGTAATAAAATGAATCGACACGTTACTGGGCTTTCACATACAAAAACCATGTGTGTTTTAAGACAGCACTTTTACAAACGAGAGTTATTCCCCCTGCAGGAGGTCTCCGATGGCGACATGTAAATATTGTTCAGTTTTTTCATGTAGTCCGTTTGGATTTATGGATTTTGGAAAAGAGATTTGTCTCCCCTGTAGGAAGTCTCAATAATTAATCCCCTTACAGATGCTTGACCGGAAGTAGAATTTAATTCAATATAAAATGAATGCCAACGTGATATCTAGGGTTTTTGTGCTTTTATATTTTATGTTATCTATGTGAGTGTTTATAAGGTGAAAGGCGCGCTTTATACAACATTTTGGAGCAATTTCGCATTTTGACCTTATTTTTTATGCGAGATTCAGGCTACAGCGTTAACAATTTCAACGCCATTTCCTCATGTCTACGTAAGATTCTTCTCCTTGTGTAAAACTGTATCCCCATGATTGACATATTTTAATTGTTTGAATTCTGACTTGATGGACCGCTTTTTCCTGATTTTTAGGGCTCGAAATTAAATATTTCAACTTGATTTTTGAAATATTGTCTATTCGAATTAAAAGTACGAAAACTAAAGCAGGAATCATGAAAATTGGTCTGACAGGAATAAAGTCCTCACAAGTTAAGTTCTAAACGATGTTCCAATAAACGATTTAAGACATTTCTCAGAAATGTTTGGTTGCTAAGCAGCGATGAATTCGTTAAATTAAATGAAACTTATACATTTGGACATTAAGTTTCTTAATGTTTCTTAATATCCAAGTATCATACCATAACCTTTAAAAAAGTTCACCGCAAAAATAAGAAGCAGTGTATGTTATTCAAGACCAGATGAAGAATAATAGGTTAAAAGGAATTATTTTCTGTTACACATATTCTGACGCCTGTACCAAAAAAACAGAGGTGCATCTGTATATTGATTTTTTTTAAACTTTTGAATTACTTTCTAAAATGGTACTTTTCCAGAAATCATCACTAGAACAAAAGTTTAATGCCGGATTTTTTTCTCACTTCACACGGGGACACAGTACATCAACAATTATTCTCTGTACTCTAAATCTACAGGCGGCGACAAAGTCTCTAGTTTATCCTATTGTAGGAAAATAAAGATCTTTTTCTTATATAGAAAATTAACCTTCGGTGATTGTCAGTACAATGTTAGTACAGTTTTAGTACAGTGTCTGTCAGTACAGTGTCTGTCAGTACAGTGTTAGTACAGTGTCTGTCAGTACAGTGGCAGTACAGTGTCTGTCAGTACAGTGTCTGTCAGTACAGTGTTAGTACAGTGTCTGTCAGTACAGTGTCTGTCAGTACAGTGGCTGTCAGTACAGTGTCTGTCAGTACAGTGGCAGTACAGTGTCTGTCAGTACAGTGGCAGTACAGTGTCTGTCAGTACAGTGTTAGTACAGTGTCTGTCAGTACAGCGTCTGTCAGTACAGTGTCAGTAGAGTGTCTATCAGTACAGTGTCTTTCAGTACAGTGTCTTTCAGTACAGTGTCAGTACAGTGTCTGTCAGTACAGTGTCTAGTACAGTGTCTGTCAGTACAGTGTCAGTACAGTGTCTGTCAGTACAGTGTCTGTCAGTACAGTGTCTGTCAGTACAGTGTCAGTACAGTGTCTGTCAGTACAGTGTCTGTCAGTACAGTGTTAGTACAGTGTCTATCAGTACAGTGTCTGTCAGTACAGTGTTAGTACAGTGTCTGTCAGTACAGTGTCTGTCAGTACAGTGGCAGTACAGTGTCTGTCAGTACAGTGTCTGTCCGTACAATGTCTGTCAGTACATTGTCTAGTACAGTGTCTGTTAGTACAGTGTCAGTACAGTGTCTGTCAGTACAGTGGCAGTACAGTGTCTGTCAGTACAGTGTCTGTCCGTACAATGTCTGTCAGTACATTGTTTAGTACAGTGTCTGTCAGTACAGTGTCAGTACAGTGTCTGTCAGTACAGTGTCAGTACAGTGTCTGTCAGTACATTGTCTAGTACAGTGTCTGTTAGTACAGTGTCAGTACAGTGTCTGTCAGTACAGTGGCAGTACAGTGTCTGTCAGTACAGTGTCTGTCCGTACAATGTCTGTCAGTACATTGTTTAGTACAGTGTCTGTCAGTACAGTGTCAGTACAGTGTCTGTCAGTACATTGCCTAGAACAGTGTCTGTTAGTACAGTGTCAGTACAGTGTCTGTCAGTACATGGTCTAGTACAGTGTCTGTCAGTACAATGTCAGTCAGTACAGTAACTCTCAGTACAGTGTCTGTCAGTACAGTGTCTGTCAATACAGTGTCAGTCCAAACAGACAATCATGAACAGTGTATCAAAAGTCATATTATATAAAGAGACAGGATACTTGATAAAATTAAGGAAAATAAGTAACTTGGACAACACTTTCCCTAATTATTGACTTTAGCATCAGTGTTGTTAACTTGGTGCAGTCAGGGACGTCTACTAGAATAAGTTTCAGGGCCTTCAAATGGAAGTTTTATTTTATATGAAACATTTGTTAAAACAAAATAATTATACCCTGGGAATAAAAATAAATTACGCTCGATATTCATAAAACTATTCATTATTTTTGTTTGTATTAAAAGGATTTTAAATCTAATTGAAATAACATTAACCTAATGGGCCATGAGACAAGTGGGACCGTATAAACTTCTAATGATAAATTACCATCCCGTCATAACGCGAAGTAAGTACTGCCAGAATCACACGACTACGCATGCTCCAACATTGCGTTCCTAATGGAAAACATCGGAATGCTTGTGTTAAAATCTTGTCACAGTGCTGTCCATTCTGTATCTTCATTAAAAAAATCTATGTTGGAATTAATACGTGTCCGGTGGTCTACCATTGTCGACATTTAACTGTAAAAATGATGGGTTTTCTTCTGTAGTGATGACGCGTTTATGGGAGGTCGACATTTTTGCGCTCGGAAAGATATTTCTATCTTTTATATCGTTACTTGTAAATTACACTAAGCAGTCACTCGATATTTCTGTTATTTATCTATTTTATTTCAAACAGTTTCTAATAGAATTTGGCATTTTTGAAAAAAAAATTGTATGAAAACACAATTTTGCTATAAACATGATTCCTGGTGTCCAGAGTTGTTGAAAAACAACCATGCGCACATTAATGCTACTTTTTAGAGATGCATTGTGTATGATATTAATTTTCTATACTGCATCTAGCATCTTATTAAAAACAGTTGCATATCTTATGCACGTTCTATTTTACGGAGCTTTTAGATATAAATAAATTCGGAAAGTTGATGTAAACACAAACAAACACTAAGATCTCAATAATTTAAAGAACAGATTGAAAGTAATTGTTGAAATATTACGACTTAGAAGTATATCGAGAACTGTTCTGGTATTGCGTCTCAGATTTAGAGCAATCGGGAACTGTTCGGATATTTTGGCATAGATTTTAGATACTCGGTGAATATTCAGATATTTCCGCGATAGGTTAAGAGTATTCGGGAACAGTTCGGGTTTTTCCGGCTAAGATTTGAGATTTCCATCGTAATCAGAAAGCAATCCTGTTGTATAAGACTGGGAATTGTTTGTGGTATTTTATTTCAAAATGAGATTTATTTCGCAATTCTTCGTTTCGAGAAAAAATCATAAGGTTAGGGTTAGAAGTTCACCACACTATCCGTTCCTATTGTGGCAATTTATAAAATGTATTGCTTTATTTCAGCCTTGGATTTTTCAGCATGTAATTACTCCTTTGTGAGAGGAAAATCCCGAGAATTATCTCCCCTGATAGTATACGTCCTTCTACGTAATAGAACGCCGTAGATTCGTATATCTCATTGTCAGTATAGACGGGATATTATATAAATAGGAAGATTGACTATAAAACTAATTTGTGATTTATTGTGGGCAAACTAAATGCATATATCCCGGGATTCCCCTGATATAAACCTCCACATAGTTAAACCGATAGGGTTGACCACGGATAACTATTCCTAACAAGGAAATCAGCAGCGATGCAATCATCAGTTGTCTCCCTTGGGAATAGAAATGGCGTTATTTATGTAATGACAACGAGCCATCCACTGGAAAATGATTGCGGCTTGTAACAGTTTTCTGAGGACGACAATACTCTCAGGAAATGATCTGCTTAAGGTTTGTTTACAACTTAACGGTATTACTGTATTCCTAATGACCCTGTAACTCACGTGAAGGTTTCTGTTGAAATGTTATTTATACACGAAAATAAAACATGATTTGCACTGCATACAATTCCCCATGACCCAATGTATTAGATTTTCAGCAATTAGTAAAGGATTCATTCTGTGTGCAATCCCATGTGTATACAAAATATGGCGTCGTAAATAGAAATCCCGAGATACGCGTAATTGTTGGGTGTGCTTAGTGACGAATTTTATTGGAAAAATGTTCCTGGATCAGACATGTGATACTTGACATTATATCGCTTGATAAAGCTATATACGCCAAGAAAGACACTACACATATGTACAACGCCACGGTAATATTGTGGTCTGTATTTAACAGAACGCCAAAAAAACATTTTCATTTGAGTACTAGACTATGACGTCATCGGCATTATGACGTCATAATCGTTAATTGATGCAATAATTGCTATACATTTATCATGACAAAGTGAGTGTTATTTCGTTGTGAATGAAAATCGCTTACATTCATATTTGGATATATATATATATAGCTGACTGTCTAGATTTACTTCTAACATGTCAATTGTTCTCATGCCTTAAGGAAATGACAGTTGGCAACATGTTATACGGAGATGAATTTGAACTCAAACGATCGTTTTTGTTCTTCCTGTTCAGGGAATGAAGAAAATCTCCACTGCCAGCGTTCATGTATGCTACATATGTGCTGGTAGAGATCCCTTAAGGGCGAGAAATGCAATGCCGTTAAAACAATCTGATACTGTTTGTTAAATTTTCATTATGTCTATTCTGAATGGTAGATGTAGGATTTGACTTTCTTCCAGTTGGCAATCTGATAAAGAATCCTGTCAAATACAACGTAACTCAATGGCATACCGCAAGATACCCGTACACATTTTAGTGAAGTCCTGTCTTCTCTTTCAAACAAGACTGATATTCAGAAAACGTCTGTGTTTAATGTAGATTTATATTTAATCAGATTTCACTAGTACTTGTTCCTGAGACGGACTTGAGGATGATTGTGGTACTACGCATGTCATCAAATAAAGCGATGAGAGATTCACTTACAATTCAGATGGGACAGCACATTTTGAAAGGTCTTTATAGTCTTTCTTATCTCCCTGATTGAAGAGTTCTTAGTGATGAAGTGGATTGTCGCGATGATCATAAATGTTCCTAAAGATTTGACCTGATGACGGACTTATTTTACTAAAAGCTAAAGCGATTGATTTTACAGGGAAATCACACGAAATATCGGCGTATGCTAGAGGAAAGGAAAGTGGTATTACTTTTGAAATATGTACACTGGTCCGAAGGGAAAGGAAATTCATCTATTTATTCAGGCGATCATATAAGGAATCATATGTCGTATCCGTGAGGAAATTAACGCAAAACACTAAAGTATACTTCTCTTAAGTTAATATTAGCGTCGCTCTACCTCGCGAATAAATATGAAATATGTATCTGGGAATACAACGGAGTGTAGATTATACTCACGCGGGCTAATGCGTTCTGTCGCCATAACAGCCCTAAAATGATGCACATTTTATGCTGCTAAGCACGCTAAACGACTTTTTAAACATCCTGTGTAATTGTAAATCTATATGAAACCGAGTGACATCAACAGAAACCATTTGTCAGTGTTGGTAACGGCTGTCAGCCCCGCCCCAGAATTCCTGGGAGAAGACTAACGGCCCCTAAAATTCCCGACCCAGACACATGGCCGCGTGCCATTGTTTTTACAGTGCTTAATGACTGACTTTTACATACCAGTTACATATTTCTCCCAGTTTCTTTTCGTATTTTTTGTTTTGTTTTTTGTTTTGTAAGCTGTATTTCTGTTTATGAAATTGTCTTCCTTTGTTAAATAATTGGCGTACAGATGCATGGATTTGCCATTAAATCTGTCAATATAATCATTGAAATAATTTAGAATTAATAACACACAATGAGGTGCGTTTGGTTGTTCCGACTGCCCTTTAATAGACCTGCTCTTTCAAATAGGTTAGTATGCATGGACAACAAAAGCATACAGAATTAAAGTTGGCCATGCGTTCTTTCACTTTCTTTTCACAATTTGATCCATACGTGTGGCGCGGAAACGCTCCTAGAACCGATTGCACTGTAACAATCCTCCTTATCTATCACACTAGAGCACAATTTACTTAATGATAACTGCTCGTGGTGACGTTGTAGCTCTCGTTATTTCTCCTTCTAGAGCTTTGATCATATTCGATTCAAATTGCACAATACTTTTTTATCAATAGTTCGGGCCCGTCAATACTCCTTGCCCTTCCGCCTAATTTAATTGTCCCGAGTAAAGTTGGGGTGACTATCTCACTGAACATCATGCGGAAACCCGCCGCATACCATAGTAAACACTTGTGGCAAAATGTCTTGTCCAAAGACGTAACGACGATACAAGCTTTAAGAAACTGAAACTGGTCTAGGTAGGGGTCCAACCACAATCCACGGATCTGTTGTAAAGTACGGCTCCCGGTCATGAGCGATAAAGGATAATACATGATGAAGTCTCAACTGTGGAAATCACACATTAATATCGTTATGGCCGACAACCTGCTGTTTTGTCATGTATTATTGACAACGACTGGCCATAATCTGCTGACAGTGCCATCTGCTGGTGATGATTGACAACAGGAAAAGGGCAGATAAACCGTCTTATCTCACAAATGTCTCCATTCTATTTATAAACTAAGTGTTAATATCGCCTCCTTACCGATAAAGTTTCTATTTCCAGATTAGCCTTTCTTCAAAAATTAGCCAACCGATAAATTGGATTAAAACAACGCCAAAATGGTTCGAAAAATGTTATTTTCTCAGGAGTTTATGGACGAAATAATTACAATTCTTAATGATAGTCATCTCCTTCTCACAGCTTATGCTTTTTAAAATCCATAACCTCCTTTTAACTCTCGGCAAACCATCCAAGCGTAAAGACGGATTAAAACGAAATGAGAATGAGCTAGAAATACATTTTCTTTACAGTTGATTGCGGAAGTCATAAATCTTGTACCATTGTTAAAATTGACGGTGAGTTATATCCCTTTGTTTGTTGAATTGAGGGGAGTTATGTCCCTTTTCTGTTTCAGCAGAATTTATTATAAGTGCTTTGATAAACGTTTGTGTATAACACCGGTAGTAATTAGTAATTAATTAACTTTGAAAGTTCTTCATTAGTTGTCTGTTTGATTCATGGCTTTCCTATTGGTTTGATACTGTTCCGCTCACCGAGTCAGTAATATCACTGAATATGATATATCCAACTTACTCTCAGAGATTTTGAACTAACATTCACTACATTTTGCTATATAGCTTTATATGGTTAGTCTATCTCGGCAAATTACGTGTTCACAATGCTGCTGATATTTTCTTAATCCTGTAATGCTAGCCAAAGTCTTAAAACGAAAAAAAGGCTGAATGCAGTTTAAGGATTTGTGTAAGCCTTTTACGACATATTTAACACATCTTTCTTCAGTATGATATTTGAACCTTAAGGACTGTTGGCACATGTACAAAGCTTGAAAAAAATTTATATCATTTTACCAGTCTAAATTTCATTGGTCAGTGTAATTAATGTAATCACACTCGTCTGTTAAAAAGTCGTGATATTACAATCTTTTAACAAATTTAGGCCTGGAGCCTCATATCAGAATCTAAAGAATTTCTGGAAATCGTGTAAATTTTACAGTTAATCACGCAAGTTTCCATCCAGGTATGTGAAAATTACGAAATGTAATGAATTATGTGGTAGCGACCTCTCCATCCAGGTGTGTTTTTATGGACTACTTTATTTTATAGTTTTGATAACCTCAGTTGCCTCCTAGGCTTCAAACTTTAGGCCCTTAACATTACTGACGATTCACTGAAGAAACAGCTGTGTGGTGCAGTTTTATTTATTATTTAACTCTATTGTATTCAACTCTTAATTTATAATAAAATGTGCTCATTGACAACTGCGAGGTAGATTTGCATGAGTTCTATCCGAGATCTCTGTATGTAGATCTGTTACTATCCTTGTACTATAGATGTTTCGTGTACAACACAAGAAGCAATTCTGTAAATTGTATATGTTGTTAATAGATTGTATGTACACATATCATACCTAAAATCTGTTCCGATGATGTCGTTTTCTTGGCTAACTTGTACCAGAGACATTTATGTATGTGTATTTATGTTAACCGCACTTTTGTTGAGAGACGAAGAGAGAAGAGAAACAGAGAGAAAGAGGGCGAGAGAGAGAGCGGAGATATGGTTTGTAGATGAATACTTCAAACCTCCCTTCTTTAGCTAAGCCTGTGTCGTTCTGAACAATTTTACATAGTAATATCAGGTTAACTCTGGACTGACACAAATATGGTACAATGATTGATCCCTGCCTGACACATGCATGACGGATTTATCACGAGAGAACCAATTACTAATTACTCCCCTGCCGTCGATAATCTGTCTCCTACTGGTCAACCATATGTCTTTCCCGCAAATACACGACCGGCCACTAGGGGGTCAGAACTAGCCAATGGTCAATCGGTAGATAGGTCCACAGGTTGTTGTAATCTGGCTTCGTTCCGCTCTGTTCTGTTGTGTCTTTTTGTAGGATATGCCACGTCATCCATTCATTCTTATACAGTAAAATGCAACAAAACAAAATCATTGGGTGGATCAATTAAAATTTAAACCCGAGAAAATTATTTGCCTAGTAAATAAATGTTGACTATTAAGTCTTCTTTCTTAAAAAATGCTATACACAACCTGAAACATCTACGAATATGCAGTAATTTTGAAGCTGAAACAAATTCTTACTGTAATTTTACAACGTTTTCCGCAAAATTAATCATGAAACAAAACACAGTGAAGGGCTTGCCATGCCAGATCCTGCGACGGGCTGTCTAGAGATAAGTTGAACATTGGAAATCTATCGGGAAGGGTAATTGATACACTCAAAAGTGCTGATAATATGCATAGATAAAATAACTATCAACTTTTCAAAAGACGTGAATTTGATCAAACACGTTCTTAGTTTTTGTTATTAATCTATTAACGGATAATGTAAACTCTAAATAATTGATAAAACCGTGCCATAAAGCGGAGGGATGCCCTACAAATCCACAGCGCTGTAATTGGAGAAAGAAAAGTCAATATCAACTTCAATAAATGTAGCAGTACTCTAAGTCTAGTTTGGTCGATTTCAAATTTTAATTGGGTAATTAAAAAAAATTTTAAAAATACAAACATCGATTGTCATGTAGAGTACTCAGTAGTATATACAACAATCAGCTGATCTAATTTCAAAGTCAAACGCAAAAATGGCGAAAACCAAAATTGTGAGGCGGGGCCTGTAGCCGTGGGTCAAGCAATGAAATTACTTTTGTACAGAGAAAAAAATAAACAATATATGTAAGTTACAGTCGCGACAGATGACGAGTACTTCAGTGGGAAAGTGTAGGCGTGCAAGCATGTGACTGACAGTGATGGGCACATTACCAAGGGAGGTAACTGCTGATATGTCAACATGTTGACACCACATCAACGTTTGATGGTCTTAATGACAACGATAACAGACAGCATGGTGTTGTTTATAGTAATCGACATCAAATATATCTTTCGTGAAAAAGTTTCCAGCAAGGGAGGTAACCCACTGTCATATCCTCTTTCGTTGGAAGTAAATCATCAGAATAAGGAATCCTGATTGTTCGTTACAAAATGCTGGACGCCGTTCAAACTGTGTAATAAAGAAAAATTAACAATACATAAACTCATTTCTGTGAAACACCACAGTGATATAACGGAAATTAAAGTCATGTCATTATAAGAGACACAAAACAATTAATGCGTCGGGGATAAACTCGTATTTCATCACCATTGTTGTCACCTAGGTAACATATCCACGGAAGTAAAAAAAAAACAAATCACCTGTCAAGGAGTTTATACAAATTACTAGACAGTTATTACTATGATATGTTAATAAAGCCCCGCGGAATCTCGAGGTTCATCATCTTTTATTTACAATGGAGTCATACCTGACTTATATGATGTAACATACTCCGTGTTTGGCTGTGACCTCTGACCTCAAACAGTTTGCTTTCCCAGTTTCCGCTTATTTAATTTGTTTATGTGTCTGTCTTGATGTTTTATAACAGTTGTACGTGTTCATACATAACCCACCATTTGATAGTGATGAGGGGGGCCATTTTGTATAAGTCTATAGTGCGGCCAGAATATGAAGTCTTGGAAGGACTTCTCGATAGGATTTGGTATGACTCCCCTTTAAATGTTAAAATCTTAGACAAACCATATGATTATGATATCAGGTGGTTTCATCTTTTACAATTTCTTTTTTTGTTTTAAGTGTCATTCAGATTACGAGAGATTGACAAAAAAGTTCCGACTTCCTGGAAACAAACCAAACAAATTTCCCTAATATGATCAACCATGCTAGACAAACATAATGAAAATAATTGCCCGTCTTCGAATGTAATGTGCCTTTCTGGAAAATCATGACTAAAAATTGGGGGAAATTTATGATTAATTGAAAATCCTGTTTTTTGTTTCTGTGTAGACTGTCCCTATGATGACGTCATAACCTTAAATACTGAACAAGTGATATCAACTGTTCGGACGTCAGACATAACACTCCACAAAGCGGTCAGAAGACGTACATAACTATGTTGAGCGCCCACCAAGATTGTCTAAAATGACTAACGATGGTCAGACTTGCCCAGCTTCAGGTCTTTTTCTGTCATAGATCCTGTAATATGATTGGTGGAGAATATCGTCCCTTAGATCGTTATGAAAAAAAGCACTTTTGACATATTTGTACTTCCCTAAGGGGCCTTATGCCATTAGCCATTTATACAACCCATTTTCTTTGAGTGATAATAATCACTGTTTCTACATGTTGTGGAGTAAAAAAGTAAAAAAAAAAAAAAAAAGAGAGCAGTGTGGTGTTTCTGTTGGCGTCTAGTTGAAACAGACCTTCTGTGAATATCTTATAGTTTTCTTCTTAAATAAAATTAAAAAAATAAAAGGCATTAGGCGGAACATCAAAGATAACCATCTCCATTGTGAAACAACCATATGTGATGACATTTAGCTAGAAACACCTGAGAACTCTACAAAGGGAGGTCACCACATCATCTGATTGGCTTTATCGGCCGTTAGATCTGCGATAATTCGTTTTTTATCTCGTTTTAGTCAGTGAAATATTTACATGATATCACCTGTTAGAGGCAGGTGTAATGTTAACAGGTAGTACGTGATAACATAATCACGGCAGCCAGGCCAGCATCATGTATGACTTTTCAAGAAATTTAAATACGCGCAAAAAATATGAAGTCAATATTGAATTACGTCAAGAATTGTCATTTTATTACGGCAGATTTTCTAATGTTATTTTAAAGCCATAAGCAAACTTTGTAGCTCGATTCTGAGTGGCACACACTCTCTGTGATATTTCTTTTTGTAAATTTTCTTTTATATTTTATTTTTTCAAAACGACACAAAAGCTACTTATCATATTTACAAATAACTGATACCCGGGGTATTAAAAATGTAATCTTTAAAGAAAGTGGAGTGAAATGTGTCTTTTCCTGGATTATGGAAGACGTAGATGTGCAATCGGTAGAAAACTTTATCACAAGACTTTTCCTGAGGAGCAAGGAAGTAAAACGTAGCCAACAACAGGATGAATGATTAAAAGAAAGAAAAAATTCAAAGTGAAACCACGTGTTCCCTTCACATGAAATAGTCAATAAGTTTTCATGATTTGTAGGTGCTATCTATTTCTACCTACTCGTGGATTGATTTAAATACCTACAACCCTACTGGTACAACTCCCGTTCCCGAAATATCAGATTTTACCCCCAGACCATCCCTTCATTGACAAATCTTTCCATTTATCTAACATCATCAGCTTCCGTGTTAATTCAGGTTAGACTCTTCAAATGTTGAAAAACTTTTGAAAACGTTCCTCCCTCAGACCCTTCAAGTACACAAACCTCCATCACTGATAAACCCTATATATAATGTTGGCTCAAATAACAAAGTCAGTGCACAGTTTTAACACCCTTTTTGTTGCTGAAACCTGATTTTTGTTTAAAAAATCGAACCTATATTCCCTCGTTCAAACATCAAATCATAAAGGTTTTCTCAAATCGAACTTCATCCCTCACTCAAGTCTAAATGTCAGTTCAAAAACATTTCTTTATCAAGTTTACCTGACTAAAATTACCCGTCCCAAACCTTACAAATCTTGAGCATCATCCACCCCAACGTTATTCGACTTTAACCTTATTGCTAACAAAGTCTCTCCATCCCAAACTTATTGCTTAAAAAGTCTCTCCATCCCAAACTTATTGCTTACAAAGTCTCTCCATCCCAACCTTATTGCTTACAAAGTCTCTCCATCCCAAACTTATTGCTTACAAAGTCTCTCCATCCCAAACTTATTGCTTACAAAGTCTCTCCATCCCAAACTTATTGCTTACAAAGCATCTCCATCCCAACCTTATTGGTTACAAAGTCTCACCATCCCAACCTTATTGGTTACAAAGTCTCCATCCAAAACCTTATCCGTCTCGCATTACTCGTCTCATGCAATGTTCATGTCATGTTTTTCAAATATTTTTTTATACCAAAGCTTATTTTTTCGTATTAAACAATTTTCGGTGCTCAAGCGATATTATTTGTCAAATCCTTTTTGAGCAACTTTTCTGTATGTTCTGTTTACTCAAACCTCATTTCTCACCACAATAATCATCAATGCCGAAACCTCCCTCTTCATTGAATTCTAAAAGGGTACCTACAGAACGACAACATAGGTGATAATAATATTGCCTCAATCACTTTCGTTCCCCATCTTTTTAAATAAAACTTGATCGTTGCCGAAACCTTTTTTTATAAGTACCCAGTTTCCCCCAAAATAAATGTGTCCATACGCTGGAGCTGTAATCAAGCACTGTTATTTATCTGTAACAGGACACGTGCATGTTATTTTGTACAGAAATTGAACTAAAGACGTGTTTTGTCAAATTTCTTTTGGCATTTAGCAATGCCCTCGGGGAAAAAAGATGTAACCCATCCAGAGACGGTAATAACAGCAGAACAGATTTAATGAAAGAATCAAATTTATTACGAAATTTAATATTTATTTAAATATCCAATAAAAAAAGTTTCCCGAGATTTGAGAGTGTCATTAAGTACAGAAATGCTTTAATATTGACGATAAACAGCGATTTGATTTATTGTCCCGAGTCCAAATACAAAATTGTGTCATTCATGTTATGTCAAAAAAAATTACTCGTGTCACGCTCCCATCAAAAAGTGAGAGAAAAGACTGATTTTGTTAGAGTGATTACAACAGAAATCAAGTGAGCATGCAGACTTGATTTATTTATGGTCCCGTTAAGTGTATTATAACTCGTGAATATCAACTGATTGACACTTTATGATGTACTTTGTGTTTTGATTGCACCGCGCGGAATTTTCGCGACATGTTTGATTGTTCGCAGTCTGTCTTTGCGCGGGATCACCTTCCATATAAGGTCATGCACGGCCCATATCCATGCAATTTAAATATTTGTAAGCGTACATATTTAAGCGTTTTTCGTGCTGGCGGCCATGGTATGAATTATGTATTACACTAAATATTCATTAGTATTTCTGCGGAATAGGCACACAAAGAGACAATGATGTCATATCCCCGAATTACGTTATAATTGATGGTACTCTATGGCGGGGTAAAGCGCTGAGTCAGGAACTGTGCACGACCGTCTTACAACGTGGACAGATTTTGTTCCTAGAAGTCCGACACCTGATGAAAAAAAAATGTGGCTGAGAGAAAATAAAATTGGTATGAAAAAACCGAACTGCTCTATGGTAGATAGTGTGTCTTACTTGAGTTTTGTTTTCAGTAAGATTTATTGTAGAACCCAAAATGCCCATGAACTTGTAAACTTCCATCGATTCTAGACTTAACCATCTAATAAGGTGTTATCGAGGACTATTTCCCTATTCACTTGTGTGTCTTATGTACAATCTTGCGGAAACAGGCCGTCTGCGTCCGTCATCCCATTTTCTTGGAACTGCTTCGTTTTCACACCGCGGAATATTCTGGAAATGTGAGATGTCTTTAATTATCATTTAATGACGCCAGAAGCGATTTCACATCATGTCGTTTTTTCATAAAACGGAGATATTGAAGTGATTTCGTATAAAGAGCGATATAATTACAAATTCATTATATTGCTAAGGTCCTAGTTTACAAGAAGGATTAACGATTGGTGTTTTTTGTAGATGGATGTTTCTGGACAAACATTGTTAATAGATGAGGACAAATAACGTTATCTCTATAAGGCAGAATTGGTGGTCATAGTGTATGTAAACAGTTACAGGTTTCAGTGTAACGGTCCGACAGCAGCGTTGATCAGCAAGTCCCAAATTACATCAACACTTTCGTGACGTCATGTAGTAACTGTTATTATTTTAATGTTCTATAGAAAGAAAATAATTTTAAACGTCGGCTGATACTCTGGCTGTATAAACATAATGATGTCATCTGTCTCCCTTACAACACACGACAAATCTCGCAAGTCTTCGAATATCATTATTGAGTCTGAAATGTTTAAACGTTTTATCTGGTTGAGCTTTCGATGTCCCTCTTGACCTCCAGGATTTTAGTTCTCCCACGAATACCCCTATAGTGCCCCTTTGTGGCTTTGGTCAGCATGCTATCTTTTGTTCATCATTATCATCATAAACGCAGCATCCGTGGTCACTGTCGGGGAACCTCACAGGGCATGTTTGATTGGTCAAGAAGACTTGATGCTGTGAATTGATTGATAGTGCAGGTTTTAAAACTATTGATCAATTTCTTAAATACTTTGGGAATAGTTTCAATTATTATACACGAAACTTGTTTGAGAACAGGATAAACGTTTAACCATCGAATGAAATGATTTCCCCACGGGGAGCCCCAGATGCCGTCCAATTTAGTCTGATCTCTAGACAAACAGAAGAAGTAATCAATTCCTGCTAAGAAGGGTAATACCACAATGGTATTCTATGTGTCCGACACCGTCTGAACACTCGGAGGGAAACATTCCTATATTTTCACACATTTTCTACACCAAAACCGTGACCCCTACATCCTTAGTACATCCTACCTGCCAAGAACCCAGCGTCTGATGTTCAATGGACCGTGAATTTCACTAATGCTGAGTAGAGAATTGGTGTAGCGTGACTAATGACTACATGTACCATGAATGGACGTCCTGACAATTTGTAATACAAGCTATCACGTTAGAAGTTCAGTATGTAACCGTTCTTAGCCCTGCTTGAGTCCGATAAACCCATCTGTAATATCGTGTTGTAATCACCATACTTCAGGGATATAGATCAGCGGTTACAGATAGTGTTGGTAAGACGTTAATTTTAGAGACTGATTGACCGGAAGTTATGATAGTGGCAAACCGGAAGTGCGATAAACAACTAACCGGAAGAATTCTTTCTGACTGACCGGATGTTTAACTGCTTATAAATCGGGTAAGATGGATACCTAGGTGTTCACTGAAGAAAGGTGTTGCTTTTTGCTTCTTTGAGTACGACAAACATTCGTTGTTATTTATAAGTCTTGGTTTGTTTATAAAAAATAGTTTTCCTGTCAGAAGTTGCACATTTTTTGTGTTCGACAGTGTCAAGAGGTCATGACGCGGAATTAAGCCGGATGTACTCGTATTATGAAATTAGGTATTGCTAGTGCTAGCAAGAACTTAGAGACCATACACCTATAAATGGTGCAGAAGCTGGGGATGTTCAGTCATGCGTGGAGTGTACCAGGATGCAGGTTATTAAAGAATGTACCACTTTCTTAATGCCAACAAGTGGTTAATCACGCTCGGGCTGTGTTAACGGTGTGTGGTTACTAGAAAGATGTGTCTGCCATGGCAACAGAACATGTCTGTTGGTATTTAGTAAGGTCCTTCAGATCATGTTTACTGGCACCGAACGCTGATCATGTCACATTTTTAACACCTACAGG
Source organism: Ylistrum balloti (assembly GCF_031769215.1). Taxonomy (NCBI): domain Eukaryota; kingdom Metazoa; phylum Mollusca; class Bivalvia; order Pectinida; family Pectinidae; genus Ylistrum; species Ylistrum balloti. The sequence goes on from NW_026781888.1 coordinate 2,049,227, forward strand.
TTGTCAAGGATACTGGTTAACTGTTATTTAAACAGTTTAAACTAGAGCATAAACGGAACCGAGAATACGGTTAAATTTCGGGGTTCGTGAGTTTTCAAAGGAATGAAAGCTTTCCAGACCTGTAATGTTTCTATTTTGTTTAGAATAACTATATTACAAATACGAATTTTTCATGTATTTTGTGATGGTAAGTTTTCTTGGTACCCGAAAAATGCAATCCATTAATATATCAATAAAATATTAAAGATAAGATAGATTAGTTTTGAAAAAAATGCATATGTTAAATAGCTGAACAACGCAAACGAGTACAATTTTCAGTAAATGCATTCTGATTTAAAATAAAAAAATGTATCGGGGAAATCTTTATTAAGATTACTTTTGAAAATATAAGGTTTATAACAAAAAAATGTATAACTGAATATTCCGACTTTTCGTACAATTTGTAAATTTTGGGTTTGGACTAATAGCACATGAGAGGCTGTTAAAAGACCTCGAGTGCCCGTTAATACAGAGGTGGATCCCACACATTCTTCGCCTGTTCGTCCACCGCGGTGTCTGGTTAACTGTTAAAAACACATAAATCTCGCCCGTAGTCTTTAGTCCTGTCATAATTGTAATACTTTCGGTGGAGATGAGGTATTTTTTTCTAGAATTATACACCGATTATTTGACAAGCAGAGCTATATCACTAGCCAGCTGGCAGATTCCATGTCCGAAAACAACCAATATCTGACATTAGTATCCATTGCCGAACTCATGACACATGCCAGTTTTCGTATCTTTGTTGCCTAACCTATTTTTAAACATTTTTGTATTCTCCCACCCCAGAAATGTAAATTTTCATTCTTGTAGATTTTATTATATTTATTTACCTAACTCGTGTCACGGTGTTTACAGTCATCATTTGCCGAACTTGTGTCGCAAACAATAAGCATATTGTGAATATACCGCACTATAATCACATCTAATATTCTTACCTCAGATTGTGTAAAATACTGCTAACCTTCTGCCTCCGCTAAATAGTTAAATAGTTTTCGTACTACATCTGGTGACCTGCTTTCAGGCTCTTGATACAAGCTTAATTCCCGACGTCATACTTGGCAAATAGTGCAAGTCTTCGCTTTATTAAATCATTTCGGTTATAGATGGGGATATAACGTTACTGCCGTATAACATGTCTATAAGTACATGTTTAATATTGTTTCATTTGTTCTACAAACATTTTGATGATTCCGAGGAGAACAATTATCTCTTGTAAGTTTGTGTAATTAGTACAGAAAATATCACCATGGTAACGCCATTCTAATTACTTCATAAAGTGGAACTATTGTTAACATAACCGGGGATAATTTTTAAGATGTTACGATTTGATATCTTAGCTTGTACTTGAAATGATAATACAGAATATTAAATATCTAACTTTATATAAGAATCATGACTTGCTACTGAACTGTGCACTGAGAAAGAACGCCCATGTGGCGGAGCAATAACCCCTTGACATTTGATGTCCTCTCGTACAACCGTTCTTCGGTATCAGAGACATTTTTTGCAAACGTCATGCCCTTAATACCAAACAGCAGCTTCAGTATAAAAAATCGTCTTCTAAAAGATTGAAGTAGAAACGCCGCTGATGTAGTGAGAACGGGATCATAGCCTTGTACACTGTTCGAAAATTTGAAACAAATAAAGTGAGAAAGAAGAGCCACTTGATACAATTAGACTAATTTTACTGACAGGATGTTTGACATAGTTTTATCTAGAACAGAGAGTATGCAGTGATGAAATCAGATCCTTGTTTAAAGTACCTAGCTAATGTCCTGATGGCGTTCGCTTACCGGGCCATAACGTGACGCAAGTACCACCTCTCCTAACTGTCAAATCCCGAGATCACGAGGACTTGACTCGGTCTACAGTACGATAGTAAACAATGTCGTAACGATCCCGGGGGAGGGGCGGTGACATCGTTTGTGGCAGAGTCACCACACTCGTTCGTCCTCAAAAGCGCTAGTACGTAATGCAGGACTAAACCGAAGCGGTGTGAGGTGATCTATATTGCTATACAATAGGGGATCGAACCCATAACGTTTACGTGTAAACATAATCTGCATTGGGTGTGCTACTTGAAACTACGACTCTGGCTCGTTCCTGCAACAATATGGCATTCTGGGTAATCGAACAAAATGGCACTCTGGGTAATATATATTAATTTCAGGCGGAATGCCATCACGAGGCTGGTCTTGTTTGTGACAAGTTACTGTACAGCAGAATGACTGTAAACTGCCTGTAATTACGAGTTGTGCTATGTTTGTCGTTGGTGTAGAGTACATATCTAATACCTGTATCTCAGTTCACGGAAAACATACACTAATTACGCCAGACCTTTCTAATTTAGCTTTTAGTAGATGACTTTATTGGGGGTATTTTAAAAAGAAGATAGGATACTAGCTTCCCTGCGTTATTTATAGATTCACTTTAACATGTTACGTGGTAAATAAAAGTAAAACGAAATAATACACCTGTGACCGTCTCACCTCCAGGAACTCCTTTCCCCACTCTCGATCGATAGCTGGGGTGTTCCATTGATATAATGTTAGGGGTTACAAGGATAAAAAACACATAGTTGCTTCAGTGTGACTTGTTGTATGTGGGTGTACGTAGATTGCGCCGAACTCCGCAGTGCAAGTATCTGATTGAGGTATTTCTGGTTTTCTGGGGCAAAAGATTTACAATTTGAGTTGGTAAGCACCAGTAAGAGTACATCACCTCTCATACGTGATGGTTTGATGACTGGTATTATTCGCATATGTCGCTATTTCTTCGTACAGCTGTGTAGACGAGAGTACCCTTAAGCCCAGCCACTGGCTTTAAGATATATAGGGAATCAAATTTTGTCGTCAAAGCTCAAACATATCCTATTAATCTTTTCAGTTATTTAATCTTTGTTGGCGTCAGGTATTTCGGCCTCTAGGAAGTTGAGTGCAAATGTAGCTAAACGTTATTCTCACATGTATCGTCTTGTTTTGTTTTGGCATTGTAAACAATATGTTTACTAAGACTTTGGTGGATACCAATAATACGTACCTATATAATGTCCCCGTTACAGCACCCAATACAGATTCAAAATACTTGGCAACCGTTCAGCTGCCGAAGAAAATCCCAATGTAAGCATGGTCAGAAACTCCCCCCCCCCCCACTCTTAAAAAATGGAGTATCTGCAAATTTTCGCTCATAGCTCTGATAAAGAGATGACAAACTTCAGGCGAGGGTCTCGTTCGCTGAAAGACCGAAAGGTCATAATAGTGGACGTAAAACCCCGTTAAAATAAAAAAAAAAAATAGATTAAAAAATAAATCAGCCGAGTTCTGTCAACCCGACTGCGTCGCACTAATCTTAGTCACATGGTCGATTGTATCAAAGCTTTTGATGTGCGCTGTAAAGTGTCAAATCGACAAATAAGTCATTGGCGTTCATTTTGCAATGAATGCAATTTTGACATGCAAGATTATTTACAAAATAAGCCGTAGAGCATTGTCTGACATTGGAAATGTCTCGGCGTTACCAGAAGATTTTGTCGGTTCAGTCTGATAATGGCAGTAAATGCTAGATTGAGCAGATATTACGTTACTTTTAATCAGAATTAAACATTCTAAGATAAACTTTTGAAAGCTTAAATATAAAAGACATATTTTGATATTTTGATCTTCATAAATGTATACCAACGATATATCTTTATAATTTACAGAAGCCCTGATAAACGGCCCGTCATGACACCATCCTAGTCTTGTTTTAGAAGGTCACTGACTATACATTTTGATAACAGCAGGTTGGCCACTAGAATGCCTCCACAAAGTAAAAAGTACTTTAAATAAAAAGACAGAATTCATTTTTAATGATACATGTAACAGACGAGCCAAAACTGCAATTATGAGAGGCCACTATTTTACAAGTACATTTTAAGAAGACTTCACATTACTACACACCACTTTACGGAGTGTCTAAAGAAGTACACGTAATGAATTAATCTATAATAAAATGGTCGGTAAATTCAGTCCCCGGCTCGTCAGCTGTACATGTACTTCGCTCAAGAAGGGTTCAATTTTACTTTCCCTTGTTAGTTGAAGTCAAATGATAAATCCGTAGGTTTTGTTTCAGGTATGTTGTAATGTTTTCAATTCTGAAAATTTACGTTAATTCGCCTAGCGTATCACACCACTACCTACTGTGTTTAGTCAATGTTTCCATAGCAACCGTGATGTTGCCTGAAGGATTTTTTTTCACAATTGATTCAAGATTTTCCTGAAAAAAATTGTTTACGGAAATAAAATGTAGGGAATTGTTCCGATGTAAATATCACCAAGATCTCCTGTCCAATCAAACAGTCTTTCAAGGATCAAAAAAAGTTAAAACAAACAAGACATAACGTTATCTAACAGGTTTACAAGACTTTTAGGTTTTTTGACATTGCAATTTTTATCTTAAGGATACATGTACCATATATATATATGGCTCATGTTAGAGTTAACTCCCATTTGTTATTATTTTTTTATCTTCTCAGAGATGTTTGATGATCTTTGTCAGGAATACATTTTAAATTTAATTCTCTATATGACATTTAATTCCTTATATATCTCAAATAGGTCTTCAGTTCAATTTCTTGTATACCTGTCGAATGTGTCATTAATTTTTGTGTACTTGCTGAATGTGTCATCCGTTATTGTGTACCAGCTTGTGTGCTATTAAGTGTTATACACCTTTCAAATATGTCATCAGTTCTTGTGTACAATTTTGAAATGTTTCATCAATGATTGAGTAAATTTGTAATGTGTTGACAGTTCATTGTGTACTTTTCAAATGTGTCTCCAAATATCGTGAATTTTTGCAAATATACAAACCCCTAAATGCACATTCATTATTGTACTATTTTAAAATGCTTCATTAATTCTGAAGTACCCTTAAAATTTGTTACAATTTCATGTGTACTTTTCAAATGAGTCACCAAAACTTTCAATGATGTTATAACTTTTTACTAGGAACTCTCTAAGAATGGAGATACATAGTGCAAAAAAAGCTTTGTGAAGCACAGTCACAAAAATGCTTAGCAAAACTAAAGTGGTTGATGATGTTTGTGACCCTTAAACATACTTCTGCCATAAGATCAGCACCATCAGTTATTGTGTCTTATTATCATTTGGCCCACCTCAGAGACCACCAAAAGAGTAGGGAGCTTACCAAGTGTTGGAAATTGTTTCTCTCAAAACCAGCTTAATCATCACAATCAAGGATTCCAGGATATGTGATTACCATAGCAACAATTTTGTCCTTTTCTTGACATAATTGTACTTTGTAAAATGTTTTCTATTTTTCTATTTCTAAAATAGAATGCTTGAAAGCTGATTGCAAAGCAGACGACACACTGAGACTGAAGCAGACGACACAGTTCCAGGCGGTGTTTAGAGATGTGAAGACAATTGTGGTGTTACTTGTGTTTTGGTCGTCGTAAAGGTGTGTTGATGGGCTTGAATATTCCATCTCTCTCTAAATTGATGAAATTGTAAGAAATAGCAAACATCTCCACGAGGAAAGCAGTAAGAAGACCCATTCTACCACTGGAAACCATACAGGTGAATGTGAAAATCTTCTCTATGTGTATCCACTGACCTACTTGTTTTGTCAATCAATTAAAACAGATAGTGGAGTTCTGGGACGCTCAGCTCATTTTACGATGAATCCAATTGATTGATTGGTCAATACTAGCTGAAAAGCAAAACTCGTGAAATTAGATTTGTGTGCAGTGTCTCGTTGAGAGGTTTACTGGAGTACAAAGTAATACCAGAGGGCATTCTGGGTAATCTAACAATTTAGAATCCATCAGCAAGGAATTCTGGGTAATCGGATAACTTTGCATACTGGGTAATCAAAAAACAAACCCAAATAACACACACATCAGCAATATATTTCACTCTATGAAACTTTATAATCTGAGAAACAAAAACTCTATACGTGTCATATTGGATATACCAAACAAGCAAGAATATCTGGATAACACAGCACAAGGTAAGTGGTTTGAAAAAATCTAATATTCAGCTGATAAATAAATTTATTGTTCCAAAGTGATAGCATAAGAGAAGAATGCCTCAACATGGTTTTCGAACCAAGGAACTCTGTGTCATTGAACCTGTGCCCTGCCTTTATTAGGAAATCAGAATAGAAAAATTGTGTGAGAGGCGACTGTTGTGTAGATTCCCTGCAGACCTAGAGATTTTGTTGCTATGCCTGTGCCATTTTGGTTGCATGTCTTTGCCTGGGAAAAACAAGGACAACCAGAATGAGTCCATACACAGTTGTAACATAAAAGATTAATTCTCAGGTTCCATTTTACTCTTCATGTCTCTCCTGTCCGTACCCCATTTTTGACTGTGGAGTTGGGCACATTCCCAAGTATGGAAGGAGACAGCTTTCTATCCACTGGCTCCAGAAAATTCAAAGACTACTAAATTTGTACCAATAGGTCATAGCTGAGTTAGCTGTAAAGGACTTAATAGCTAGTTTGAGGTTTTTGTCCTAGCTGAGTTAGCTGTAAGGACAAGTTAGCGAGTTTGAGTTTTTTGTCCTAGCTGGGTTAGCTGTAAAGGCAAGTTAGCCATTTGTAGGTTTTTTCTTCTAGCTGAGTTAGCTGTAAGGACTAATTTGTCAGTTTGAGGTTTTTGTCCTAAGTGAGTTAGCTGTGAAGGACGTCTTAGCCAGTCATAGGTTTTTGTCCTAGCTGAGTTAACTGTGAAGGACGTCTTAGCCAGTTATAGGTTTTTGTCCTAGTTGAGTTAGCTGTAAAGGACTACTTAGCCAATTATAGGTTTTTTTGTCCTAGCTGAGTTAGCTGTAAAGGACGTCTTAGCCAATTATAGGTTTTTTGTCCTAGCTAAGTTAGCTGTAGTTGAATATGAAGTTATGTTATGATAACATTTTAGATATTTACTGTAAGTCCTCTTGAGACAACTACAATTATCTCCAAAAATCTTCAGCAATCAGACTAAATAAATAGACTGTGTGAATACTGCTGTCGAAGAAAAATGTGAAATTGAGCAAAACCTTAAGGATGAAAAGAAGAAAGAATATGATTGATGTTAGGAAGAAAGACAAGCTGTAGTGAGGAAATATGTAGATAGGAATGTTCCTCTAGATTTTCAAGGTTAGACTGCTAGAACATATTCTGTAGAGACAAGGTACTGGTAAAACTTGATTTGAAAAATGAGAAATTAGTGCTCCAGGTGTTTCCTATTCTACACTGATCAACCCAAACTTGTGGCCCCAACTCACACATCAAACCTTAACAGTAGCTATCTGTTCTATCACCTGAATCATTGACTCCATCCAACCTCAGGATCTCACACTGAGTCTGCTGATGACCTTGACTCAATATTTCTCCCGATGAAGATAAATACTACAGACTCTCTCTCTCTCTCTCTGGCTACTGACCCTTGACCTCAGATCCTTTTCCTTACCTCAGACCAATTTACCAACTTTGACCACTGACCTTAGACCTGCTTTTTGACTACTGATACTAGACCACATACTTCCTCATCTAAGACCAGACTATTGACCCCTGACCTCAGGCCTTCTAGACAAAGGCCTCTGACAACTTCCAGACTACTTAACCTGCATCACATCTACTTCCAGACTAGTAACCTCTGACCTCAGACCAGCTTCATGAGTATTGACCCCTGACCTCAGACTCACTTTTTGACTACTGACCCTTGACCTCATGACTTTTGACTCACTATTTAATTTCTTCTCTGTAGAATACCCCACAAATTTGTATTACAAATGCTCTCAACATAATCCAAAACCTTGACCTTTGAACTTGTTACATGACCTTATATCCTATAAGTTGAAATAACTGACCTTGGCAACAATACTGAAGACAACCTGAAGACAACTGTCTAACCTTCTGCCCCTTGAAATCTGACATGCTATTTGACCTCAGTGTCTGTCATAGTGCCTGACCTTTGACCTGGTGATCCCACATCCTTTCAGTCACTTGCATGTTGTTTTACCCACATGCTGCCAGACCCAGAGTTTGTTTAATTTGTGTCTAATCTACAACACGCCCACAGAGGATGAGATTGCAAATTTAACTGGAAAACGTTAGAAATAAATTGATTTTTGCGAAATAAATCTTCTGGATTTGACATGATGTGTGAAACGAAGCAGAAGTGTGTAGATATTGTGTGTCTTAAATTTTACATTTTAAAAGAAATGTTGTCCCTTTCTTTGACAGGACTTAAACATATCTGGTATACATTTCCAGTTTTAAAAGTAATTAGCTTCCACGTATTCTTAAGTAGGAACAGACAATTTCACAAAACAACCCACAACTCAGCATCTCAGTAAGCATGGGATGATACTCCCCATTCAGACTGTAACATGGCTGACGTAACTTCAGACTTCACTAAAAGCATAGGCATGCAGTGTGAAAGTGTCTAGTAAAACAAACATATGTATGAATTAGATCATAAATACACAATCTGTGGTAAATGTTAGTTTACTAAAAGTGAAAGCAGGATCAGTTACCGTGACAACAACGTCTGCATCTGGTATAAAGCTGTGTGGAGTTCTGTAAGCACTAACGACCAACATCACAGTAAGTAATGTAAACATATACCATCAATATTGGCTCACCCTTCTATTTGGCTACTAATGACATGAAATAGATATTAAAAAAAAACTGAATCATGTATCCAATGTTGGCTGTATCATGCACATGTTTGTGACATTGAATTCCTGGCACGTCTATGGGTTCATGTAGTTCTTCTGCATGTTCAGGAAATGGTATATCATTTTTCAATATAAGGGACAACGTTTTGGATCGTTTTAATGGAATACTTAAACAAGTTTGATTTGGAAATCATGGTGAGGCAGCTGTTCTCTCTTTTTAAATTTGTGTCTGTCAGCGGTGCTAAAAGGACTGTTTTGATGATATAAACAGAACACATCCCACTTGGTGGACAAAAGCTATTAAACAGAGTTAAGAACATGAAACTCTATGCATGGTCTTGTAAACGTTTGTATAAGTAAAGCATGGTCTCCTACATGTTTGTAATGTGCAGATATCACATGAACAAAAGGAAATGATGTGTTGAATGAAACATCTAGATCATGAGAAGTACATTAATAAATACTTTTCCAGAAGATGATATTAGAAATGTAAATATTTGATGGTTATAAACAGTTCAGCACTGAATGTGGTGTGTGAGGCTAGTATAAAACACAGCTGGAAGGGATTTCATTATCACTTAGTGGAAACCCAATATAAACAAATGTTTTACAAACTTATTGAAATTTCTTAATAACTGACTGAAGATGTGAACCATATGTTATCATATTTATGCTGATATGTCCCCTGCCTTTCCATCTTAGGTACACTAAGATAGATTAGGGGTGGGAAGAAGTACGTCTGAAATCTTAATAGCCTTGATTTCAAGACTACATCTGTATGTCTTGTTAAAAGCTTGGCTGGCTAACCCATATCCTCTGATTGTCGAGAGTAAGCTTATTACAGAATAATTAATGAAATATCATTAGATTTATGCACAATTGCTATAAACAAGTGGTCTTATTACCAGACATGGGTCTTTATTGTGATATGGTATACAAATTAATACATTAATTCTAGGATTAAGGTACCATTCACAATCCCTCCACCCCTATAACCCCAACCATTTCCATCCTCCATTTCCCAGTACCCATCTCCCACCCTCTCAACACACACTCCATTCTCACCCTTACAACAGAAGAATTTTCCAGCCCCTCCCCTTTCCTTCCACCCCACCAACTAACTCCTTTCCTTTAGAAAATCATTTTCATTATTTCTTTCAATGTAATATGTACAACCTCTCTTGTGATATACTTTTTAGAAAACTATCTATATATGACATTATCGTTGATCTAGATGTCCTGTTGAACGGCTCTGTTCATCTGAACCGAGCCGAAAATGATAATATTAGACTGATTGTTCAAGAATTTATTAAAGATACAAATAGATTCGCATAAAGTTATACAAAGTGTATATATGGTATTCATACTATATATCTTACTAGTAATATTATAAAGCTGCTGATATTGGGATTTTTTCCATCAGTATACAGTAATGTTTATTTTATGTATAAATTAATGATTCAATGTTTGATGAAATGCTGCCATATATGTATGTAATCTTGTATAATTGTTTACGATGGAAGAGGACGTTCTTAAGTTGTTTAACTTGTGTCCAATTCCATTTGAGTTTTGGTTAAATAAAATACGTTTAAACTAAAACTAACTCTACCTCCGACCCTCTGTGCCATTGGCACTAGGAATTCCTTCATGGTGTTTTCCTTTTTCTTGATTTAGATGTTAATGACTGGTGATTTGTGTTGGGCCACACATCTTTGTGAATTGATTGCTAAATTAATTCTATAGTTGAAGAATGACCTGTTACCTTAACCTAAATTATAACAAATTCAATATTTAAACCTAAAATTAGAAAGTATTGTATGAACTAATCATAATTACACCTCTACCTGTCACGACCAATCAAAGAGCTTGTCACAACTAGCCTGGGGATGGACAATTATTACGCCCATATTTGTTGACAGGTACAAGTAGACTTTGTGGGGTGTCTTGTCATTATATATATATAAAAACATGAAATAAAAATTAACAATGAAAAAATTATTGATGTGTGTTGAAAACATAATAGAAACATTTATTGAAGAATAAAAAAATTCCTTTATTTTGTGTGAGCTGTGTTATGAATATTCATGCATGAAATTGAAATTGACGAGATAGTAGAGTGTTAACAATATAAACTGTGTATAAAAAATGCTGGTCGAGGTTATTCTTGAATGGACAATCATCTCAACGATTTTGTCAATGATGATATATCTATAGTTGATTGGACTGTTTCATGGAGATGTGCCTGTAATGAGGTGTTTGAATAATAATTGTTGATAATCACTGCTACATACTTGCAATTATTGACTATTAAAAAGGTCAATACGAGGATTTATCATCCCAGAAACAAAATTCTTCGTTGAGGCTTAATGATAAGTTGTTTTACTATTGAATTGTAAAACCTTTTACGATAGATAGAAAAATGTCACATAAATTACTCAGCCACAGTCAAAGGATGAACTTATGACAAGGCATTGAATACATATTTATTGAAAATGCAATTGAACAGCAGTATGTATGGGTGGGCATATTACCAGGCATGGACTTATTACTGGATAACTATGGTAACGCACAGCATTAAAAATATCTCTGCTAAATGTTCATCTAAAATTCTTCTTCTTTAAACTCTCTAAACAGATGAAGTTGATGATCAGGTGAAGAGAGGAATGAGGAATGGAGGGAGTTGGAGGGGTTGGGGATTGGGGGTTGGGGGTTGGGGGGTGCTTTATGCCCCCCAGATGAATTTTAAGTCTTTTCCATCCTTGTAGAGGATTGTGACCACACTAGTTTTTGAGCTGAATACATCAAAGATCATCCTAAGGAGATCCATGATGGTCCTGAGATGCTGCCTGGTCCTCTGACACACTGGTTAATAGTCATCTAAAATCAACAATAACTTAGCCAACAGGAAAACAATCAGCTTGACCTTAGCCAATCATTAAAGCAATTCATATCATCCTAACCAATCAGAAAAGAGGATACTTCAGTCAATCACTGAAGATATCAGTTGTTATTCAGAAACAGGAGAAGGAAAAAAACCAAGGAATTGTAGGTGTAGTTCATGCTAAGGAGAAATGTTAAGAAAGGGGGATCACAATAATTTTATTCGAATTTTAATGCTGTTTATCTGGCAAATAGCCAATACTTTGTAATACGCCTAAATACTGTTCTCCAGTAGACAATCACAAACTCAAAACATTAATTTTTAAATGGAGTTAATTATTAATTAAAAATTGTTAATTTTGTGGATGTTTTTAACCAACAAAACATATATATCCAAGAATCAGTAAAGTTCCTAGTATTGGCATGAAGGTATTTTTGTGACTTAATCATCAAATTTGTGTCCTCTTGAAATTGTGTATGTGTGTTGGCTACTGGGGTTTACTGTTGGTTAAAAACGGTAAAAAAGGTTTATATCCTGTAAATATAGAGATACCTCGTACCTGTCAGTAATATAGCACCCTCTATACACCATTAGGAATGGATAATATGTCAATCAACGTGTGATGGTTATCTCCCTTTGTTGAGATAGATTTCGTGTAAGTAGGCGTGACGAGATAATTATAGACCATAGATAGATGTATATTGTTACCATTCCTCCGATCATCGCTTTTAACTCCAGTGTCGGCTTTATCATTAATCACGAAAAATTCAGGCCTCTTTGAGAGCCGACATTTGAACCGTTAAATCAGAAGTATAATTGTATGTTTCACTTTCTTAATTGTAACAAAATAATGTTTATTGTATTGACATAGTTTTGTAAATAGGGTATCACTGATTCTGACTACTTTTCCTGCTACTGTTGTAAATAGGGTATCACTGATTCTGGCTACTTTACCCGCCACTGTTGTAAATAGGGTATCACTGATTCTGGCTACTTTACCGGCCACTGTTGTAAATAGGGTATCACTGATTCTGGCTACTTTACCCGCCACTGTTGTAAATAGGGTATCACTGATTCTGATTCTGGCTACTTTACCGGCCACTGTTGTAAATAGGGTATCACTGATCCTGACTACTTTACCGGCCACTGTTGTTAATAGGGCATCACTGATTCTGGCTACTTTACCCTCCACTGTTGTAAATAGGGTATCCCTGATTCTGACTACTTTACCGACTACTGTTGTAAATAGGGTATCACTGATTCTGACTACTTTTCCTGCTACTGTTGTAAATAGGGTATCACTGATTCTGGCTACTTTACCCGCCACTGTTGTAAATAGGGTATCACTGATTCTGGCTACTTTACCGGCCACTGTTGTAAATAGGGTATCACTGATTCTGGCTACTTTACCCGCCACTGTTGTAAATAGGGTATCACTGATTCTGGCTACTTTACCGGCCACTGTTGTAAATAGGGTATCACTGATCCTGACTACTTTACCGGCCACTGTTGTTAATAGGGTATCACTGATTCTGGCTACTTTACCGGCCACTGTTGTAAATAGGGTATCCCTGATTCTGACTACTTTACCGACTACTGTTGTAAATAGGGTATCACTGATTCGGACTACTTTTCCTGCTACTGTTGTAAATAGGGTATCACTGATTCTGGCTACTTTACCGGCCACTGTTGTAAATAGGGTATCACTGATTCTGGCTACTTTTCCTGCTACTGTTGTAAATAGGGTATCACTGATTCTGGCTACTTTACCGGCCACTGTTGTTAATAGGGTATCACTGATTCTGACTACTTTACCGACTACTGTTGTAAATAGGGTATCACTGATTCGGACTACTTTTCCTGCTACTGTTGTAAATAGGGTATCACTGATTCTGGCTACTTTACCGGCCACTGTTGTAAATAGGGTATCACTGATTCTGGCTACTTTTCCTGCTACTGTTGTAAATAGGGTATCACTGATTCTGGCTACTTTACCGGCCACTGTTGTAAATAGGGTATCACTGATTCTGGCTACTTTACCCACTACTGTTGTAAATAGGGTATCACTGATTCTGGCTACTTTACCCACTACTGTTGTAAATAGGGTATCACTGATTCTGGCTACTTTACCGGCCACTGTTGTAAATAGGGTATCACTGATTCTGACTACTGTTGTAAATAGGGTATCACTGATTCTGGCTACTTTACCAGTTACTGTTGTAAATAGGGTATCACTGATTCTGGCTACTTTACCAGTTACTGTTGTAAATAGGGTATCACTGATTCTGGCTACTTTACCCATTACTGTTGTAAATAGGGTATCACTGATTCTGACTACTTTACCCACTACTGTTGTAAATAGGGTATCACTGATTCTGACTACTTTACCGACTACTGTTGTAAATAGGGTATCACTGATTCTGACTACTTTACCCACTACTGTTGTAAATAGGGTATCCCTGATTCTGACTACTTTTCCTGCCACTGTTGTAAATAGGGTATCACTGATTCTGACTACTTTACCCACTACTGTTGTAAATAGGGTATCACTGATTCTGGCTACTTTACCCACTACTGTTGTAAATAGGGTATCACTGATTCTGGCTACTTTACCCGCCACTGTTGTAAATAGGGTATCACTGATTCTGACTACTTTACCTTCTACTGTTGTAAATAGGGTATCACTGATTCTGGCTACTTTACCTGCTACTGTTGTAAATAGGGTATCACTGATTCTGGCTACTTTACCGGCCACTGTTGTAAATAGGGTATCACTGATTCTGGCTACTTTACCGGCCACTGTTGTAAATAGGGTATCACTGATTCTGACTACTTTACCGGCCACTGTTGTTAATAGGGTATCACTGATTCTGACTACTTTACCGGCCACTGTTGTAAATAGGGTATCACTGATTCTGACTACTTTACCGGCCACTGTTATTAATAGGGTATCACTGATTCTGACTACTTTACCGGCCACTGTTGTAAATAGGGTATCACTGTTTCTGACTACTTTACCTGCTACTGTTGTAAATAGGGTATCACTGATTCTGACTACTTTACCGGCCACTGTTGTAAATAGGGTATCACTGATTCTGACTACTTTACCGGCCACTGTTGTAAATAGGGTATCACTGATTCTGACTACTTTACCAGTTACTGTTGTAAATAGGGTATCACTGATTCTGACTACTTTACCTGCTACTATTGTAAATAGGGTATCACTGATTCTGGCTACTTTACCGGCCACTGTTGTAAATAGGGTATCACTGATTCTGACTACTTTACCGGCCACTGTTGTAAATAGGGTATCACTGATTCTGACTACTTTACCAGTTACTGTTGTAAATAGGGTATCACTGATTCTGGCTACTTTACCAGTGTTACTGTTGTAAATAGGGTATCACTGATTCTGACTACTTTACCTGCTACTGTTGTAAATAGGGTATCACTGATTCTGACTACTTTTCCTGCTACTGTGGTTGTTAAATAAACTGGTAATCTACAATGTATGTCATGCTTGAGATCAAAAAAATTTCAGTTGATTTTAACACTTCAGTAAGGGAAACCATACTTTTTTAAGTATCTTGTATAAATGAAAGGTACACTACTCTTCATTAAATAAAATCTTTCACATTTTTCGAGATGATTAAAGCGTAAAGTCTATATAAATAGCATATACTTCAAACCAAAACCTCAATTAACTTGTTTCTGTGTTTAATTTTTTTCTTAAGAGAAATTGAACTGGAAAACTTTCGAGGAGTAAGTATGTATACAAAGTTACATCTACAAACTTACATAAAAGTCAAGAGCACTTTTTCACCTTCTTTCTGTCAAGAGACTGTGCTTCGATTTTAAACCTGTTTGCACCGATCTTGTGGCATTTGGCAGTTATCTGTTGCCTGTTAGGTTGAAACAGAGAGCCTTTCAGCCTCGGGCTATTAACAAATAAATTTCATCTGCAGTACATCAAGATGCTGACCTAACATTACAAGATATCCAAGCTTCCATAAAACTCGGCTCTCCAGCGCTTTAGTTAAATGTTCTCAGAAGAAATATCTTTCTATACCATGACTCTTTCTTACTTACAAAATAGAAGCATTGTTGTCATGGTGACTTGACAATTTTTGTTGATATTTTGTGTGAATTAAGGTTGTATGCTACACTTTACACATGTTTGTGGAGTCAATTCACTTAGATTTTCAATTAGGGTTACCAAGTATTCTATGATTATTTATATATCCTGAAACAGGAAAATTGCTCAGTGTTTTAGATAATACTCTCAGGAAGTCATGAAATAAACAGCATATTGACATATGGATTCCATAACAACTCACTGCTGATTTTGAATCAGAGGAAAACAGGGATTGTAATTTTTTCAATATCTCATAGGAATCAAACACAGAAGCTCTGGTTTACTGGGTCACCATTACACAATTAAATAGATTTTATAAATTCTCCCTATACATATGTAGGTAAAATGATTGTTTACCTGTTTGTCATGTTATAGCATTAATTTCTTTTTACTACCACTTAGGTTTGCTGTTAAAAATATATATATTTTTTTTTTGTCATTTATTCTACCTCCTAAGTACATGTCCACTTGTTTGAATATTTGAAGTAAATACTTCCCCATCCTAAGATTGAGAATCCACTAGCGATGAATTCCTCTTTCATCACCCACTTGATCTGTGCTCGTCCTTCGAGGAACAGATTTCATTACGGTTAATTATGCTGTATGTTTGAGTTACATTTTGTCGGTACAAACCAATTCAACAGATAACTTTCCACTGCTTTGCCCTGACAAACATGAGAGATGTGCCACCTGACCTTTCAGTTTTATCACCTTCATATTTGTTCCTTGTGGCCTCTTTTAATGCATTCACTGTAGTATCATAAGTATTTCATGTGTATAATGAATTAAGATCATGACTTGTTCTACTCACTAAACTAAAGGTTTTCATAACGTCGTTTAACCATAACATAAGCTCAAAATAATCATATTTTTATGTTATTGAAAAAAGACTTAAAACACTTTTAAGACAATTTAATGTTTGGACAATAATGTTTTTTTTAGTTTTCAAATTAAAAAGATGAAATTCCATGTAAAAAACATATACCACAGTTCTACTGCAATAAACGGAAGGGGTCAATATGTTGCCTTCATTTTTTGACTCAAAGTCATAGGTTGGGCTTATTATAAGACAATGGATAATGTTTGTTTCAAATGGGCTTTAACACACATGGGCTTACTGACAAATACCTATTGAGTCAAAATGTGGTAGAATCTTTCTAGAATTACTTTCTGGTGATTTATACACCAGTCAGATATTTTACATGAAATATTGTCCATCTGTCTGTTATGTTAGTCCCTCAATTCGTCCGTCCGTCTGTACTCTTATTGTTAGGTTGATTACAATGCATTATTAAAGCAAATGTGTCTTTTTTCAAAAAATATTGGAAATAAAAAAATTAATGAATATCAAGACAATCCAAACAGCAATTAAATGATAAATGTAGTTCATTAATACTGTGAAGATATTAGGTTTTATTTAATTAAATGGTCAGTATTGTGGGTTTGACTTTATACTGATGGCTTTCCATGCGAGATGACTTGTGTGGGATAGCGAGCTACCAGTGTCTCTGTCTAATCCTAACTGTATCATCCATCTTGTAATATCGAAGAAAATTAGGAGACGTGTCATTAATTTACAAACTCTTAAGAATATTAACAGTTGTTGATCAACTGTGCTGGCATGCTGAAGCACTCCGAAGTCCTGACAGAGAAAGGGTGCTAGCTGCAGCCAACAGCTCGCTGGATTCTGGCTACACTCGGGAAGGTATAAAAGAATTGGGCTTTTATCACAAACATGTATCATTACAAATTGACACCGCAGGAAACCGTCAAATGTATATTTCCATGGAAATTGACATTTGTTTGCCCCAGGGAGAACAGTTCCCATTTAGTTTAGTCTCTACCCAGTCAGATGTGTGTTAATCTCCGAGATTGTGACCTAAAGCTCTCGAATGTTTCTCCGCCCTAATCTGCAGAGATGAAAACATATTGACAGCTTAATAGATAGAAGATAGCACAGAATCAACAGGTTTTGGACAATCCTGTTTGATTTTACAATTATAGATCGACTTCCATGTCACAGATGAAAAGCAATATATTTTACAAACTGTGTTGTTAGTGAGACTATGTAAAGCAGGGGAATGTTTTTTTATTTCATGCGACAGTTTTATTTTTATTTAAATCAGGATAGCAAAGATAAAGATTAATGATGATTTGATGAAAAGAATTTTCTATTCGAAAACACAGAACAAATTCGGAGTAGGATTTTATTTTTTTAAGACTAATGTTGTTGTATAATGTGTACAACGAGAGAAACTGCTTACTTCACGAATAACAGAGAGACGTCCAAAGGATATTGGAAATAGTTACATCCATCAGAATGATGTAAGACTCCACAGTGTCGCACAGGGCAAATCTACAGAGCCAGTTCCAAAGATTCTTCAAAGGGAGATAACTGTTGATATTAGTCACTGGAGCTGGCATTAAATATTTGGTAGAATCTCTGAAATCTGAATTTTTTTCCTGAATGATGAGTGTTTAAGTTTATTATAAAAGCCACAAAGCATAAATCCACAGAGATGTATGTAAAAATGACTTAAGTGCTTTCACATACAATTAGTGTAGATGAAGAATCCACATACAACTCTTAGAAATCTAGGAACTGTTGGTTGTATAATCAAAGATAATTGATACACGGTTTGTACAGAACTAAGATACGATAAAGATACATATTTTATAGGTAATTTAATATTAGCGCTTTTCGAGCTGAAAGTATTGAGCTATAATATGATGTGTAATTGCAGCTTCTATGCAGCTTGTGAAGTAATTAAATGTGTATGCAGAAATTTATCATTGGGCTAAATTGCCAAAAATTAATTATATGCTTAAATATAATAACACCAAATTAAGTACCTACTGTATTTAAACATATCTTTCAAAATTTAATTCACAGTGAAGCTAAATTTAGATTTTCTTGGATTTTTGTATAAGAGAGGGATTTTAGGAATGGAATATGTCAGTTCCTAGTATTGGCATGTCCAGGAAATTTGAACATTTTCTCTGCAGCTGAGTGATCTTAATCAATCCTTTCTTATTAATGGCACAAATTTCTGACCCTTCAGTCTGTATATTTGTTAGAAGTGTCTCGATGTATGTCTGTGGACTTTGGGGTCGAGAATTTGTGTCAAGTACCGAGCTATGAAATCAAATTAAGATAGATTCAGTATTCCATTGGTCAGGTTTGTCAATATCTATTGATGTACAAAAGGGACAAAGTCCAGCCACAGACTGGTCAGTAAGACTGGTCAGTAAGATATGGATACTCTTCAGTCTGGGATTGTCCTCACTTCCTTCTGTCTATGGTCAAATTACCATGACAACCAATCATACTTCCTGTTCCCAGCGGGAGTTGTTGACATTTGCTCATCCAGACTCCAAAGTGACTGGACATTTGGGAAGCTTTCCCAAGGTCAGCTCAAGGTCAAGTGGTTCAGTAGCCATCTGTGTTATTATAGAGCTTGTCATCTTACAGCCCTAAAGCTAGTGCCATCTTGGAAAAATAAACACACCATCTGAATCAACAGAAGATAAAAGATATGTCGAAAGTAAGGATGTGTTTTTGTGTGAAGGAAAATTTGAACACTTTATTTTATAAACAAAAGTATACCTTTTAAAATATGATCAGCAGTATTAGGTAGAATTATAGAGTAGGAGAGACACTCGTAGGGTCTGTATCTTGGCCACTCATCTACATGGATTTCTAAACATATCTGAGGAGTATTTTGTTTATTTTTCATTTGAAATAAATATTTTGATTGATAAAATCTTTCGAAATGAAGCCCTTAAAACTAAAATGTCATTAAACTCAAGTCAAAGATCCTTTAAACAGTGTGGCACATGTGACATGGATAGTAAAATCTTTTACAGTGGTAGGCACCCAATTTATACAGACAAAATAGCAGATTAAGTTAGAAATATCAACAGAAATTTTTTATTTTACAGATCTAGATTGGCCTTTTCTTTATTTTAGGTAGAAAAGTGACATTTATGGAGTGAGAAGCAATATTTAAGAGAATGCTGCAAATTTTTAATTATCCAAATTATCCTTCACATTCCTGAACATTCATTTTGTAGAGAACTGCAGTACATTCATTCTTTGTATGGCCTAATTGTTTTTGATATTGATTATTTCACAATGGTTGTTTAGAGTCATCATTTGTTTAGACTAAGTCGTGCATAAGTCCCCTCCGCACCCTACATTATCCACTTCTGACTATTAAAGAGTCTTTCCTGCTAGGATTTCAAACACTTGTAGAAGTTATTACCCTAAATTCTGCTTCAGCTGAGTTTTTGTATACAAAGATATGACAATTTAAGTCCTCAGTGATGTAACCAATCTGTATGTATTTGGTAAGGTACTTAGCTGTAGGTAATTCATCATATCTCACATCACATATTTGACAGATAATAAACATAATGAATATAATATTAGTCTGTAACATATCTATTATGTTTACATTATAAAAATTACTTACATCTATACATGTCAGACATGTTATTGACTAGAACATAAACCTTTGTTTGATCTTCGAATTCCACAGTGTTATATAAAACCTCTGAAAAGAATTACAAATTTCTGCAAACACATGATTTAGTGGCCTGTAATATCACTATATTGTTTGATCCGGTAATGCTGTGATGTGATAACACTGCATTAAAGGATAGAGAAGCTATGTCGAGCAGGCTACAGGTAAATGATATAATTGACGTATATAACAGGAATGCTGGTAATTTGGAAATGAGAGCGGCATCCTTTACTTAATCCGCTTCCCATTGATGCCATGTGTCAAAATTCTTACCATGGAATATCAAAGCTGCATTCAAAGCTTCTGTGTGACAGAGATCCAAGATGGCTGCCTTTAATAATACAAGTGGTCCTTGGCCTTTCAATAACACACCTACAGAAGCAGATGGACTAGTCCGTACCAAAGGAAAAAATATCCATTTTCACTGTCACAGGAGAAAGTGTATGGAAAGTTCTAACTTGCTGGGAATGTCAATCAATATGTTTGTCATGAATGGGAAGTTCAAAGTAACATTCAAAGCTTTTTTGCAACTCTGATCCAAGATATTTGTCTTTAATATTACAAGTGGCTCTTAAAAAAGTAACAGTTTTGCAGGTCAACAATATATTTGTCAGTCCTGGACGTGTGTGATGTATTAGGGAAAGTAACGGCCATGCCTGTTGTTGGGTAATTTTCCCTGTTGTCAAACACTTTGATCCTGTGTCTACAGTTATAGATATTTCTTTGAATTAATATAGAGATCAAGAATATCTTATTAAAGATTTTCTACTAATCTTGTTTTAGCTTCAAAAATATTTAAACAGTAATTTTCTTGCTTGATAAGTTAACTTTTCGCTTGATGGTGAATTTTCACAATGGTATTTATTTCAGTCTACCCTGCTGCTGGGATTGGTACCAATATATTTGGGAAGTGTCAAAGTTTGATTAAAGTCAATGAAATTCTCTCTTGCTCAAAAATCCAGTAGGAGTATCAAATTACATTGATGGGTGATACAGGGCCTTTGTTGAAATCTTAAAATGAAATGGTACTCAAATGTAAATAAACATAACCAGTATGATCCTATCACAGCACACATGTATGCCCAGCTCAGGAGAGTGTGTACCTATGTGAAGATTTTTAAATAAGTGGCATAGTTCTACCTCAGTAATAGTGAGTAACTAATTAGAAAGCGACTGTAAAATTTCTGATATTATATGGACTGAATTTATTGTTTACTGCAATACAACTTTTATGATTTTATGTAAATAAAACGTAGTGATTGTAAACAGATATCATGATAATACCAGAGGTAGGAATACTGGGAGAGTACTAGTAATAACGTGGGGAAATTGATGTAGAGGAGGACTGGAATGTGCCACATGCATAGTTTGGTGGGTATATTTTCTGTGGATCTCTGTCAGGGATATATTTACTTTCTATCAAATAAAGCATGACATGAGTTATCTCCCTTGGAATTTTCATTGCCATGATGATCAAAGAGCTGTATTTGTGCCTTGGTTTTTTTACTAAAAAATAATGGAAAAGCATAGAATTCTCTGTCTACATACCACACAGCTTGTCCTGTGTATAGATGTTCCCCACTGTCTATAGAATAACCTTGGGGATGACCCCTATATCTTATTGTATTCATTCTAACCTTTGTAGATGACCCCTGTAGATTCCGTGGAAGCCATGCCACACATACCAAATGGGTGTCGGTGGGTGTTGGAGAGTGTGCTGAGTTTGTGATGTTGCTTTACACTGTATGTTTATATAACAGTATCTATAATCTGTTTTTTGTGATAAAACATGTTTGATCAAGAAACAATATTTTCTGAGTACCACAGGCAATAATTAATGTCATTATGACCTTGAAACTCTATTGAAGGAAACAATGACCTTGTGATATCTCTTTTTAGGTTACTGTAACTTTGAGATATACCCTTTCTAGGATTCAGTAACCTTAAGACGTACTCAACTTAGGTTTCTTTGACCTTGAGAAACCTTTTCTTAGGTTACTATGACCTTGAAACAAATTGATGAGACCAAACTGGTACACAGGTTTACTTTACATAGTAATATATACAGTAGAACCAATCTGAAGGTCTGGTTTATGCGGGTGTCCAAATTACACAGGTCTACATAGTAATGTATACAGTAGGACCAAACTGAAGGTCTGCTTTATACGGATGTCCAGATTACACAGGTCTACATAGTAATGTATACAGTAGGACCAAACTGAAGGTCTGGTTTATACGGGCGTCCAGATTACACAGGTCTACATAGTAATGTATACAGTAGGACCAAAGTGAAGGTCTGGTTTATACAGGTGTCCAGATTACACAGGTATACAGTAGGACCAAACTTAAGGTCTGGCTTATACAGGTGTCCAAATTACACAGGTATACAGTAGGACCAAACTGAGGGTCTGGTTTATACAGGTGTCCAAATTACACAGGTATACAGTAGGACCAAACTGAGGGTCTGGTTTATACAGGTGTCCAGATTACACAGGACTACATAGTAATGTATACAGTAGGACCAAACTGAAGGTCTGGTTTATACAGGTGTCCAGATTACACAGGTCTATAAAGTAATATATACAGTAGGACCAAACTGAAGGTCTGGTTTATACAGGTGTCCAGATTACACAGGTCTACATAGTAATGTATACAGTAGGACCAAACTGAAGGTCTGGTTTATACAGGTGTCCAGATTACACAGGTATACAGTAGGACCAAACTGAGGGTCTGGTTTATACAGGTGTCCAGATTACACAGGTATACAGTAGGACCAAACTGAAGGTCTGGTTTATACAGGTGTCCAGATTACACAGGACTACATAGTAATGTATACAGTAGGACCAAACTGAAGGTCTGGTTTATACAGGTGTCCAGATTACACAGGTCTATAAAGTAATATATACAGTAGGACCAAACTGAAGGTCTGGTTTATACAGGTGTCCAGATTACACAGGTCTACATAGTAATGTATACAGTAGGACCAAACTGAAGGTCTGGTTTATACAGGTATCCAGATTACATAGGTCTGGTTTATACAGGTGTCCAGATTACACAGGTCTACATAGAAATGTATGGAGTAAGACCAAACTGAAAGTCTGCATTATATGGGTGTTCTAATTACACAGGTCTGGTTAATACAGGTATCCAGATTACACAGACTGTTCTATGTACTTTCAATAATTATTCATTTGCATACTGTTCATCTCTACTAATTTCTGTATAGAAGGCCCCCTACCTAAGACAGAGAGAATTTCTCACCTTTAATTGATGTTGTAACCAAATCAGTAACAGAAAGAGTAGATAACTCCGCGACCAGTTGAATAATTTAACAAAATAAATTTAGAAGTTGTGTGTTATATAATCAGATTTATAAGGAAAAACCATGAATAAGTGGCGTTCTTGCCTGACCTTGATAAACCCAGAATCTACTCTCCTTGGTGTGGCTGCATCACAAATAGATATTGATAACTCTCAAGATATACCTCTCACAGTGGGGGTTATGGAGACATTTGTCCTCTCTCAGATATGTGTTTACTTATAGAGGTGTCCTCTCTGAGATATGTGTTTACTTATAGAGTTGTCCTCTCTCAGATATGTGTTTACTTATAGAGGTGTCTTCTCTCAGATATGTGTTTACTTATAGAGTTGTCCTCTCTCAGATATGTGTTCACTTATAGAGTTGTCCTCTCTCAGATATGTGTTTACTTATAGAATTGTCCTCTCTCAGATATGTGTTTACTTATAGAGTTGTCCTCTCTCAGATATGTGTTTACTTATAGAGGTGTCTTCTCTCAGATATGTGTTTACTTATAGAGTTGTCCTCTCTCAGATATGTGTTCACTTATAGAGTTGTCCTCTCTCAGATATGTGTTTACTTATAGAGGTGTCTTCTCTCAGATATGTGTTTACTTACAGAGTCCTCTCTCTCTACAGTTGTCCTCTCTCAGATATGTGTTTACTTATAGAGTTGTCCTCTCTCAGATATGTGTTTACTTATAGAGGTGTCCTCTCTGAGATATGTGTTTACTTATAGAGTTGTCCTCTCTGAGATATGTGTTTACTTATAGAGTTGTCCTCTCTGAGATATGTGTTTACTTATAGAGGTGTCCTCTCTTAGATATGTGTTTACTTATAGAGTTGTCCTCTCTGAGATATGTGTTTACTTATAGAGGTGTCCTCTCTCAGATATGTGTTTACTTATAGAGTTGTCCTCTCTCAGATATGTGTTTACTTATAGAGGTGTCCTCTCTTAGATATGTGTTTACTTATAGAGTTGTCTTCTCTTAGATATGTGTTTACTTATAGAGTTGTCCTCAGTCAGATTCGTGTGTTTTCACATGAAGTTATCCTCAGTCGGATTATCTTTGGAGATCTCGGAAGCTGTGTTTAGCGATTTTTAATTTTTATTTAATTGCATCTTGGATGCCATGAATATTCTACCTTATCTTTATTTCTGTATCATTATATCTTGATTATATTTGGATTATTTGTTTTTGTTTACTTTGAAGTCCATCAACACAAAATTGCCATTTATCTGCGTTCTTCGAATTCATGAACTTTCAAACCTGAAAGTATTCTTGATGCCATTGTTTCAAACATAAGGGATTTTTTATGAAATGTCCAGAACAAATTTTATCAGATTTCACACATAGGTCCTTATTGGCCTGAGGTTGTAAGTGGTCAATTCTGAGGCTGATCCAAAACCAAAGATGACCTCAGTTGCCTGTGACTCTTGTGTCAGTAATTTCTTGAAAAGCCCTGGATTGGCCTTTATCAAATTTCAGGTGTAGGTTCCTCATGGTCCCAGGTTTGATTTTCCACTTAGAAACTGATCTGAGGATAAAAATGGCCAGCAGGCAGCCATCTTGGATTTTGGACATTAAAGACTCTTATTCTGTTGTGTCAAAAGCCTGGTATTGCCTATCCATTGTTACTACTATGTTCATTTTCTAGTAAATATAAACAATATCTACAGTACTGATAGAGCAACGAAGTGGAAACACAATGTAAAACTTACATCTACGTAGAACCAATGAAGATCACGCTATGATGGCACCAAAGGCGTTCAGTGGTTTGCCATTGATAGGCCTTAAAAAACACAAAAAAAAACAAAAAAACAACAAAACACAAAACAAAAAAAAACCCATGTATGTTTAACCTCTCGTCTATTCACTGACAAAACCTTGAGTCTGTTGGGGCCCTAACAACCTATTTCTCAGATATGTCAAATATAAAATTAGTGCAATAGATTGCGTATGCTATATATTCTGAATGACATTTTTCCAATAGATATGAAGATTAACAAAACCAAGCATTTCTTGGAAATAAACATGCCGCTTTGTCAAACATCACATGTTATTGATGGTACATATAGCACGGAAACAATATATATTGGCGCCAATTTCATCTCTGACTGCGGAACTGACGTCTACCCAAACCTGTGATGAAGCTACACCTGCTTTGTGTAAATTCTGTTGTACTCAATCACTTACATAAAAATCGGGTTTAAGACAACACACCCTGGCCATATTGTACCATCTGGGTATACTGATGAGGCAAGTATTGTCAACTTGATATCATGTTTGAAAAATGGTAAAAACTTAAAATAAAATGAAACTTAACTTATTTGCATTTGTTTTATGAAATTTTAAGTAAACATTTGCTGTTTTCTGTAGATTTTTTACAAAATTTTGCAACAGTTTGGAAGACACTTATATCATTATGTATAAGATTAAGCTAACTTGGGTGGTAAGTTTAATACAAAATGTGTTCCAGGCCTATAATTGGTTTAATATGTTTGTAAGGAAATATTTTATAGCAAATATTTCCTTAATCTATTGTATCCTGTATAAAAGTGACACTTTGGCCCAGAGGTCTTCAGATGAGCATGCATGTTAGAGAAACTCCTAATGGATATTTTTTTTTTGGGAGAATGTTTTAAAAAATTACAATTTTAATCGCTTTCTGTGTATAAACACAAAGTTAAGAGCTAGGCACATCTCCATTAATTAGTAAAATGTGTCTACAGGGCCACACACACAAACTTTAATCATTTAAATTAGTTAATAAATATAGAAGTCTATTCACACCTGCACTAGTTAAATGATTTCTTGAATATCAGGAAAAGACAGTAATTTTGTATTATTAATGTATAACATATATAAAAATTCATTTGTGTGTTCATAAAATTTAGATATCAATGTATAATTATTTCCCTGTATATAGATTAATCTTAACAGGTATTTACCTTGTAGGTATTTACCTGTATAGATATTTACCTGTATAGATAGTTAACTGTCAGTTTTTACCTGTATAAATATTTACCTGTAGAGATATTTACCTGTGTCAGTATTTACTTGTATAGATATTTACCTGTATAGATATTTATCTGTATAGATATTTACCTGTATACTGTATAGATATTTAACTGTCAATATTTACCTGTATATATATTTATCAGTTTAGATACTTACCTGTATAGATATTTACCTGTATAGATAGTTAACTGTCAGTATTTACCTGTATAGATATTTACCTGTATACTGTATAGATATTAAACTGTCAATATTTACCTGTATATATATTTATCTGTTTAGATATTTACCTGTATAGATATTTACCTGTATAGATATTTATCTGTATAGTTATTTACCTGTATAGATATTTACCTGTATACTGTATAGATATTTATCTGTCAGTATTTACCTATATAGATCTTTATCTATATATATGATACCTATATAGACATGTGTAGATATCTAACTCTGTATTTATTCTTTGTATAGATATGATAATGGCACTTGAATTAAATGATATATCTAAATGTTGAGGGCAATGGTATTTCGAAATGATGAGGAAATTCTTGCTAGGACAAAAATCACATTCCAAGGTCATACAAATGAAGACACAGAGTTTACTCAGTATTGTTTTTCCTCAGAAAACGTGGATAATTTCCAAACATCCGCCAACTTGTCAGTCGTATCTTGATCCCAGATGCTATAGATAGTTGTTTCTGACTGACAATGTTTTAAGGTCGGGAATTAATCCTGACCTTACTCTAAAGAATGACCTCTACCTAGTCCATCTTGAGGCTGATCTCACAAACACACTATCAGCCTGAATACGTCATCATCTCTGTGAGTTACACAGTTTCTTGTAGTAGATTTGTGTTGCTGATGGGAAGAATTTGTAGTAGATGGATTGTACTGACTGAAAAGCTTCCCTGGTTTTGTACCTAATCCCTAATCTGTGATGTGTGGATTTACTGAGGTCGACATTGGTTACGAGAAGGATAGTAGTTTTATCATGGATTTAAACATCTACCATGCCTTGGCTTTGTGAGAACTGTTTTTATTGTGGTATTACTGAATCATCACTTCTGATCCTGGATGTAAGACAATGTCAGAGGTCAAGGTCATTTGATAGAGTGTCAGGTTCTGGATTATAGAAACCTAGTGGGCTATTTCCTGGTCACTGTGACCTAATGTCTAGATGAACCAAATTAGAATTTTCGATGATGACGTCTTTATCTAATCTGTATAAAAACAATTATAAGTGTTATCATACAAGTGTTTAAATCCTGTCAGTCTTATCTCAGCAAATGTTTCACAATGCTTTTTGTTACTTTTTGATATAACAATTTTCCATGGAGTGTTTTCATTAGAACTACATGTATTCTTGGATAGGAACTTCAAACAATATTCCTGTAAAGGTGAAGAACTTCCATAAGATATTCTCAGTTCCTTAACTTTAATTTTCATGAATTTTCATGTACCTGACGGATGTGTCATCAATTTCTGTGTTCCTTCTAACCGTGTCATGAATTCTTGGATACCTGTTGATATATCATGAATTTTTGTGTTAATTTTGATTGTGTCATCAATGCTTGTGTAGCTGTTAGATATGTCATCAAGTTTGGTGTACCTTTGTACAAAGTCAGTCTTCCAACAGGTTTCAGAGATAAAAACTCTAAGTACACAGATACATTAATGTCAGTGTAAAGTAAAATAAAATCTAAAATAAACCCCAGTCAGTGTTAATGTCTGGCTCGTCCACCAGGTGCAGATCAGACGTAGATGCTGGAGGGAAATTACAGGGTGTATTTCATCAGTGTTTGTTATGACATCATCCAATTGATGTGGTGACGTCATACATGTAAACAAACGTCAGCTGTCATACCCGAAGGGTGATCCTTCCGGATTGCTCGCTCAACGTTTATATGGTAGCTGTATTTTTGTAATTAAAGGATTACATCCGGTAGTATTCTACTGTAAACAGGCTTAGACCTCATCAAAGGCGTGTCGTTAATGGGGGTGAGGAAGTATCCCCACAACTTCGGCTCTAACCTGTGGGGTATTCTCTCATTGATTCTACATCCATCATAGTTACCATGGTTATTAGGGAAGCTCCCTGTCGACAGCTGCAAATTTGTTTATGTCTGCAGTCTGATACAGAATGGACACTGGAAGAGGAGATATTTTATCTGAAAATTAATAAGAATATCTGTCAACGATTCACCTAGCTGATATCCACTTCCCCTCCCTATAGCTTTGGTGCACACAATTGTCATAATGGATGAGAAGACAAAATAGAAGGGATCGCAGCAAATGAAATGTCATATCTTGATTGGTGGAGATGGTTTGCAGCAAATAAAATGTCATAGTTGATTGGTTGGAATTGAAAAAAGAGACTTTTATATTTTTGAGTATATGCCAGTGCTGTTTTTATGGCTTGAGACTTCTTAAAGGCATAAATAGAAATTCAATTAACGTATGATTGATGTGTGTAATTGTGATTACATGTGTTGAGAGTTATCTTTCCCTGGATACAGAAAGGAAGTTGTCAGCTTTGTTTAGAATGAAAATAAACACTTCCATTTCTGCAGAAAGAATCAACCAATCAAGTTACATTTTAAAATGCTCCTTTAAGAAATTTCAATATTTCATCAATTTCGTTTCCGGATTATGAAGGATGTTGCCTTCCTTTGATTGACAGGAAGTGGGTTCATTTGTTTGTAGTGAAAACAAGTTTTATTTTGTTAAGGAAATCTCTTTGAGAAGTGGTTACAGTAGGGAGTTGTCATTGGCTTACATAAAACACAGCAGTTTCTTCAGATCTTGAAATTGAGATGATTTAACTATTACAAGAATCAAATGTGTTTCTGGATTTCTGAAAGCATTCTGTTAACTGCTAGTCTGCTACTGTCATGCTGTTGTCAGTTTGATGTAATTTTCCATACTTGTCAAACATTGGCCCAAATAGTTGACACTAAAAGTGTTATCATTTTCATTTTTCCTTGAATATTCTTTTTAAACAATATAAAATTATATGAAAGAGATACTCATAGAAGAAAATCAACTGATAAAGCTGTAAGTTTATTCTGTTTTTTTTTTTTTTTGAAAGTTTTCATAAAATCGTACTTCTCTTGGCTAGTGTGCTGGTACCTAATTCTACAGCTGGTTAGACTTGTGTATACTATCCTTGCCAGTATGTATCAGATGGGTGTAAGGTGATATTGTTTATAACATCCAATTGAGTAGTCAGAAGGTGAAATGGGTCTTAAAGAAGTAATGAGGTCTGTTCTAGAAGAATTATTTACCAAGGAATCAATTTATCTGTTGGTGATATTGAGCCCCACAGGCATTGTATATTGACATCCTACATCTTATTTGCAATGACAAAAAAGAAATATTACACTATACCAATGGAATTGGAAAAGTTTCATCACGTTGGAGAGTCTTGACTTCCTGACATGTTACTTTTTTCTGATTTCAAAATTGTCATTAATATACCAGCGTATATTGTAACAACATTGCCGTCTAGACAATCAAAGCGGCCATTGCTGAGCCACTCACCTTTGATCTGCGGCATCTTTATCTTGGATTGAGAAATGGACATGGGTATCAATTATATCTGATTCCTGGGGCTTATCAAACTTTTTAATATTTGCTTTGGTGAGGGCTGGGAGAGAGGATTAGCTGTCATGTTTAAAAATCAGTCATATTTTCGACATGTTTATGTATTGGGAACCAACAATTTATCATCTGCAAATCTGAAAAGTGTCCCGACACTAACCTTCCTGTACTCCTTCTGTATCCATCAGTACTTACCATATAGGTCTCTGTGTCCTACACTTGAGCACTTGCTGTCTAGTCCTGTGTGTCCTACACTTGAGTACTTGCTGTCTAGTCCTCTGTGTCCTACACTTGAGCACTTGCTGTCTAGTCCTGTGTGTCCTACACTTGAACACTTGCTGTCTAGTCCTGTGTGTCCTACACACTTGCTGTCTAGTCCTGTGTGTCCTACACTTGAGCACTTGCTGTCTAGTCCTGTGTGTCCTACACTTGAGCACTTGCTGTCTAGTCCTGTGTGTCCTACACACTTGCTGTATAGTCCTGTGTGTCCTACACTTGAGTACTTGCTGTCTAGTCCTGTGTGTCCTACACTTGAGTACTTGCTGTCTAGTACTGTGTGTCCTACACTTGAGTACTTGCTGTCTAGTCCTGTGTGTCCTACACTTGAGTACTTGCTGTCTAGTCATGTGTGTTCTACACTTGAGTAATTGCTGTCTAGTCCTGTGTCCTTCACTTGAGTACTTACCATATAGTCCTCTGTGTCCTTCACTTCAGTCCTAAACATCTTGTCCCCTGTGTCCTCCATTCCATATCTGTCCATCTAGTCCTGTTTGTCCTCCACCCCAATCCTTACCATCTAGTCCTCTGTGATTTCCACTTTCCACTGTTCCAGTCACATATGCTGTGGTTATCCCCTCATCTCAATTATCTTTTTTTCTCCAGTATTTACATGTTACCTCCCTTTAGAATCTCTCCTTTGTCTTTTGTCTTAATTATTCTCTTTTTTTTTTCCTTTTTAGTATTCCTTAATTTTCCTTGACAACCCTCTATACTCAATACCCACTCTCATCACAATATCTTCTTCCCTTCTCAAGACACTCTCCCCCACCTACAACAAGCTCCCTATTCCATTAGATATCCCATTCCTCGTGAAGTTCACCCTTCTCAGGACACTCTCCCCCACCTACAACAGGCTCCCTACTCCATCTGATATCCCATTCCCTCCTGAAAGTCACCCTTCTCAGGACACTCTCCTCCACCTACAACAGGCTCCCTACTCCATCTGATATCCCATTCCCTCCTGAAAGTCACCCTTCTCAGGACACTCTCCTCCACCTACAACAGGCTCCCTACTCCATCTGATATCCCATTCCCTCCTGAAAGTCACCCTTCTCAGGACACTCTCCTCCACCTACAACAAGCTCCCTACTCCATCAGATATCCCATTTCCTCTCGAAAATCACCCTTCTCAGGACACTCTCCTCCACCTACAACAGGCTCCCTACTCCATCAGATATCCCATTCCCTCCTGAAGTTCGCCCTTTTCAGTACCCTTCCCCATCAAAATCCCCCCTCTCTCCTAATTATCTCCCCCTTATAAATTTCACCTTCCTAAGTTTATCCCTCAATATGCCCCCCTCACCTTATGGTTATTCTCTCCAATATTCTTTCTCATCCTGAATGTCTCCTTCAACATCCTGTCACCTCCTTACTCCAAAGTACCCCTTCAATATTACCTTTCATGCCTTTCTACCCACCTCCCCTCATTTCTTTCTCATTTTCCTGCCTTCCCCCCTCCCAGTATTCCTAACCTTACTTTTATATGTTCTACTCTACTCCGCCAACCCCAATATTCTCTCCTCTTCAATATTGTTTCCTATGTCCTTGTACCTCAGAGTCTCCCCCCCCCACTTCTCCCCAGTATACAACTTCCTTCTTCTCTTCTCTCAAAGACAAGTATCCTATCCTGTCTCCCGGTACTTCAGATTCCTCTCCCCCTCCGAAGTACACTACACTCTCAAATCATTCTATCCTTCTCCTCCCCTCCCCCCACCTTACCAGTAACAGCACCCTCAATATGCCCTTTTGATCTAATGACACAAATCAATGCCCCCCTCCTACCCTTTAATGTATTGGTGGTCCCTCACATTCATGTGTTTGGCTGGATGACAGATTCATTTTAAAGCTTGAGAAGTGATGGTACAGTCACTGCTTTAGCTACCTCACATCTGTGATGTTCACATTAATAAAATGTTTTAAAATGATTGAAAAATTACAAATGTCTTTTATGATAACTTGGTTTTACAAAAAGTTAAATTTCTCCTGGGGCTAAATTGCTCACACGATCTCAATCACATTACTGTTCCTTCTGTAGCCTTCACTTTCTTCAATATCATATTCTGACATTTTATCCGGTTAAGTTTCAGTCATCATCAGCTAGGAGTTAAGGAGCATACCATAGCAACCTGACTAAATTGACCAATGTAGATAAAGACAAACCTTCTCTTATAGATCACCTTCTATATAGATCACCTTCTATATAGACCATCTTCTATATAGATCACCGTCTTTATAGATCACCTGTAAAGACTACCTATTATAAACCTCATTCTATAAAGACCACCTGTTGTGTCTTTTATCATGTTTGCAACTTAACGTCTATAACTACTACCTGTCTTTAACTTTTGCCTTTTATAGCTATCACCTGTCTATAACTATTACCTGTCCTTAACTATTACCTTTCTATAACTACTACCTGTCTATAACTACTACCTGTCCATAACTATCACCTGTATATAGCTATTACCTGCATATAACTATTACCTGTCTATAGTTATAACTTGTCTGTATGTATTACCTGTCTATAACTTTTACCTGTCTATTACTATTACCTGTCTATAATTATTACCTGTATTTAACTATTACCTGTCTATAACTTCTACCTGTCTATAACTATCACCTGTCTATAACTACTACCTGTCTTTAAATATTACCTGTCTTAAACTATTACCTGTCTATACCTAACACCTATCTTTACTATTACCTGTCTATAACTATCACCTGTCTATAACTATTACCTGTCTATAACTACTACCTGTCTGTAACTGTCACCTGTATATAACTATTACCTGTCTCTAACTATCACCTGTCTATAACTATTGCTTGCCTATAACTACTACCTGTCTTTAAATATTACCTGTCTATGACTATTACCTGTCTGTAACTACCTGTCTTTGGCAACTACCTGTTTATAGCTTCTGTCGGTGTAAGGGAGCATACAACCTTAAGTCTGATACACACAATCTTTATTCTGACACAAACATAAATAATTTATCATAGAAACATCATCCTCTTTATTGTGTTTTTTTCTACCTGTTCCAGGTGGTTGTCTGTGCTGGACATGGTCAATGTGATGATAATCGTTGTGGTAAGTAAGCCTGTTTCCTTGTGATCTGTTTCCTGGTGACCTCTGACCCCCATCAAGAGAATAATATTCTTTGTTATCCAGGTTATCTGAGGATTTAACTACCAGCCCCAAATTATTTACATATTTATTTAGTTGAATTCTTCTCCTAGATTATCTGCCCCTGGTTTGAAACATAGACCTATTTCAGAGTTCCAAATTGTATGTCAGTTTTCTTCCTGATAAATTTAAGATTCTAAAGACAAGTGTCTGAGTCTAACCTGATGTATGGGAATTCTTCAGCACAACACTTTATTCGTGTGGCCCAAGTATCTTTGTTGCCACATCCTTATCTCTAGAATTGTATTTATACAAGTTTTGCTTTATCAATCATTAAATGTGAAAACTGATCGTGGAAGGATATTAGTACTAATATGACCCTGGTTATCTAATCAAACAACATAACAAACAATAATTTTTAATCCATCAAAAGTCAAAATGAGACAATTTTAAATGACCTTTTTTATAACATGTTTCCTGGGGATTCGGCAGCTGGGACATTGTTGCAGCACAAATAAATATAATATTTAATTCAAATTTCATATTTTAAAAATGTATTTAAATAAATATCAAAGATGTTACATGATAAGATGGTGGAAAATAGTTGTGTTAAATCTATAATTCTCATGTGTGTAACCGATCCGTGACGTCAGATTCCGAGAGATGAGCCAGCAGATTCATAATTACTTCAATATTTCCATATTTCATATTGATTTCAGTGATAAAATGACATCTGCTGTCATGTAAAGATAAAGGCAACTTTAGAAAACAAATTTTTATCATATAAAATGAAGAAATTGAGAAACGCGGAGAACAGACACTTGGAGACAGAATTTGAGACGACTTTTGTTGTTATAATTGTGTGAGATAAGGGGAGATAAATAAGTAAGATGAAATGATTAGTTATCTCAGTTAGATCTGTACGTCCTCCCCACTTCCAGTCTGGTCCACCTGTCTCAAAATTCTCTTATCAAAGTGTAATTATTCACATGAAATATGCAGAATATCTTCTTATAAATATTAAACCCAGAAAATCAAATCATGTTGCTTTTAGTTTTACTTCATTATTTTTTTAAGTAGAATTTTTAAAAATAAATCAGATTAATTAAAATGTTCATAGACAAACATTTTTAAAAAGTTAACTAGGCTGTATATTATATGAAGTTCAGTAACTTTGAAACTAACATAAATTTGAAAATTTGAGATATAATTGGGTAAAAAATATGTCACTTAAATTTGCTTCACATGCAAAAATTGAATGGTATACATTTCATTTATATTGAATTATGAATGATGCTGGAATTTGAAATGTCATAAATCTTACGTCGAGCGTAAGACGTTCTCATATTTCACATGAGAACTATGCAGTGTTATTAGGGTACTGATGTCTAATATTCAACATTAAATATATTTTTCTTCAGGTTTTAGAGTTCTGACCTAATTTTAAAAACATTGGTAACAGTTGTGTTGTGAACTTATACCTGGAGAGTCCATATATTTGGTTTCTATTTTTAATATCAAAGTATTCATTCAGTTTGATTATTCTGCAAATAGGGCCCATAGTGGTTGAATGGTAAAAGTGTCTGACCGTTTTTTTATCAATAACCCTCCACCTCTGGGTGATAGGTTTGCGGCCTACATGGGGCAGTCACAAGGTACTGACCGCAGGTCAGTGGTTTTTCTTCTGGAACTCTGGTTTTCCTCCACCATCCAAACCTGGCATGTCCTTCAATGACCCTGGCTGTCAAGCAGCGATAAATTATGTTATCCGACAATATTCCCAGGAAACAAAAATAAGACGTAAACATTTTAACTTACAGTAAGGTACATGGTTTTATGATAGTGACCCTACACATGCTTCTATCAGTTAAACTGAAATAGGCATAGATGGGCTTATTGAATGACAAGAAAACAGCTATCGAAGGTATCTACTAAACTGTATTGAACATGGGTGAGCTTATTGAAAGACAAGGTAGCAGCTTTTGACAGTATATGCTGAACTGTATTGAACAAGAGTGGGCTTATTGAAAGACAAGGTAGCAGTTTTTGACAGTATATGCTGAACTGTATTGAACATGGATGGGCTTATTGAAAGATAAGGAAACAGCTTTGATGGTGTCTGCTGAACATGGTGAGGTTTTAACGGAAAATCAAATTTGCATTTTTTTGGGTTATCTGAACTTGAAAGGACACAAATAGATGGGCTTATTCTCCCACATGTGTTTATTTGTGGATAAATACGGTATTTCTTATAGTTATAGGTCATTGAAGTAAAACTTTAAAAATTGGACCTGGAAGAGTGATATTTTTCCTGTATAGGGAGTGTTGTATAATATCTACAATTATACAGATGTTAAATTGTAGTCATAAAACTACACTTAACAGCATGATAATAAATAGTTTATATTTCTCATTCAAACTTCAAGAAAATGTTTTGCCGTAGTGCAATTTTTATTTCCACTATAAATTTTTTTCTATTTTTGTAACTTGAACCTTAGTACTCCCAAATGAATACGCATATCAAATTGAATGTTTTTCATTCTTTGTAATCCTACAACTTCCACCCACATCCATATGTATGTAAGTTTTCTAATGGAATTGAAAAGTTTTTAAAATCAATGGACAAAATGTGTAAAAGTTTTATTTCCTCTGTACAACTTAACTTTTAAATGAAAACACTTAGTGTAGCTGTAAGGGTGATGTAGCAGTTTTGTTAGTATTTGGTAAAGTGTTTGAGATGGATGATGCTGAATTTAACAGAAATACTGTACAATTATTAATTTTTGTGGAAGATTTATTTTCATTGACATTGTGGGTGTTCTGTGGATTTATATAGGTCTATGAACTGTTAAAAAAAATTTGAATAGATTAAGAGAGCTGTATTTTTGCACAAAATGAAGGGAAATTTCACCAAAAATGTATGTTTGAGAGAGAAATAGAATATCATACCTGAGAGAGAAATAGAGTATTATATCTAAGGGAGAAAATGAATATTATATCTGAGAAATATAATATTATATCTGAGGGAGAAATAGAATATTATATCTGAGAAATATAATATTATATATCTGAGGGAGAAATATAATATTATATCTGAGGGAGAAATAGAATATGATATTTGAGGGAGGAATAGAATATCACGTTTGAGGGAAAAAATTGTCACCTGTGTTGAGGGAAAAAAGAATATTTTTGTATGTGTTGGAGAGAGAAAGAGAATATTGTATGTGTGCCTATCAGTGAGTAGAGAGAACATGCTCCAGAGGTTAGTGTATGACTCACAGATAAATGACAGCATCTAATCCACACCGATGTGTGTGGCAGGTCGTTTTACCACTCTCTCCTCTTTCATTTCGGTAATGACCCTGTAACAGAGAGTGAGAACATTCCACAACTACAAAAACCTTACAATCCATCAACCAGTTAAAATGGTCGGCCAAATTCTGCATAGCTGAACAAATATAAACCTTGTCTTTTCGCCCAAGTGAATCTGATTTTGTTCATGGTCTGACAATTTAAGATACAGAAAAAACATGTTGATGATTAAATTATCTTGGTAATGTAAGGAATTATGATGCCTCGTCATCACTTTTATTAGGTCTTTACCTACATAGACAGATTTCAAATGGCCAAAGCTTCATTATACTATTACTCTGTCGAGAAAGCAAAGGGACATTGTGCATTTGTACTTTTGAGCTCAATTGACAACATCATATTGTGTTTTAATTTAAATTTGTGAAGATATATTGTGTTTTGAGCTTAATTTGCAAGGCTACATTGTGTTTTGAGCTCAATTTGCAATGTTACATTGTGTTTTGAGCTGAGTTCACAAAGTTACATTGTGTTTTGAGCTCAATTTGCAAGGCTACATTGTGTTTTGAGCTCAATTGGCAATGTTGCATTGTGTTTTGAGCTTAATTCATAAAGTTACATCATGTTTAAAGCTCAATTCTCATAGTTATATTGTGTTTTAAGCTCAATTCTCAAAATTACATTGTGTTTTGTTACATTGTGTTTTGAGCTCAATTCACAAAGTTACATTGTGATTTGAATGCAATTAACAAAACTTCCGACTGATTTTGTGCTTCAATATGTATTCAGCTCAAATGACAATGCTCTGTTTTGAGCTTAGACCAGTTAGGGACTGGAAGAGGCTAGGTTGATCTGTGGTTAAAGGACCAATTGAGTCCTCTCCTGACTTAAAATTATGTTACATAATGAAAATATAAAATTTGCAGGAATTTTGGATCAGATTATATCCATAGATAGCAATCCATCTTGTTGATCCGTATGAACGTGAGTGAGAAAACTTGAGAAGGGTAGATGGAGAGTGTGTTATATATAGTGTATAGAGGCTGATCACATGTGGCTTGTTTAAATGATTGTTCCAAAAAAGACCTTTAATTCTCCATGTTGCTGTTGACCTATTGGATTAGGATGTGTTGTGAATACCTCATGGTATATAAATACCATAAAATGTAAAGAAGGCTGGACCATTAATTAACAGGGGTATATTGTAGCTGTACTCTGCCAACAGTGACAAACATTACGGGGCTGGTGACATGCACTTTACTGACCATCTTGTAATCGGATCTTGTGTATACTACTACAATAAAACAGAGGGAAGAGAAGGGCAGACTTAATGTGCACCGCCCTGATTACAGCTTGGTCTGGCTTCCCTGTCGCAGATTAATCTCTAGATATATCTAAAGATGGTCTGGGAGGTTCATAGTTGTATAGGAAGGTCAATAGATGTATGGAGAATAGTTGTAATATTAACATAGAGGGGGAAGTGGTACAGAGGTCAATAGTTGAACAGAGAGGTCAATTTTTAAATATCTGTATGTAGAGGTCAATAGTTCTACAAAGAGGTCAATAGTTCTACAAAGAGGTCAATAGTTCTACAAAGAGGTCAATAGTTCTACAAAGAGGTCAATATTTAGATAGGAAGGTTAATAGTTCTACAAAGAGGTCAATATTTAGATAGGAAGGTCAATAGTTATACAAAGAGGTCAATATTTAGATAGGAAGGTCAATAGTTATATAGGAAGGTCAATAGTTCTACAAAGAGGTCAATATTTAGATAGGAAGGTCAATAGTTATATAGGAAGGTCAATAGTTCTACAAAGAGGTCAATATTTAGATAGGAAGGTCAATAGTTATATAGGAAGGTCAATAGTTATATAGGAAGGTTAATAGGAAGGTCAATAGTTCTACAAAGAGGTCAATATTTAGATAGGAAGGTCAATAGTTATATAGGAAGGTCAATAGTTGTATAGGAAGGTCAATAGATGTATGGAGAATAGTAATATATAGGAAGGTACAATAGAACAGAGAGGTCAATTTTTAAATATCTGTATGTAGAGGTCAATAGTTCTACAAAGAGGTCAATATTTAGATAGGAAGGTCAATAGTTATATAGGAAGGTCAATAGGAAGGTCAATAGTTATATAGGAAGGTCAATAGGAAGGTCAATAGTTATATAGGAAGGTCAATAGGAAGGTCAATAGTTATATAGGAAGGTTAATAATTGTATAGGAAGGTTAATAGTTATATAGGAAGGTTAATAATTGTATAGGAAGGTTAATAGTTATATAGGAAGGTTAATAATTGTATAGGAAGGTTAATAGTTGTATAGGAAGGTTAATAGTTATATAGGAAGGTTAATAGTTATATAGAAAGGTTAATAATTGTATACAAAGAGGTCAATATTTATATAGGAAGGTTAATAATTATATAGGAAGGTTAATAGTTATATATAGGAAGGTTAATAGTTTTATAGGAAGGTCAATAGTTATATAGGAAGGTCAGTAGTTATATAGGAAGGTTAATAATTGTATAGGAAGGTTAATAGTTGTATAGGAAGGTTAATAATTATATAGGAAGGTTAATAGTATGTATAGGAAGGTTAATAGTTATATGTATAGGAAGGTTAATAGTTATATAGGAAGGTTAATAATTGTATAGGAAGGTTAATAGTTGTATAGGAAGGTTAATAGTTGTATAGGAAGGTTAATAGTTGTACAGGAAGTTAATAGTTGTATAGGAAGGTTAATAATTGTATAGGAAGGTTAATAGTTGTATAGGAAGGTTAATAGTTTTATAGGAAGGTTAATAGTTGTATAGGAAGGTTAATAATTGTATAGGAAGGTTAATAGTTTTATAGGAAGGTTAATAGTTTTATAGGAAGGTCAATAGTTGTATAGGAAGGTTAATAATTATATAGGAAGGTTAATAATTATATAGGAAGGTCAATAATTGTATTGTTACTAGTTGTGTGAGGTGGTCAGTAGTTGTGTGAGATGGTCAGTAGTGGTGTGAGATGGTCAATAGTTGGGTGAGGTGGTCAGTAGTTGTGTAAGGTAGTCAGTAGCTGTGTTAGGTGGTCAGTTGCTGAGTGAGGTGGTCAGTAGCTGTGTGAGGTGGTCAGTTGCTGAGTGAGGTGGTCAGTAGCTGTGTGAGGTGGTCAGTTGCTGAGTGAGGTGGTCAGTAGCTGTGTGAGGTGGTCAGTAGTTGTGTGAGGTGGTCAGTAGTTGTGTGAGATGGTCAGTAGTTGTTTGAGGTGGTCAGTAGTGGTGTGAGGTGGTCAGTAGTGGTGTGAGGTGGTCAGTAGTGGTGTGAGGTGTTGATTTGTTATTTGATATAGATGCCTAGTACTCTATAACCTATCTCTATGATAGATGTCATTTTTAGGCATTCAGTATTTTTAACAGAAAGTGATCTGAATCGCACTCAATTTTAAAACAGTTTTTCATATGATATGGAAAAGAAAACATAAAAAAGATGAAAATTGAGATGTTGATGTTTTTAGTCCTGGTGAGTTTTAGTACAAAGTGTTTAAATTACAAAGAAGATGGATCACTACTTAGGTAATTGAAAGAAAACATGTAAACTGGAGTTCTCTCTCCAGACAGTCCTGGTACCATGTAGCACTCCACTCCTGGAGGTCTAAGAAAGGACATCGGATACTATGGCAACTTGACATGATTGATTGGTCTATCACACTTCTAAATATCAAAGTTTTCTCTATTTGTTTATTCTGTTTTTAAAGACCCTGCCCCCTGGGGCACTAAATTTGTATCTACTTAAGGCCCTGCCCCTCAATGGATTCTGTATAATACTGTCGTTTATGATATTGCAAATTACGTTTTTATGTCCCTGTGCCATTTATTGGAGGGACTGATAGTATGAACCATTAATGTCCTGTCTGGTTCCCTCTCAAAATAATGTAATAACTAGCCAATTCATTCCTTAAGGAATTTTCATAAAAAGAAATTTGAAAATGAACTATAACAAAACCTATGATAAGCTAATGTTTTAAGCTTCAAGGTCAAGGTCATGGTTACTATATATATATATATATCAAAATTGATCAAACATTGAAATTCATATACATGGGGGCATCCATGTCTCATGGACATTCTTGTTTGTTGATGAAATCACACACTTTGGTATAACAATTTTCTGCAGTATTTTTCAGGTATTTTTTCTGATTAAATCTAAAATCAGATTATCTATATAATCACGAATTAGCCATAGACCTATGATCTGGTTGGTTATGAGCTGACCTAAATAAACATTATCTTTTTGATTATTTTGATAGTGTAAATAGAGATCTAAAATGAATAGATACATGGAAAGAAACCATGCGAGGATAAAATAACCTGATCTCTCTGGTATCCTAGGTGGTGACTCCAATGTCAGAAGCTCCATCACACCTAGGTGTTAGAGATCAGAAAACAATCAGATTTCTAAAGTAATTCTGTTAACCTTGACTCTCCTGTGACTTTTGAGCAGTTCTGTGCAAATAGCTTTAAATAATACTGTGTACTTGATTCCTAAAGAAATCACTAGGGAGTCAGATATACCCTTAAGGGAACTGAATAAATATCTGTTGATTTTGTGGTACCCTGTAGTCCAGGAAATCACACACTTGTTTGGTCAACAATCCACAGGCATTTGAAAATGGACACCATCAACTTCATTGTCACAACAGAACTGTCCGGTACAAGTGTCAAACTATTGTCAGCCTTGAACTGTGTTTGTATAAAGGCGAAAGGTATTGTCTGTGTTTTAGAATAGGACATTTCCTTCTCACTAGGGGGCAGTCTGAAATAGGTGTGGGGTCATCACTCCATCACCAGAGGGCAGTAGTGATGCTATCACTCACCAGAGGGCAGCAGTGGGTATTTCTCTCACTAGAAGGCAGAAATGAGGCAATTTTGCATTCACCAGAGGACAGCAGTGAGTGTTTCCTCTCACCAGAAGGAGGTAACAAAACTATCACTCACCAGAGGGCAGCAGTGAGGATATCACTTCACCAGAGGGCAGTAGAGAGGTTATCACTCACCAGAGGGCAGTAGAGAGGCTGTCACTCACCAGAGGACAGTAGAGAGGCTATCACTCACCAGAGGGCAGTAGAGAGGCTGTCACTCACCAGAGGACAGTAGAGAGGCTATCACTCACCAGAGGGCAGTAGAGAGACCTTCAACCACCAGAGGGCAGTAGAGAGGCTATCACTCACCAGAGGGCAGTAGAGAGGCTATCACTCATCAGTGGGCAGCTGACAGTGAGATTATATGACCTGTCAGCTAAAGGACGATAGTGAGTGTTTCTTTCACTAGAGGGCAGTATAGTGATGCTATCTCTAACCAAAGTACAGTGGCAATCATGATTTTCCTGTAGAATTAATCAATAATCGTTACATTTAGGTTGAAATTCAACAAAGCAATTATCCCTAAGTAGGGAAGATATTTGATTTTAATAATGAACTTATGTATAATATTATATCTTTGAGGTGGTGATATCACAGACAGAAGCAGTAGATTGCTGAAGGAATATGCCTGCAACACTTTACAAACATATAAATCATTTTAATCTTCTTTCACTGATCAACAAATAATTTCAGATCTTGTCACCAGGAATGATGATAAATTTAAACAGTTTTAAACATAAAAGAGTTAAAAGCTCTCCCTGGAGATTTCTTTCACTCAATTAAACAAGTATTTGACAAATTTTTCTCTTAAATGTTTCTACTTCAAAACGTTGTTGATCTACACAATACTTTCCTCATTTTCTTCTTGTAGAAATTCTTTTCTCACTATAGACTGTGTTCAGTGTCTGATATATGTCTCACAGTGTAATTCTTGGGATGTGTGAACAATTTTTATGATAAATCACAATTTCTTTCCTTGGTATATCCTCACTGACACACTTCTGAAATCCATAATTATTTTTATAAAAATTTTAACAAAATTAAAATTTTGACATTCATCACCATCAGATAAATATATGAAATAGCAAAACTTGAAAGAATTCAAAGAATATTCATAATTATTTTCTAATTGACTTGTCATACACGTAATGATGTTTATTCGTCCCCTGAAAGGCGGAAAGGCCAAAAGGCGTGAATAGTGGGTGTAAAAACCATTACATAGATAATCAGTAATGAAGTATTATGTAACTGATAGAAAAACCAAATGACTCATTTTGAGACTTGGCCTATATGGTGTCCATAGCTGACTACAGGTATAAAATGGTTGTGACCTGTGTCAACAACTCCCTTGGGATCCTTGAGCAGATGGTCAGATAACAAAAAACCAATTTTGAAAAACAAGTTAGTAATTGGTGGAAAATGATACCCGTTTCCATTTCTTCCGGATGAGCAAGGTTACTTTGGAGGACAAACTTGGGCACAAAGAAAACAAATTAGATTCTGTCAATTTTAAAATGTCTTAAGTTTGGCCGTTGGTCATGCGTGCAACTGGCCATCAGTAATCTCCGATTTGTTAGTTTTTCTATTGTCTGCATGCGTCCCTGATCCTTAGGCCTGTCAGATGAACAGACTTTTTTCAACACACATCTTTATGGTCAATATTTTATAGTATTTAAGAGAAGACTAGGATACTGTGGCTGATGTGACCAGGGTACTGTAATGTCCTTTGTACGGCCGTCCAGTGCACAACAGGGGATAAAAAATATAGATTCTCACAGATTTGAATAACATATGTTTTTATTTTGTCCATCTGGTGCACAAGGTGACTGTAAGCATGTATGACCACACTCAGTAATTGTTTCGACATTCCAAATCACAGATTGCTCCTGTCATTACCTCATATTTAGAAAATTTTTAATTTAGTGTGAGTATTTGGGTGAGAAATAGTGCGGAGAGTGTTATGTTCAACGATGACCAGAGAGATAACAAACACAAACATATACAACACTTTGTGAATGAGCAAATCACCATAAAATTGAAGGAATTGTGTTTCAAACTAAACGTTCTAATTATACGTCTCTTACATCATGTGTGATTACAATCACCTGTGATCCGTGGACAGGTAACAATGATAATACCCCGTCTGAGCCTAGGTGAGACATTACGCAATTATCTCCCCTGACGTGAAGTGCCTGAAGATTTAAATCTATAATTGAATGTATTGACCAAGGAAAGTGTCGGGACATTTAATCTATCCCGGACTCCAACACACCCACATTTGTGCCACTTCCTCGACTACACCTGTTGTTACGGTAACTGTTAAGCCCGTAAACAAACATTTACTCACAACGGATTTATCATTGACCACACTAAAGAGTCTACTGGACTGTGATTTACTTTGTATTCAGAACTGAACCTTCACAATGAAATCCTATATCAATTGTAGCCACGAGTACTGATAGATCGGTCAGTACATTTCTCTATTCATGACTTTGTTTTCTTTACAAAACATCATTTGATTACTCGTATTTATGATGGTAGTTTTCGGCCCCGTGTATAAAATTCTTGCTCCTTTTTAACGGTTGTTCATTAAAGCGAGTTACAATGCTTAATATTGCCGCATTGTTCGCAGTTTACACCAAGAAGTGAAATCACAGCAAAATAAATGCAAATTTTATTAAAATGGATGTGTTTGTTAGTATCTTTCCCAGGTTCCATTGTAATACCGCAGCTTCAATTTGTAAAACTGTTTTTAGGGGAATTCAATTTATTAAAGTGTCTTGACACATGTGTGTTGTAATCTAAATATTGAGAGTGTGACTGCCAGGATGTTGATGTGAACAGTTCTCAGATAGCGGGGTGAATTTAAATATTGTATTTGTTAGAAAAGATAAAAATTACATTGTGTGCACGTTAAAATAAAATGTGTACTTGCATCAATTTGAGATTGAAATTTGATAGCAAAAAGTTTTACACAACATACAAGCCTCATATTTCAAGTAAAAATTGAATGGAAATATATGTAGATATATCGAACATTACAAAAAGCAGGTTTTCTGCTATTATCACTGATTGTCATGGTAACATATGGCAAGATAAGAAAAG
Source organism: Ylistrum balloti (assembly GCF_031769215.1). Taxonomy (NCBI): domain Eukaryota; kingdom Metazoa; phylum Mollusca; class Bivalvia; order Pectinida; family Pectinidae; genus Ylistrum; species Ylistrum balloti. Next base: position 2,094,118 of record NW_026781888.1, read on the forward strand.
TACCTCTAAATTTTGATTACGATTCCTTTGTGTGTTTCAACAATCTGTTGTTAGTTATTGATTGCTGGACATAGCTGTACTAACACAGAGGTAGAGTGCAATGGACACATGCTGGTCTGTGCAGTCAAGTGTCACGGCTGACTGGTCAGTTGTTCACAGTTCATTGATCAAGACTCCTGAACAAATTCCTAACAGGCGTCAAGTGACCAGCGGGCACTCACAGGATCATTAGGGGTTCAGCAGTGTGTTCAGTTCACCGCTCGCGTGTTCATGGCGCATTGAACAGTACTGTTAAATAGGCTATAATTAGAGCAAGCAGTTAATTGGAGCAATTCTTGGACTCTTGGGGACATGAATAATTTCTGAACTCACAAGGATGTTAAGCAAACCTTACCCTGAAACAAAGCCTCCTCCATTTGGGGCACAAGGACAATATCACTTCAGGATAAAGTTCTGTTAACAACCTGGGACATGAATTAAACAAAAGCTTACACAACAGATTTCTCACAACTTTGGGATGTAAATCAAATCTTTGATTGAAACAAAGTTTCCTGTAATAGGGACACAAGGATAAAGCTATATGCTGAACCTGGGACATGAAACAAACCTTACACTACACTGAAGATTTCTCACTACTTTAAGACGTAAAATTAAACCTTACCCTGAACAAAGCTTTTTGCACTTGGGACACAAAGACAAGGTTACTTCAGGACAAAGATTTATTAAAATCCTTGGACATGAAACACAGCTTTCTGCACATGGGAAACAAAGACAAGGTTACTTCAGGACAAAGATTTATTAAAATCCTTGGACATGAAACACAGCTTTCTGCACTTGGGAAACAAAGACAAGGTTACTTCAGGACAAAGATTTATTAAAATCCTGGGACATGAAACACAGCTTTCTGCACTTGGGAAACAAAGACAAGGTTACTTCAGGACAAAGATTTATTAAAATCCTGGGACATGAAACACAGCTTTCTGCACTTGGGAAACAAAGACAAGGTTACTTCAGGACAAAGATTTATTAAAATCCTGGGACATGAAACACAGCTTTCTGCACTTGGGAAACAAAGATTTATTAAAATCCTGGGACATGAAACACACTTGGGAAACAAAGACAAGGTTACTTCAGGACAAAGATTTATTAAAATCCTGGGACATGAAACACAGCTTTCTGCACTTGGGACACAAAGACAAGGTTACTTCAGGACAAAGATTTATTAAAATCCTGGGACATGAAACACAGCTTTCTGCACTTGGGAAACAAAGACAAGGTTACTTCAGGACAAAGATTTATTAAAATCCTTGGACATGAAACACAGCTTTCTGCACTTGGGACACAAAGACAAGGTTTCTTCAGAACAAAGATTTATTAAAATCCTGGGACATGAAACACAGCTTTCTGCACTTGGGAAACAAAGACAAGGTTACTTCAGGACAAAGATTTATTAAAATCCTTGGACATGAAACACAGCTTTCTGCACTTGGGAAACAAAGACAAGGTTACTTCAGGACAAAGATTTATTAAAATCCTGGGACATGAAACACAGCTTTCTGCACTTGGGAAACAAAGACAAGGTTACTTCAGGACAAAGATTTATTAAAATCCTGGGACATGAAACACAGCTTTCTGCACTTGGGAAACAAAGACAAGGTTACTTCAGGACAAAGATTTATTAAAATCCTGGGACATGAAACACAGCTTTCTGCACTTGGGACACAAAGACAAGGTTACTTCAGGACAAAGATTTATTAAAATCCTGGGACATGAAACACAGCTTTCTGCACTTGGGAAACAAAGACAAGGTTACTTCAGGACAAAGATTTATTAAAATCCTTGGACATGAAACACAGCTTTCTGCACTTGGGACACAAAGACAAGGTTTCTTCAGAACAAAGATTTATTAAAATCCTGGGACATGAAACACAGCTTTCTGCACTTGGGAAACAAAGACAAGGTTACTTCAGAATAAAGATTTATTAAAATCCTGGGACATGAAACACAGCTTTCTGCACTTGGGCCACAAAGACAAGGTTTCTTCAGAATAAAGATTTATTAAAATCCTGGGACATGAAACACAGCTTTTTGCACTTGGGACACAAAGAGAAGGTTACTTCAGTACAAAGATTTATTAAAATCCTGGGACATGAAATAAACCTTTAAACTAGGACAGAGCATTGTTTAAGAAGGACATATTAGGCAAATGTTATTTCAGAACACTCAAAGCTTCCTTAAGAAGTGGGACACAGGTTGAGTCTTATAAAGGGACAAACATTTATAAAATGTAGAATTATAGTTAAAATAAGATAATTACAGGAAGAGCAGGCTTTCTCTTCTATTACAGCACAGTTATCCTAACCGAACATCTAGAAATGCATCATAACTCAAACCTGCTGAATTTTCTCTCTAGTTTTATTGATTTTGTGTTATTTTGAATAATGTTTAAGTTCCTCAGCACTATAAATTTTTGCGAAAGAACAATTGAGAATTTGAATTTGTAAGAAAACACACACATGGATGATAGACTGACTGGCTACCACAACCCCAATGTTAGTACGCCGTCATTATAGATTATAGAGGCAATCAACCATTAATAGTAAATCTAGCCGGTAATTACAGGTCAAACCCTCTATACACTTCAACATACCTGTGTTTTTTACCTGCTAATTAAGGTGTGCATATTTAAAAAATCTGGCTACCTGGATGGTCGTGTGGACATTTCACAGGTTAAATTGCGCTGTTTTTTCCACTTGACTTCAAAATTGTTAAACAGTAGATGTGTTTTACAGTGGTACACCTGTCTTTGGTGTGTGTTGTTGTTTTAAATGACCTCTACACTGACCTCATCAAGGTTATTGGCCATCTATATGTAAATCACGACAGAAGTTTTCCCTGATATTATTGACAGGTGAGCCTTAATGTTTGGTCAATTTAATTTGTTCTGTACTGTTTTATTATCAAACTTGGAGTCATTATATTAATGACAGCACTGTTTGCCCTTGCTTCAGTCTGTAATACAGTACCATCAGTTCTAAGACTCTGATGACCATCAGAAATTTTTTTATTTACAGACACACCTGTCCACTTTTACACAAAAGAAAAATCCTAAATCAGGAAAGTAATACAAGTGTAACAAATTACAGGGAGTGAGATTTTTATAGAATGATGAAAATACAAGATTAACAGATTACTGAGAGTGAGATTTAGAGAATGGTGAAAGGAGAAATTGAGAAGGAGAGAGAGAAAGGTTGAGTTCGCAAGAGGTAAGGGAAAAGAAATGATTGTAGGAAAGAAGAAAGAAAATAGAAAAAGAAAGAAGGAGAAAGGAAGAAGAGAAAATGAAGGGAGACAAGTAAGAAGACAGGAAGAGAGACAGACAAAGACATTTTCAGAGTCTACAACCCTTTGTATCTTATACAGTAAAATTAATCAACTGGGGCTAAAATGTTCTCTTTTGTCACTGTTTTATAAAGTGGAGGATGGGAGATTCAGATAGATAGTTCTGGAAAACGTTTAGATGTATACAGTTTTTATAACATATAAATAATCCATTTATCTGGAGCTTTAAAGTTTTACTGGGTTGTGATCGATTGACTTAGCAATAACTTGGAAAATTGATTTTCCTTAGTCTTAAGACGTTGTGTATTTCTGGGATCACTGGTTGCTTAATTTCATTTAGGATCTGCTTTACACTCAAACCAAAGTGTCCAGACTAACAAGGTTTTACTGTACACACAAACCAAAGTGTCCTGACTAACAAGGTCCTACTGTACACACAAACCAAAGTGTCCTGACTGACAATGTTCTACTGTACACAAAACCAGAGTGCCCAGACTAACAAGGTTCTACTGTACACACACACCAAAGTGTCCAGACTAACAAGGTTTTACTGTACACACAAACAAGAGTGTCCAGACTAACAAGGTTTTACTGTACACACAAACAAGAGTGTCCAGACTAACAAGGTTCTACTGTACACACAAACCAGAGTGTCCAGACTAACAAGGTTCTACTGTACACCCAAACAATAGTGTCCAAACTAACAAGGTTCTACTGTACACACAAACCAAATTGTCCAGACTAACAAGGTTTTACTGTACACACAAACCAGAGTGTCCAGACAGACAAAGTTCTACTGTACACACAAACTAAAGTGTCCAGACTAACACAGTCCTACTGTACACAAACCAAAGTGTCCTGACTAACACAGTCCTACTGTACACACAAACCAAAGTGTCCTGACTAACACAGTCCTACTGTACACACAAACCAAAGTGTCCTGACTAACAAGGTCCTACTGTACACACAAACCAAAGTGTCCTGACTAACAAGGTCCTACTGTACACACAAACAAAAGTGTCCTGACTGACAATGTTCTACTGTACACAAAACCAGAGTGCCCAGACTAACAAGGTTCTACTGTACACACACACCAAAGTGTCCAGACTAACAAGGTTTTACTGTACACACAAACAAGAGTGTCCAGACTAACAAGGTTTTACTGTACACACAAACAAGAGTGTCCAGACTAACAAGGTTCTACTGTACACACAAACCAGAGTGTCCAGACTAACAAGGTTCTACTGTACACAGACCAGAGTGTCTAGACTAACAAGGTTCTACTGTACACACAAACCCAGGTGTACAGACTAACAAGGTTCTACTGTAAATACAAACCGAGGTGTCCAGACTAACAAGGTTCTACTGTACACACAAACCAAAGTGTCCAGACTAACAAGGTTTTACTGTACACACAAACAATAGTGTCCAGACTAACAAGGTTCTACTGTACACATAAACCAAAGTGTCCAGACTAACAAGGTTCTACTGTACACACAAACCAAAGTGTCCAGACTAACAAGGTTCTACCGTACACACAAACCAAAGTGTCCAGACTAACAAGGTTCTACTGTACACACAAACCAGAGTGTCCAGACTAACAAGGTTTTACTGTACACATAAACCAAAGTGTCCAAACTAACAAGGTTCTACTGTACACACAAACCAAAGTGTCCTGACTAACAAGGTTCTACTGTACACACAAACCAAAGTGTATAGACTAACAAGGTTTTACTGTACACACAAACCAAAGTGTCTAGACTAACAAGGTTTTACTGTACACACAAACCAAAGTGTCCAGACTAACAAGGTATTACTGTACACACAAACCAAAGTGTCCAGACAAACAAGGTTCTACTGTACACACAAACCATAGTGTCCAGACTAACAAGTTTCACCTGTACACTCGAACCAAATTGTCCAGACTAACAAGGTTCTATTGGGTTCTACTGTACACACAAACCAGTGTCCTGACTAACAAGGTTCTACTGTACACATAAACCAAAGTGTCCAGACTAACAAGGTTCTACTGTACACACAAACCAAAGTGTCCAGACTAACAAGGTTCTACTGTACACACAAACCTTAGTATGAAACCACTTGAAGAGATGAGTATATCTCTCACTTGTTACTGTCATTGTCTGTACACTCAGGAGACTGAAGTGGTTTATTTCTCAGTTTGAGGAGGATACATTGATTGGATATAGGACACAGTGCCATTAAACTGTTAACATCAGCTCATTAGTCAGTTCTACCGCATGCAAAGGACGTGCATGTGCATTTTTAGAATTTATGAGCTTCAGTCAATCAACAGCTTGGCAAATCTGTAATGAATATGCAGTCCCTTTGTTTGTCATGAAACTCATCCATGGATCCAGGAAAATGGCATCAAGTGTCACTATGGCACAGACAACAGGAGGAAGCCGTGTGCAGCATTTACACTGGAAATAAAAACCCCTAAGTAGTATATATGATACAGAGACTGGGGTTCAGATGTGGATAGAGTTCCAATGGAAATTATGATTAAGTGTGAAACAGATGCAAACTTGTTATTGTATAAATCACTTACCGAATTTATCCTATAATAACCCTGGAGACAATTACACTGTACTTCTTACTCACAGTAAGGGGTGGACTTATCACGAGGTTGTAATTATCCTGCAGTAATCCCGGGGCCATTACACATTATTTCTTACAGGGTTGTAATTATCCTACAGTAACCCCAGGGTCATTACACATTATTTCTTACAGGGTTGTAATTATCCTACAGTAACCCTAGGGCTATTACACATTATTTCTTACAGGGTTGTAATTACCCTACAGTAACCCTAGGGCTATTACACATTATTTCTTACAGGGTTGTAATTACCCTACAGTAACCCTAGGGCTATTACACATTATTTCTTACAGGGTTGTAATTATCCTACAGTAACCCTAGGGCTATTACACATTATTTTTACAGGGTTGTAATTATCCTACAGTAACCCCAGGGTCATTACACATGATTTCTTACAGGGTTGTAATTATCCTGCAGTAATCCCGGGGCCATTACACATTATTTCTTACAGGGTTGTAATTATCCTACAGTAACCCTAGGGCTATTACACATTATTTCTTACAGGGTTGTAATTACCCTATAGTAACCCTAGGGTTACTACACATTATTTCTTACAGGGTTGTAATTATCCTACAGTAACCCTAGGGCTATTACACATTATTTCTTACAGGGTTGTAATTATCCTACAGTAACCCTAGGGCTATTACACATTATTTCTTACAGGGTTGTAATTATCCTACAGTAACCCTTGGGTTATTACACATTATATCTTGGTGAAAATGAGGACTGGATTGTTCACAGCACAATAAAATTACATTGTGTTTTTCCTGCTTAACACCCATAAACATGGATGGGCTTATTACAAGGCCTGGGCTTATTGTTGTCGATTCAATATTATTTCACATCACACAACCTGTGGACTTTTACTTTTTACTCTTTCTTTGACTTTTAAGCCTAAATGACCTTTAACCTTTCTTGAATTATGTAATTTCAAGTACAAAGTTTAAGGCACCCTCGACAGAATTTTAAAATATTTTTAAGTAAGACATGCAGTTCGTGAAGTTTCTATATCTTTTAAAGACTTGAACATAAGCTGTTGGAAAAAAAAAACTCAAAAGCTGTGGGTGGTTCTGAGCTTGACGTGAAATACAGGTGTACTGCTTTCTGTCTCAACTAGACAGATATCAGTGTCTTACACTGCAGAATAATTCAAAAGGTGTTTTATAAAAGAATATATTATTCTCCTTTACACTGTGTTTGTCCATTTATAATATGTCAACATGGCCATTTGTGCCCAGCTTAGTTAACTCCATGAGAAGTTAACAGAAATCTTGATTTATTTTAAAATACATGAAAACATGGCATTGAAATCTCGAAAAACTTTCCTTTAGGCAAGTGCAACGCTTTGTGATTTTCTTAGTTCATTTTTAAACAATTTACATTTTGAAATTTAGTTTTAACAATTTGATAAGTTGATGTCTCTGAATAACCAGGCTTACAATATGTTAAACAAGGTCAAATGTCTCTTGGTTCCATCGTGTTGGTATTTCAAAGAGATAAAAAAAATCATACAAAAATTAAAATGATTTAATGTATTTAGTAAGATGAAAATCTTTGTATGTTTATAATAAAGTAATGTCAAGAAATAATTCCGTGATGTAGTAATTTGATATTTGAAAGAATTCTGATATATGCATATATAATTTTCCACTTAAATATGGACAATTACTGATGGAAATACGGACAATGAGCTCCAGTAAATAGGTTCATAATTTTCATTCATAATCCCAAATCTGCGACTCCGCCAGTACAAGTACGGGCTTTGTATCGACAGGTACCTGTCCGTAGATCATAAAATAACAACAGGTAATGATTTATAGGTAAATCTCAGGTAAGTCATCTTTGGAAATTATCTAATGAGTTTAAAATTTCATTAAATTTTATATTGAGAAATGATCTTTGACCAGGAAAGGTTAACCTATCCCTGGAATATCTGTACAAGTCATTATGAAGCCTAGTTAACATTCTGTTTCTCTTCCTATCGAAATATCTTCGCTCTTAGAATTTTAAAAACATGAAAAGTAAAAATCGAGCTTGAACCATTTAGGATCTTAAAAATCTTATCTGATAAAAAAATCAATCTTAACATTTTTGAATTATCAGAAATTTTTTTAAATAGCTGACCGCCTGAAATGGTTTATTAAATCATTTACAAACATATGTAGGCATATACTCTGTTTTCTAACTTAATCAAACCATAACCAAACCATAAAATTTGATTTTTCAAATACTTTGGGCACATTAATCATAACCCAGAAAATTGTGAGTAGGACAAGACTATATAAGTGACACACTTTTGATGCTGGTTTCTCGTGTAAACTTTAAAGATTTGTAAAAATTGCAATAAAATGTAGTGAAATTTTTCATTTAATGTTTTGTGGCTTTAGAACTTTTAATTTGGTTGGTAATGGAAACTTATCTTTAATGTATCAAAAGTTGGGTCCAAATTGGGTCAGCAAAGTTTTGATAAGATCTTTTTAATTTTTATAAAATTTTTTGAAAATGTTGTGCCTTCAGAAAATAACCATTTTTTGGGATGTTAATCTAAGTAATATCTATTTATAGTATCACCTTATCACTTTATTCCATCCTATTTTTATATAAATATAATTTGTTTCATTTAAATTTTATCAAATTTTACTGACACGGATGATGGCCGGATAAGCTACTTGATGTGTACGAGGTAAATCAAAAGGTGAAACATCTGAGTTGTAAGATGTGTATTTCGTACAAATTAGGGTGTTAGATTTGGCTTTGGTAAAAATATACAATAGGAAATATGTGGTTGCCATATCAACAGTGATGGTATAGCTTGAACATCCCTCTGCTTGTCTGCATTGTCTTCTGTGTAATAAATGTCCGAAAACCATTAAAAGCCACAACGATGTTTATTTGAAAAAGGCTGCGGTCACTAAAATGCATCATCGTAAATGTCTCGTCAATCAATCACACCAAGATCTCCGATATTTTTCTAACACCGAAAAACGGAAACTATTAAAAAAATTGACCAGTGATCTGCATGGTGACCATTGGTCAGCACACTGTCAATTACCCGCAACTTTTTCATCAACAAATTCAAATTTCCGTCACTTTGGCACCCCGCCCTAGTCAGGCTAGAATATGGTGACAACAAGCTCCGGTTCTTTGTGCACATTTATTTTCCTTTTCAGCGACGTTGTTGAACACACACATTTCTCATTTCTACCACATTAACCAACGATAAAAGACATAGTTTTACTGCCATACAAGAAAAAGGCAGTCCCGCAGTGAATGGCTTTTGTTGCATGGATAGGTCAATCTTTTTCACTCAATAAACCCGTAATGCACACACTTTTTAAACCAATCAGAATGTGACATTTAATTGTCATCAAACACGTAAATGAGATGACCGATGACCATTGTCCTGGGCTACTTTCACTGGTCTTTGTTTGGCATCCATAGCTGATGCTGGTCAGTGAAAGAGGTCGAAGGTCATTCTTTGATGTGCCACTTGTTCAGCACTGGTTTTGTTACTTTTGATTTTGTCCTTTATCGTCCTGAGCCATGGTCAGTCTGGATGATGGTCAAAGAGGATCAAATGGTCTGACCACCTGTAACTTAAGACAACCCGTTCAGTTACCAGTGTCCATCTTTTAATTGCTTTGTCATACCTGTTTGCCTGTCATTAACAGGTGTAGTGGTCAGTCTACCTGTCACATATGTAATGGTCAACATTAGACAGGTAACAGTTGTGCCAGACATCTATGCCACATATTAATCAGAAATAAACATATGCTGTTGTCTGTCAGAAAATTTGTCTTTCAATGTGAAAGTTGAGCCAGGTAAAATAGTATACAGATTTGACTTCACTGATATTTTTCTGAAAAAAAAAAAACATATTTAGATATTCTTCATAATTTGTCCCAGGAACAATGAGTTAGGGTGCAGTTAAAGCCATCAATAGAAAAGGATTTGGGTAGAAAAATTGAAACTAAAAATTTCTATGTTCAAACTGACCATTAGGTGGTACACCCAAACTGACCGCCAGAGGTGCACTAACACCTAAGAAGCCAACGTAGATCATATATAACTGTATTATGACACAAATATTCCTTCACTGGATATAATCACTTTTCTTTGATATTTCATACCTTAGTCATATATACCTGATACCAGATTTACAAATGTCACAGCAATCAACAGGTAGGCTGCATAATCTACTTTTAGGTAGACACTTCCGTTGTGTCTGTCAGCAATTGAAAGAGAAATAGTTTTATAGTTTGTCATAGGTAAAGTGTCAAAAGAATTAAGAAATAGGATATACTAAAGAATCTATGTAATTAGATGTTAAACATGCAAGAGACTGGCTTGAACACGACATCCTTATTCTCACCTGCTTATATAACATCTGCGGTCACTGCATGCAAAGTTTAAGAAAATAATATCTAGATATTTCAGGGTGGGGAGGAGAACCGCAGATGGTGGTCGAGTGTATAGTGTTATAACTTAGGTCACAAAGTTCCAAAATTAGTTGCAAATTGCCATATTTGTCCTCTCATTGGCAATGTTCTGATCTGGAGGGGTATGAGATTTCTTCCATGGTGACAAGAGCCTGTGGAAATCAGACATCAAGTATTGTAGAAGTGTTATGTAAAAGTTTGTATAGCGCACTTAAGCAAGGACAGTACACTTCAACAGCTTAGAAATCTTCCTTAAAGCATGTCACAATGTCAAGGTCGTAGTGACTGGCCTGTCATTACACCCCTAATTCAATGCTTATTATGGTATCATTGTTCCCTTCCTGTTCATTCACTCTCTGTCACAGGAAAAATGTACTTGTACATTTTTTGTAAAGCTTCTTGCACATTTTTTAAAGTGATTTAAAAATCTGAATATGTCCCTTTTAAACGACTATTAGGTGTTCAATTTCAAGATGTCATACAAGTAATTTGTTATGATGTTAAAAGCAGATAATGTTTCGGGAGCCATGTTATCTACCTGTAATTCAGTAAAACATAATTCATATTCATGTAGAGTAAAGGGAAGAAAAGCAGACCTGTGTAATGTGGATACCTGTATAAATCAGACCTGTGTAATCTGAATACCTGTATAAACCAGACCTGTGTAATCTGGATACCTGTATAAAACAGACCTGTGTAGTCTGGATACCTATATAAACAAGACCTGTGTAATCTGGATACCTGTATAAACCAGACCTGTGTAATCTGGATACCTGTATAAAACAGACCTGTGTAATCTGGATACCTATATAAACCAGACCTGTGTAATCTGGATACCTGTATAAAACAGACCTGTGTAGTCTGGATACCTATATAAACAAGACCTGTGTAATCTGGATACCTGAATAAACCAGACCTGTGTAATCTGGATACCTGTATTAACCAGACCTGTGTAGTCTGGATACCTGTATAAACCAGACCTGTGTAGTCTGGATACCTGTATAAAACAGACTTGTGTAATCTGGATACCTGTATAAACCAGACCTGTGTAGTCTGGATACCTGTATAAAACAGTCCTGTGTAATCTGGATACCTGTATAAACCAGACCTGTGTAGTCTGGATACCTGTATAAAACAGACCTGTGTAATCTGGATACCTGTATAAACCAGATCTGTGTAGTCTGGATACCTGTATAAACCAGACCTGTGTAATCTGGATACCTGTATAAACCAGACCTTCAGTTTGGTCCTACTGTATACATTACTATGATGACCTATGTAATCTGGACACCTGTGTAAACCAGACCTTCAGTTTGGTCCTACTGTATACATTACTATGTAGACCTGTGTAATCTGGACACCTGTATAAAACAGACCTGTGTAATCTGGATCCCTGTATAAAACAGACCTGTGTAATCTGGACACCTGTATAAACCAGACCTGTGTAATCTGGACACCTGTATATACCAGACCTGTGTACTCTGGATACCTGTATAAACCAGACCTGTGTAATCTGGACACCTGTATAAACCAGACCTGTGTAATCTGGGCACTTGAATAAACCAGACCTGCATTCCTATGTAAAGTTAGCCTGTGTCACCTGACATGTTTCATTTATGGAGTGAAGGACCAATAGTCATCAAGTTACAACAATAAAATAATGACTCCACATTTTTTGTAATCTGTTAAAAAATGCAGATTAGTATAACTTAGATTTACATTATTGTCAATCATTTTAACTTCCTTAGGTAAACCTCAAAGTGATTTGTAAACCTCAAAATGATTGGCCAATCTTATTGGACTAAAGAAATGTAGAGGGGATATGCCTATTGTCTCCTTATTACTGTAAACACTGGGTAGTTTTATACTGGTCAATACAGAAGGTAAACACAAGTCTGATGGAGGACTGACTTGTGTACACAGCTCTGATACTGTAGAACAACATCACATGTGTTGGCTAGCAAGCTAAAGAGTCCATCTCCTCCCACAATAAACATTACATAACACTGACCACTGGTCACTTTCACCTTTACAGACCAAATCACAGAACAAAGCCAGTAGGACACATCCTTGATAAATCCACTAAGAGACATGTACACAGACTTACAGCTCTGTGTCAATATGTTTATTGGTAGCAGGGGTGTCACATTTGACATAACCAGTGTTACACACTGATAGACCACTGCAAGTTAAAATCTGACCAAGAACCTTATCACACCTGATATAAACCAGTCGAAACATCACCACAATAATAAACCACTGAAATATCACTGCACACTGATTAACCACTGAAATATCACTGCACACTAATAAACCACTGAAATATCACTGTATATTGATAAACCACTGAAATATCACTGCACACTGATTAACCACCGAAATATCACTGCACACTGATTAACCACTGAACTATCACTGCACACTGATAAACCACTGAAATATCACTGTATATTGATAAACCACTGAAATATCACTGCACACTGATTAACCACCGAAATATCACTGCACACTGATTAACCACTGAACTATCACTGCACACTGATAAACCACTGAAATACCACTGCACACTGATTAACCACCGAAATATCACTACACACTGATTAACCACCGAAATATCACTGCACACTGATTAACCACCGAAATATCACTGCACACTGATTAACCACTGAACTATCATTGCACACTGATAAACCACTGAAATATCACTGCACACTGATAAACCACTGAAATATCACTGCACACTGATAAACCACCGAAATATCACTGCACACTGATAAACCACCGAGATATCACTGCACACTGATTAACCACCGAAATATCACTGCACACTGATAAACCACTGAAATATCACTGCACACTGATAAACCACTGAAATATCACTGCACACTGATAAACCACTGAAATACCACTGCACACTGATAAACCACTGAAATATCACTGCACACTGATAAACCACTGAAATATCACTGTATATTGATAAACCACTGAACTATCACTGCACACTGATAATCTGATTAAATATCACTGCACACTGATATTAATAAACATTCCAACTGTTATATCATACCTGGTTTTACCCTGTATTCCTCTCTGATGTCCTGTGAAGGATCAGATGAAGAGATTTAACATCCTGTTTTTTTGTCATTGTTATTTACCTGTGACATCTCTGTTGACTTATCATATCCTCTTTCCTTCTGCGAGATATCACTGTAATTATTGTGTAAACACTTTTTGAATTGCAACAGAAATTTGACATTTATTGTAAAACTACACTTATTGTAGAACACTTACACAATGATAACAGAGCATAGATTTAAAACAATAGCTGGTTCTTTGGTGAGAATTTGTCCTCCCTGTGTAAAGTAGTATTGTGATTAATTTCAGCATTTGCCTTCTCTTCCTCAGAAAATGATGATGTGAATTGCTATCAAAGACGGATGACCTAACTAGTACCATTGTTTCATTCTTTTTACAAAGGTAAGTCTTTGATCTGTGTCGGCACAGGTGTGCTCTTCCAGTTGTCTCACCTAACTTTGACAGGCAACTGCTGTTGATGCTGGCTTTGTTGTTTAACTGGCATCAGATCAGGAGTTCCCAGATGTTTCCCTATCTACCTTTGTATTAGTATCTATAAGTACACAGTTTAGAACATTCAGTACTTGTTGACAAGGAAACAATTTTTTTTTGTCGTAAGAGAAAAATGTTTATGTAAATGAATTGAGTTGTTTATTATTATGCTACAGTAACAAAGACAGAAGATGGCATTCATTAACTGGGTGTTATTTACTGCCAGACAAATAGTGTTTACAAGTGTCTCTTTGTTTACCTGTAATCAGTGCCTTGTTTACCTGTAATTACTAAAGTACCTTTTGTACACTATTCCCTTAAGTAAAACAATATGTCCCAAAGTCCATTTATAATTTTCATGTGATTTACAATGACTTGCCAACTTGTTGGAATTTTTTGTAACTTGTGTTACTGACCTGGAAATATACAGTATAGAGAACTATCTATCTAGAACATCTCCATACTCCTTGTTTTCTGTTTGACTTATATTTACGTAGATTTGAATAAATTGAAATAAATATTCAAATGTAAATATTTCAATGCTTTGAAAATGTAATATTTTGTTAACTGAGATAATAAAAAATTCAATTTATTTGTAAATAGCAATTAAGATAAATGCATTTAGTACAAAAAAATGGAGTTTGAATTGAAAATGAACTTTGCAAAAAATTACTTATGAAAGTGTTATTATTTGATAAATATTGGATTCCTTGCTGATCAAATATTCATGTACATTAAAATTTGAAAGTGCTGTCATATAATTTTTATGTGTCTGAAGGAGAAAAATATAAAAAGACGCTCAAATTAAACTCTAAATCACTCGAGATATTCAAACTACATCATTAACCAAAAAAGGCCATCAGAAAATTTATACCTGTAATTAGTTAGTGAACAAGATCACAGGTGAGTAAAGACGTACAGGATTCAGGTAAAACTGGAGACATGTGATCGACTAAACATTCCGAACAGCCTAGAAATAAATTACTGTGTCACATGTTGTCTAATTCATAGTTAATTAAAGGGTATAATTAGTCAATTTTAATAGATAATTTCAGAGCTTTCCACGTTTTGGCCCTGACTGACCCACAATATGTGGTCTGGCAGGTGAACCCATGCCTCTTCAGGTCTGTTTGGGAATCAAAACCCTGACGTCTAGGAGAAAGGTGCACTGACCACCATCATCACACTGTCTCATACTTAACAGTTCCCTTGTTCATTTCCATGCAATCAGTATATTTGGTACTTGACAGAGAAATTTTTTTTTTTACAGGTACCACCTGAAAAATTAAAATAAATGTAATCTTACTCAAATATGATTTTTTCAAAAAAGTGCTTTAAGCATTTGCATCATTTGTAGTATAACATAAAATACTTTATTTACAAGAGGATTTCTTTATCATATCTAAAGCACCAGGCCCTTGGGCCTTACAAGTTGTATTGGGGGTAATTGTGAAGCAAGGCAGTTAATTTCCTGTGTGCACACCCATGCTAATGACTACCTGGGGTGCCCTGCTCAATTTGTGTTAAGTTGAAGCCTGAGAAAAATTTCACCTGTAATTAACAGACAGGTATGAATCTGAGTAAACAGGGCTTCAGTCAGGTGATATAATGGTGTAATCTAAAGTCTACAGGTGATGAGACCAGATAAGGGCAAGGTCATGATGTGGTCAGTTATATACTATGTACAGGTGAGTTAATTAGTGTGTACAGGTGAGCTAATCACTGTCTCAGGTAGGCTATTACCTTATCTTACTTAAGATTACTGAAGGGAAACGTGTTTGATCCCTTGGTCTGTGACGTGGGGCCAGGAAGGAACTGTTAGACAATGGTTAAAGTAAATCTGGGATAGGGATTACTGGCAAAATAGGAGTTGTATCTGTCTCTAATCCAGGTAAACATGGAGTTATTTATAGAACAGATACCTTATCAGGGAGAGTGGAGATGGGCTGGTGTGTACAAAAGATGGCCCCTAATCAAATACATGTCTAAATTGATTGATTTTACTGTGTATTTATCTAGTTCTACAGATTATATTCAGGTTACAAGTTTAAACAATTATAAAGTAAGATATGAGGTGAAATTGTTATCAAAACAATTCTGACATCAACAAAATTAAAGCCTTTCCAAAATATTCTTACTAAAAATTCAATGGATAAATAAATAAATAAGTAAATAAATAAATAACCAGACAGGGTTAATGTTTATTATACTGCCTGATAAATATCTTTTAAAAATCATTGTAGATAAATGTACATGATTATTGGTGGGAAATTCACATTTTATTTATGATTCAAACATCGATTATTTTTTATGTACGATGCAGTTCAGGAGAGTAGAAAACCCTGATTATTTGAGGTAATAAACAGATATGTCTTGTATTACAACTTTCTATAATTTGCCGGAGTCTGTTGTGTGTTTGTATTTATCATAAAACATGTTAGGCATATTTCGTCTTATTTATGACCCTGTGTGCACATAGCCAATAATATATAAAATTTATCATCAAATTTGTCAAAGGCGAGGTTTGGTAACAGAGCCCCTGTGGCAGCCTCCAGCTCCCTGGGGATTTCGCCTCCCTGGACTGTGTAGCTACGATAGCGGGGTTAGACACTCAAAATCAATACCACTGCAAAATGTGTCAGTTAGGAATGTCAATCGTCGTAGCTCCGCCCATTATTAGGCGGAGCGTATTGTGTTTACATGGATAAACCATGGTATATGCCACGCCTCTTTCGACCAATCAGCACCCAGAGAAGCCGTTACAGTTGGTGGCTGACAGCGGCTCGCTCGTGATCTGTCAGCAATGTAGATTGCAGGTTGTGAGATAGTACACCGCGAAACATTAGGAATACACAGTACCCTGTACTACTGTTAGTATCTGGAGTACCCACGATATTCCGGGATTTTAGCACCTACACGGCCTTAACCGCTAACGGACAGGGGAAACTGGAGGACTGTTTGAAGCTGTCACAGTGGAGATGCTTCTGTAGCCAGAAAGGCGGTAGCGGTTTATAAGGATACAATATATTATAGCGAGGCATCAGAGCAATACAACGTGTATTATAATAGCTGTGTTAACACTAATATATGGACTATCGTAGTGATCTGGATTAGTTTTACATGGAACCAATATCTTCTACTGTATTGATATTAAAATAGTGGGGATACATATGTTACACACGACCATTGTGAGATCTCCCATCCATGTGGAAAACCGCGTTTATTTACAAATTGTGAGACGGACAGCTCATACAACCCGGACCAATAGTGTATTGTGATTATAAAGCTGCTGACCATTCCTTAAAGTGAAGAAAAGATTTGTTTGATTTCAAAAGCGGAGAGGTTACGTGTGTACGTGTCCGAAGCTTTTCATCTGGAAAAGTTATTATTGAATTATAATAGGAAATATTATCGGATTATTCTCGATACAGAGGGATTTATATGGCTGTTCGTCTATGAGCAGATGTGAATGTATCAAGTAAGTAAATGGACGAGAGAGGTCATTTGTAGTACTCGTGGATTAAATACCTGTGTTTGCCTGTGAGCGTTCTATACGGTATACATTTGTATAGTGATGTTGGACACAAGGTTACAGAGGTTGTTTTTTATGTGGAAAAAAAAATCCGCCCTTTTTTCTCTTTCCTGAGAAGGATGTGTTATCTGTGGTCCTTTGAAATACAAGTATCGTTATCTCTGGCTATCTGGTCCGGGATTTACAAAACTAAGTGGATTGAATGATTCTGACAGAAAGTCTACTTTCCAGGGGTTGTTTTTAGCGGGACTGTATTACCCCAGGTCAAACGCACGGTCGAAGCTCGTCTCTGCTGTAGAGGTCTTGTTTTATATAATAGATAAATATATGGGTCTGTATATACATAATAAAAATGTTTTAACAGGGCTTCAGGAAAAACAATAAAAGGGACGAAGGATAGATTTCTTGGGTATTAAGAAAAGTGTTGAGATTCTGTGACAGAACATTTCTTTTTTTACACTGTAAGTTGGCTTATGTCAATGGTATTTACTGAACTTTTCAGTTTTTGAAAATATCAAGAAAGTTGACTGGAGATTTAATTCAACATTAAAGTGTTTAATAAGAATGTAAAAAAGGAGTGGATGGTGAGTGTGGTATTGCCTCGGGTTTAAATTTTTGATGGAATATTCATCATTATAGGGGCTCCATTTTGAATCTTTTTACATAAATTTAAAAAAGAAGTGAAATCCTGTTATAGAATACATTATTGTTACAATCACAAAAACTTGATTATCCTATTAATTTAAAGCCATTCGTACCCCCCAGTGGCATATTACAGAGCCAAGCTGATTGTCTCCGACAAGTATCTCCAGTGCCATCAGGCCTGCTAGCCTCTTTAACAGCCTCCAATCTTACACGTTCTTACGTCACATTCAGAGTTCAATTTCATTTATTTAATTTTTTAAAAAGTTTTTTTGAATAAAAAAATTCCATTTAAAACTATAATCGTTGGACACAATTTATTTTCATTAGTCATGTGAAGTTTGTGTTTTCATCTTAAAAACTAGTTTAGTTTTTGCTTTTGAAAGCTCTGAGAAGATTGACTAGACTGGAACAGAATGATGATTATTTGACTTAATTATTAATTACATCTTACACAAAAATAGACAACACGTACTTGTTGAGGTTTTGTGAATTGTGATGCATTCCTGTATCACAAGGTAGGTTTTTATCTCGGATCATCCTCAAAGTCTCTGCCCGTGTAATTCAGTCAGTGTTTTATCACGTCAAGTCATCATTAAAACTTTTGGATGACCCTGATGTGTTTAATTAAATGAGGTGTTAAGCCTTGTTTTATCGCTTATCCAACGAGAAAAATTAACAATTTACAAGGATAGAGAAAAAACTTGAGATTTCACAAATTAACATCGTTAGAATTTTTTTGAAAACAACACACCAAAAACATGTTCTAACTGTGTACTTTAAGCTCTTGTGTAATTCCCAGGCCTTCAACTACAGAAAAAAATTAATTAGTCGGATGTGAAATGAAGTTAGGTATAGGCCTCTGACTAACACAGTGAAGGTTTGTTGTACTGAGGAATGGTATGATGGTGAACAGCACACGCAAACTCTAGTTCACTAATGATGTTAAGCTCTATGATTGCGAGATTTTTCTAATTTATAGATAGATATATGGAGGTTGTTCGTATAAAGAATTGGAACAAATAAATGATAATCAATAGACCTGTTCTACAGATAAGAGACCAATATGCAGAAACAGCTTATGAATGGCAACTCAATTTCTAAGAATTGTTTTTTATGAGGCGAGTGTGATAATGTTATAATAAAATTTGCCTGTGGTTCTCATTAATTCTGTAGTAGGTGATCACAGAGATAAGGCTACAATCACTGTCTGCTGTTCATAAAATAGTAAAGGTGAGAAGCAAATGTTAGACACAAAGTAAGAGCAAGCTTTTCAGTCAGTACAGTATTGGTAGTAAAGAGTTTTAACAGTTTTCACAATAATAAATTTGGCAATTGTTTCTCTTGGAGCTTGACGATTTGTTAATTCTGAGATTTTTAAAGTACAGACATGAAAATAATGAAGTGAATTATTTTTATCATCAGTTATAAACTGTACACGTTCTGTGGAAGAATTTAGTGATGACAGAAGTATGCGGCACCTATTTCTGATTCTGAACCATCCTACGTGATGACATGTATATTGTAAATATGAATAAATTAGGAGAATCCCCAACTTCCTGTATACGTTAGAGATGACAGTTATGTGTACACATGTAGTTGATTGAAAAAAAAATAAAATCTTACATTTACTTGAGAAATGTTTTGGAATGATTTTTATATAAAACATTCTTTTTGTTTCTATGAAAACAATCTTTAATAATAAATTAATGTTTTTGTTCCAAGATCTGAAATATTTTGTCTGAGGCTAGAAATAGATATCACTGACTTTTTCGTAATTTTACGTTGAGGAACCTGTTAATTTGATTAATAAGCAGATAGCAGAGGTCTTGCTCTGTGTCGCCTTTCATAGCAAAGCGCTCTGCTGTCACAGAGGTTCATTTAAACATTTAACACGCTTTCTAGAGAAGCTTGATGGAGTAAATAGGAAGCTGGAACAGGGATGACGAGACAATTGTTCTATCGATTTCTGGGTAGAATGTGATAAGGAGGAGGTGGGTGGGGCCCCAGTAGGGTACAAAGACAATTCAAGGTTGATCTTTTGTCGACCGGTCCACACTTTAACAAAGCTGAGAAGGGTAGATGGGTGAGGGGCACAAATGGGGATATCCAATTGGTAACCTTTAGGATAGAATGTCCTAATTTTATTGATTTCGGTGTCCGTACAAGGTGTGAAAGAGGTTTGTTTTGTGATCGTGTATTGATTCTCACAGGATTGTAGTGTATGTAATGTCTTACTGTGATTGTCAAGTGTCAAGTATTGATCGCAAGAAAGGACAATATCTTGCAAGGTGAAGGGGAAAATTTGCATGAGTGGAGACTTGGGTTCCAGTCTAACTTAAGCAGGTGTTTTTAGGACGAACAAAATGGCATGCTTTTAGGAATCTCTGTTTCAGAGGGAGACAAGGACTCTGTAGCTGATTTGTAACAGACTAGTTTCTAGGAATCTATGTCTTATGATGATTATAGACATACTGATATCTTAGACTTTGTATGTGGGTGAATGAATACCTGTCTAAGGTTGAATGTAATCTTGTATTTAAAGGTTGAAATGTGACAATGGTCTCGGGAGCATGTTGCATCTTTGTGTACATTTCTTAGATATTTCTGTTTCTGCTGTCAGGGAGATGATATTTATTTGAGCGAGTATTTATTTAGGGTAAAATAAGTGACTGGTTTTAACTGAAACTCTGTCTGAGTGTGAATGAGAGGGTTTTCCTGGATGGTCTGATCATAAAATATTGATCTGTTTGACAAAGTATGGAAGAAAAGGGTAGCCAATATCCCTAGTTCATTACGGTCCCTAATCACCCTCAGAACATCTAGTTAGGAAGTGAAATGAAGGGTATGATAACAAAGTAGGGCCAGGAGTTTAGGGGACTCGGAGGGGCTCCTAGGGATAATCAACTCCATAAGTGTGGAGAAGAGCTATAGGGGTCCGTATACTGAACACCTACATCAAAGCCAACAGCACACACTGTTGTTATTGAAAATTAATTAATATGGTACTGTGACCTGAAATGAAAGAGATGTACACTGGGTATTTGGTCCCTTCTGCAGTATCATAACACTACCATCCTCCTGGGGAGGGTGTCAGACTCCAGTGTGTCATCAGGGACGGCTAGGCCAGATTAAGGTCGGTTTGTCAAAGGACCAAATTATACTATTGTTGTCATATAGAATCATGGGCATGTGTTCATCATAGGGTTCAAAATATTATCAAATGGATTTCAGTCAGCCTGGATATGCCAGTTTGTTTGATCTGGATGGGAAATACATATTTTGTAATTCATTCTTTACACAATTTCAAATGTTGAACAAAATTTCATGGAACTGTGCTGAGCTCTGCAAAATACATCATAGTATCACATTTGCTTCACAGCTCAAGGAAAATATAGCGTACTTGATTTTCTTGAATCACTGTTTTTTTTTTTATCAAATTTGAACAAAGAAAAGCCATACTGATAAGCTAGCTCTGTAAATTCAATAACAGCCTGGCATGTATGGGGACAAATTCAATAAGTGTTTCATGTTTGTTGTTGGTGTACAGAACTGATGATGACTTTGGCAGACCCAGGCTTTGGAGGGGGTTAAATGGGAGGGATAATTAGACTGGAAGGGGTGAAAAGAGGGGATGGGGTAGTAGAGTGCTCTGGTAAATTCAAATTGTATAGTTATTGGTTACTATGGTTATAACCTGGTTACCTCAGAATAACAACTTGGTTACAGATATTTAACCAGGTTACATTTGTATTTTTTTGTATTCAAGTTAGGAATTTACGAGATTCAGTTGAGATATGTTAATGATGAATGTAGGGTGTCCTAAATTGTTAAAGTACACGATGTCTTCATGGCAGAGAGTCCCATTGGCCATTACTTTGGCATCCACAGCTAAACCAGGGTCCTATATTCTACCAGTGCATCCTTTAAATCCAGCCATCGGAAAATGTTCCAATTACTAGATGATAACATATATATATGGAGGATGTGGTCCCAGGGTATGTCTTAATGTAACGTTAGGACTGTACGTTGGTAGTTCCAGCTCACTCCCCGTTAATTAGCGCTATTGTTACTGGTACAACAACAATCCATGCATCAAGAATCCTATCATTAACGTAATGGTCGAGTTTTGTACAAAACGTGCATCACTTAGATAAAACAATCCAGCAATCTTTGGACATGTGGCTGGGAATCGGTCCTGTACTAAAGTGACCAGTCATAAAACGTATTTGGTCGAAGATCACCGACATGAACAGGATTTGGTCGGTCAGTGGGTACAGATATGAATCATTTGATGATGTAGATAACAATGGACATTTTCCAGTGGACATATGTTTTTGACTGTTAGTGAAGGAATGGTAACACTCAACGGTGCTTTGTGTTTCCTTTTGTACATAGGTATGTACACGTGCAAGGCACATGCTCTATTACATGTGGTATTCAAATAGCAGAGAACACACATTTGCCAAAAACAAAAAGATAAGAATTAAAATATGGCACCAATATTGGAGATACGTTTCTGGTGATTGGTACATGTGTTTTCTAAGGAGACTTGCATACCACAGCATTTTACTGTGGATTCGGGATAAACGGTCATTATCTCCTGTCGTAATAATGCATGTTTAAATACGAAGGAATAAATACGGAAAAATGCCAAAAACATTATTTACTTTCTGATTGGTCCAACAACCTAAATGATTTCAAAATAAGACAGAGTTGTCCAAACGAAATTAATGACAGAATGGGCATCCTGCCTATGGCTGATCTTTTCGTGATATTTTGTGTGAACGATAGTTCTTAAAAGCAGTAATTGGTTTGTCTATACCACAGTTTCTTATCCTTCAATCTTGAAAAAATGGGATCGTAATAAAAAAAAACGGAAAAGGGAAAGCTGAGGATAATAATTAATTCATGTTTAATGTTGTGTAAGAAGACTGTAGACTTCAAACATTTTTATGACCTAGACTTATCTGATGATTTACAAGCACCTCACTGATGGCGAGTAGATACCTTAGCAAACATATGTTGTGAGAAAAGTATATGGTCGCTCTAATGTTATGAAGGAAATGAGATGTAAAGAGTTTAATTGTACAGATTTATGTAACCAGGTCAAAGGTTAAATATCCACAGAATTATACTGTCAGAGACCTACCATTTTCACCAGAATTTTCTCCACACTAAACAGTTTGAGGTTAATTTGTTAATCCTTCCACCCCTATAAACTGTTTTTGGAAAATGCCAGGTTAATGAAAGGTTAGATACAATTTGTGTAATCAGGGGTAGGGTGGGATAAGAACTGTGTAATTACTGTAGTTGTATTACGAGCCTGGAGATGGTAAGCTACACAAGTATGCTGTTATGTCTCCATACTTATCAAGCCTATTATCAAAAATGAAATATAACAAAATACAGTATGATAAGAAGGAATTAAGTCTATATAGAGCCGGAGCCCCGGGTGTCTCGCAAACGTAGATACGTAGTGCCGGCCACTGTTCAGAGTTGATCTGCTGTTTAATGCAATAATGATTCTCTGTTAGCATCAGGGAGCCAGGTTCGACAGAAACTGTCTGGTTAGATTTGGTTTCCTTACCAAGTCCTTTCTTTAAATTTTATGATATAAATTTAAACTTTATATGAGACCCCAAGGTCTGTGATATATTTGGTATACATAGGTCTAGCTTATTACTTATAATACAGAAGATATATTCAACTTTATTTTTTGAGCCTGGAGTAAAAGCTGAGTGATACACAAATATCTGCCCCGTTTCCCCCACAACAATTATCTTTTTGCCGAGGGCCATTTTTGTTAAAATTTTTCAGATGATGAAATTAAGATACCAGCTTTACAACACAGTGTAAGTACTTCATCCTGCTTAGCGAAAGGTCGGTAAATTTAAATGGATTATCTATGTGTATGTAGATATCGCCAGTGAAATTTTACAGGACCAGAGGCAGAAAAACGCAATTATAACATGGATAACATCAGATTAAAATACGAAGTCGTGAATGATATCAGGATTCGTTTTTACATTTATTTAAAGAGGTACACCCCAGCGTTACTATCTGAAATCAAACCAGGAATTTAGAATCTTGGTGGAAGCGTAAAAGGTTTGTGTGTCAGTTTTAAATTTTAGTTTGTATCAGATTTTTCACATTTAAGTTAAAACTGTTCTGCTATGTAAGACATCTTAAGTTGACAATCCTGGTGAATTTGTATCTACCATATTTGCCTAGTGAATTCTCTTTTGTATGGCAGTGCAGGTAACATTTGTTGGTGTCAAACGCAACCCTTAATGCCAATCTGTGGTATTCCTGAATGCTTGGTCTCTGGAAAGCTTGATTGTTATATGACAATATTGTTATTAAAATCTGTGAAATAATACGGTTTCAAATATATAAAAAATCAATACAAACAGTTTCAAAGATAATAATGAACTCTTATTAAAATTTCATACTCTATTTATACAGAAATACTCCAGATGATATCACAAATGTATTAATATTGATATGTTTCCCGGTCATTCTACCATGTAGTGTTGTTGAAATTTGTTAAACTGAACAAAAAAAAAAATTGTAATGAAAATACAAAATCCTTACTGTTTTGAGGTGAAAAATTGTGTAAAAATTTCATTTAGAATTAAATACTTTGAAAAATTTCTAAGCTTACAAGGTAATGATTGAATAGGTAAATGTAGCTGTATTCGGTGCCCGACACATGAATACATTTATCTATAATTCATAATTCAGTCATTCACAGTCGATTGCCCTGCCAATTCTCAGTGCATACTTAATTACATTTAACTACAGTGAACATAATATCATACTTATCAGCTGAGAAATCATAAACGTTGAGTAGTCGTAACCATTGAACTATGAATTACAAAATTACTGTAGTTAATACATACGACCAAATAAGGAGGTCTTGGTGAGACTAGAACTATGATATAATGAATGGCTTTTCTGATTTATGTAACAGGACATTTATTATAAAGTTGGTAGTGTTGTAAGGCAGTAGACAGGAAATCAGAGTTTTTTTAATTGAATTTGCATAATTATGATCATGTACATAATTAATTAAGCATTGTGAATTTAACATACTTGTACAAAGTAGTATAAATAGTAACATATTTGGTCGGTACATGACTGTAATGCCACAGAACTGCTTTATTCAGTATGCATACAACTGCTCTTATATTGAGAAATGCTGATAAAGCATAAAATTTGTTTTATATATACAATATACTGGTACCCAAAAGTTTTCTAAAGTCTATTCAGTGTAGATATGGTAGGTTTTATAAAGAACCTTTGATTTGTAAAAGAAAGTCTTCTCATTTGCTCACATATCTCTTTCACTCTGAAGTTATGATATATGATTGAGTGGATAATGTTATGTGTTGAATCACTTTAAGATAAACAAAATTTGAAAATCTATTTTACTTACAACGAAGGGTTGGAGAGTATGTCTTACATAGGACTAGACAGTATATTTTACAAAGGTTAGGAGAGTATATATTACAATGTGTTGGAGAGTATATTTTACAAAGGGTTAGAGAGTATATTTTAAAAGGGTTAGGCAGTATATTTTACAAGGTTAGGAGAGTATATATTACAATGTGTTGGAGAGTATGTTTTACATAGGATAAGCCAGTATATTTTACAATGGGTTGGAGAGTATATATTACAAGGAGTATGTTTAACAAATGTTTTTGAGACGGAGTTTGAGAGTATACTGTTTAGAAAGAGTTTTTACACAGGATGGGCTAGGTTTTGTTGGTGCAGAGTTTTCGTCCTGAATGGTACTGGAATTATCTTTCATTAGTAGCCCCTATACAAAAATAGGGCACACTCAGAGTCCAGTAATAACATTGATTTATTACGTAAGGTCGTACATGGCCTCAACCTGGCAATCCAACACTTTGACACAGTGAACAAAACCTGCTATAATTAATTCATTGTGAATGTTAAAAATGCAAAAAGCCAGAATTCTCTTCCTATTGTTCGCGCTTTTTTCACAATATCATTTGGCACTCAGAAGCGCGCTTCTCTGTTATTGCTATTTTTGTCATCTGCTCGGTATTGATACACTCGAGTCTCCGCAGGTGAAAATGCTTTGACACCAACTAAAGAAAGCTAAAGAAATCGTAGACTTTGAACTAGAGGCAACTTGTACTTTAATTTATATTTATTTCATGGAAATAGTGTTTGTACGCAATTTGATGCATAAATTAAATCAATGTTTTTATAGACGAGGACATTTTATAATACTTTATTGAGTGGCTAAATTGGCAGATGTACTTTATAATTTGTTTGAATTCCAAATCATATGAATTGATGCTTTAGAATTATCAGTATCGTGGTACAGATCAATACTGCTGTTTATAAGTAATAAATTGTAGGAAGATATTTTATATACATGAGCTATTGACCATGTCGTGTAATGTTTACTGAGATAGTACATCAAATAATCACAAAGGGTTTGATCGACGTACGCAGGGTACAGGAAACCTGGGGTGGGCTAAACTCTTGAATTAAGTCAGTAATGTAGTAATGTAAAAAAAATGACTTTAGGAATAGGTTAGATTTTATACATCTATGCATAAAAATCACATAACCATTTTTCTTAAAATTGTTAAAAACTGACAACAAAAATAAAAATTATTTGTGAATATTCAGGTGGTTGATGATGGTATATTTGTGTATAGTGATAGGTAAACAGAAATGATATTGACATGTGTCAGAGCGTGTGTCACTAAAAGTCTTGTTTCCTGTTTAGAAGGTCCTCTGTGTACATTAATCTTAGACACTGATGTCCATACTGGTCACTTTCTCTGTCCAGCCTGTCAATACTTAGCATTGTGTGGTCAAGCTATTGGGTGGTCAAGTCCTTCATATTACCACATACACGACCATTATCATTAATTCATTGTTTCTTAATGACTAGAATTTCTATAGTATTTTGCTGTACTGTATATTTCACGACTCTTTGGCCCTTGATAGTTACTAAAGGCTTACAAAGGTTAGATATTTGTCGGGATTATTAATTGCTATTTTATTGAATAAATATGAATTAATTAATGTTTGTAATGATTAAGTGATGTACATTCAGTCCATTATAGAGTCTTAGTGACCACCACACCAGTGTACATACATCTTGTCCATTAGAGCTGATGTAACCTTCTGTAATAGGCCTGCCACAGAGAGGTCAAGCTGTAGGAAATGGTCAGCATATGATACTGTCCAGTGGTTGTAGGATGGCATCACTTATCACTGACCATTGTGTAACAGATCCTGACTCTCTACATGGGTTCTTTCTGACACAGTGTTTAGAAACTCAGCTGTAACAAAACTTCCAGATCTGACCCGGAATTCCTGTGAGCTACACTTTATCTTCAGGCAACAGTTTTTAATTCTATGTTTCAGCTGAATTTTGTTATAAAAAGCATTTTGTATATGGTTAATGAAATGTATGATTTTACCATTAGCAACAAGAATTTAAATTGGACCTTTCATAATGGAGTGAAATAGATTGATAGGAATGTAAGATGGACATAGTTTAGGGATGAATTTTAAGCAGAATTCAGTAGGTATATGGTACACATGCAGTACATGTTGGCATTCACCATCACATGACATAATACAGCAGATGTTGTAGTTATTTATAGCTCCCAAGGGAGTTCCCAGCCCCTCAACAGACATGTTGGTATGTGTACACATGCTTTGCATGTCTGCCTCTTTCTCTACTGGTATATTCTTCCATCCTTCTGTCTGTCTCTCCTCTACCTGTCTATTTGTCTGTTTTTTTAAATTCAGTTTTTTTCAATCTTTTTACTGTCTCTTTATCTGTCTTTTTTTTCTGATCTGTCTATCTCAGTGTGTCTTTATGCATTTCTTTATTATTCTTCCCTCTATCTCTTTCTGTCTCTTTTGTCTGTAGTTGTTCTTTCTTTGTCTATTCCTTTCAGTCAGTCTGTCTTTCTTTTTTACTATGTCAATCTGTCTGTCTCATCACTGTTAATGTCTCTGTGAATAAATTATCTAGATAGTCTCTAATGATTTAAATTAATCAACTTGGCAGTACATGTAAATAATTTCACTATAGATGTGTAAATATTTGCTATCAATTGTTACATATACAGCTCAAAAACTAATTTCATTTCTGGATTGATATTATGCATCACTTGATGTCGTATTTCTCTACTGGGAAATTCAGGATGTTTAGTGTGCATCAGTTTACGTATTTATGGTTAACATTTGCCTACGCTATTTATTTACTTTTTTTTTGAAAGTTTTCATTTTTGCTCAAAGTTAATTCAACCTTACATTATGATATTTACGGTAAGAATTGATATTGCAGGTTTGATTTACAGTCTTCTCTCTTTCTATTTCATTCTTTCAGCAATCCCCATGCACAGATTGTTGAATTAAAAGCTGTTGCACTGTATTAATATTTCAAAATGTATCAGAAACCTATGTATGTTGTAGTTATACCTAATATTACATTGTATTTTGAAGGGCTATAGCTCAGTCGATTGGTAGAGTGCAAGGCTTAATTAAACCTCAGTTGAAGATCCAAGATCTGTCACTTGACAGTCACTATTACTATGGGGTGTTTAAGTTTCTCGGCAAAGTCTGTTTTGTGCTGTTGTCGTTTTGTCTGTGGGCAAAGTATTATATCCTAATTACTTGTTAAGTGAGAGTAAGGAACAAAGTATTGTAAAGGAGACTCCGCGTTTGGTTGTTGATATGATAATTAACCTAGTAAACAAACAACAAACAAACAACAGTTTATTGGTGTGGTACTTTGTAAGTTATGTTGCGGACATAGCCTGTGGGTTTTCTGTGATCCAGTTTATATACAGCCTGTGATCACCACAAAATATAAGTAAACTCTCCGATCTGTTTTAATGAACATCGTAAATGATTGTCAAGCCCTCCGAGATTTAAACAAATATAAAGATGATGGTACTTCAAAGGTAAATGGCTATGTTGAAATCTGTAACATTTCTGGTGTAAATGTGCCCTGTTTGTCTCTAGTTTATGGTCCAATCACAGAAGTAGGTAAATGTCTTTATTTGGCCATGTATCTATACATTTAGTGTTAACGGTCAAACACACTTGTTGACAGAATCAATTTAAATATCTTTAGAAATTGGATAGTGATCTGGGTAGGTTAGTGATTAGGGTATCTGTGAGGTTGTGACGTGTTTTGCCTGGTCAGCTTGGTTCAAGGACTGACTTTCTATCTGCAGGGTCAGATTTAAGTACAGGGATATAGGAGAGGATTTAATATTTGGTTACTGTCAATTTGTTTTTTTTGTAATGCTTTAAGTATATTTTGGTCAGTTACGGTCAGAAGTTACCCAGTTTTATTCATTTCTTATAGGGCGATCACTGATGATAGGTCAGAGTTGTTTCCCTTGTTGGATTCAGCAAAGCTGACCAGTTGACTGGTCAATGCTGTGGTCAAAGTCTGGCCTATCCTGTCTCAAGTAGGTAACATAACAGTGTTGTGATTTTATTTGGAGAGAAAATATTTTTATATGATAGTCCATCCAGTGATTGTTATGTCCAGCGATTGTTAACGTCCAGCGATTGTTAATGTGTTAAGATAAAGCACCAGAGCTTCACTCTTTATACCACATTGTACTGTCATGTAGTATCATGTTGTACTATCGTGACTAAGAACAGCCATACCTGGGCGTGTGGATCAGTGTTGACGTCTCATTATGACACCAAAGATTGGCTATTTCCGAAGTACTTTGATAATTTCTTATTGAACTGCTCTTGTGTCATAATCGTTATTCATAAGATTTGATGCTCTCTTGTCATGGAGGTGTGAAAGCTCGGACACCTGGGTTTAAATACTTCAGAATTCATTCAGAAATGTGTTGATCGGTTTTACGAGAATTTAACTTTTTCGTTTTGATGGAGGTAAAGAAAGTATACAATAATACAGCAGCCTGCGGTGTTTCCTTTCAGAGTCTGTACGTGTAAATAGACATCCTAGTGTGCTCATACGTTTAAATTAGCATTAAGCCTTGTTGGAGAGGAAAATGAACTTGTAGAATTCAGATAGAAATGTTTTGATGGTAGCAGTAGCAGCACTGTACCTTATGTAAAATATGTTTACACTTTTTCATGGGAAGAGAGTTTGTGTGGAGGCTATATAGTGCTGGGTAATTTAATTACCCGGCCGAGCTTTGTTGGTATAAACAAGAGAGTCTGGTGAAGCACTGACAGTCAGCAGCCTTCCAGTACATTTATATATATACTGGTACAGTACATGCGTAGCTTTAAGGGTCAGTTGGCCTGAATCTTATTTTTAACACCAATCTGTTTTCTTACAAAATTATCATCAGTACAAGGCCATTGACCTCTACAGCAATATGACCTCTGTGCATACTTGACCCTAGACATTTGTAGACATGTATGACATCTTCAGTCTTTGCAGAGGTAAGTCCAACATACATTTTGAAAAATAAAGGGATGAACAGCTGCCCTTTATAATTATGCTAATTGAAAAAATGTAATTTTTAAATAACTAGAGATAGGTGATATATAGTAGGTGATATAATTCTGGCCACAGCTTGGTTCCTTTCAGACATATGGTCATTGGTGGGAACAACTGGACATTACCAACCATCAATTGACTGTCTCTAGAGTGTTGTAGACAAACATTTTATCACCTCCTCAAATAGACTTACATAAGTCCCTCGCTGCCATGGAAACAGATTAGCTACCTAATGAATATTTTAAATATTGACCCATGGTCAATTATGCCCACACTTCCTGCTTGACCATGTGTGTTTAGTGGACACTAATGTCATTTCGACCTTCAAGGAGGGGAAAGGGACCAGACATATTACTGTAGTGTCCCTATGGTAAAAGTGTCTTCTAGGGATTTAGGGAATGTCTGATAATAACGTTTAACAATGCCAATGAAAGGGCAGAGAATAAATCAGTTTGTTTTGTTGTCTATAATTAGTCATAAACAGAACTCTCAGAGTATATATCTTATGGCCAAAAGAAGGGGCAAATGGGTTCAAGGGTCAAAGGGCAATAGATTTAATGTCTTATATTAAAATCATTTCATTATTAAGTAAGGAAAAAATAAGGAGTTTCAGGGTTTAGGAGATATGTTAACATGTGTAGTGAGGATTCAGGTCCCAATGGAAATTTGATATAGAACAAACATGTTGAGGATTCAGATCTCCATAAAAACTTCAGTTAAAACAAACATGGTCAGGATTCAGATCCCTATGGAAATATGAGATATTACAAACATATGGAGGATTCAGATCCCAATGGAAATTAAAGACACATTGTACATGGCAAATATGGGTTCAGATCCCAATGGAAATTTTGAAACTTGGCAAACATTTTGAAGATTCAGATTCAAATGACATGCATTCAACTTACCATGCTGGGAACACTGACTAATCATGCTTATTATATAAATTGAAATATGGAATCCCAATATACTTGTAAATGACAGCCGTGTGAACAACTCTCTCGTTGTCAATGAGCCTTGTAATAGGCCAAAAGGAAACAAGGACTTCATAAATATCTAAAACTTAACAAACACTTAGGTTTTACAATATTGTATAATTACTAGGCCCTTGAATATTTTACTGACATGCTAACAATACAATAATGCAACCCGCATTAGTTATGGTAATGTTGCTAATGATGAAATAATCAAAATATGATTTTCAACAATCATCAAATTTCAGTCACCAATCTACAATGACGGGGAAAAATTCAATAAACATCCCTTGACTATATTCTTTAGCACGATGGTCATCACAAAAGTTTGATTGAGGAGGCAAAGGGATTTCAGTCTGACAAAGGGACCCGAAGGGAGATTCAGTGTGTCTATTGTACCCCTTGTTTCAGATGATTGGTATAATCTCGTCCTTATCATTGTCAAGGGTTCGAGATTATAGTAGGGACAAATTCATTGTGTAACGGTCATATCAAGGAACTTAGATCTCGGTTAAAGAAACAAAACTGAGACAAGATGATAATTAAAATTGATAATAAGAACCTTCTCAAGCATGTTGTTCTAAATCGTCATTAATTACATTAAGAACCTAATTATCAGTCATGGTCACTGTTTTGTACAAGACAGGAAGAAAACAGCGTTGATTTGCTGGGTGTTTAGCAAGGAGGTACAAATCAATGCCTTTCAAGGTTTAAATAGAAGATAAAGAACATGCCCACTGGATTTCTGGTCCTGCCTTAAAATGACAGATGGTGATGGAGTGATAGACACAACCTTCACCTCCCTCCTTATATCAGTAGAATGATCCGGTTCAGACAATTGGATAGTTTATTTACAGAATGAGGTGGAGATGGTTAAATGATGAGAATTTATCCCTAGAAAGAGAGCTTGACTGGCCCTAGTTAAAAGTCTTTTTCATTATCATGATTAGTTTATTGTTTTTTTATTCATATTTCAATACAAATTTGTATTGAAAAAGACCAGCAAATTGTTTCTCAAAAAGGAGCCCATTCGGGAACCAGAATGTAAGCAGGATGACAATAACAAATCGGTGACGCTCCTTTCTGTCCTATCGTTAGAAGATGAAGTTACATTGTTGATGATAGCAGACAATAAAATCGTGTCTGGTCGTCCTTGGTGTTTGAAGACCTACCCCGAGGCTATCACTCCGAGAAATTAGTGTAAATAGTTTGGAATGAATTATTGATGGGGGTCGGGACCTGTTATACTGGTCTCTGATTGAGGTTTTCATCATTAAACTGTGTCTTGTTTAATTGATCCAGTTTGTCTGGTGAAGCTCTACTTCATTGTCAGTAAGGTGTGTCAGTCCTTGACCGAACTGACCATGACTGTGGTCAAAGCATCAGCTACTCCAAGGTCCACAAATCAATTAAAAGAAAAGGGATATTTTCAGTTAAGGATGTATGTGATCAATGGTAAAGATTGTATCTCTATTTCCTGAAGAGTTCTATGAGAAATCTGTCAGTTGTGTGGCATGAACAATGATATATATTTTGTTGTTAAAACAATTTACAGTATTTGAATTAACATTAATTAAAGAAATTAATTGCAACAAAATATAGGTACACAGAAAAAAATGTGAATTTGAAGAAAATGGAAAAAAAAATGGCACAGAAAGATTATGGCATGTTTCATGCAAGTCCATGTCATGTGTAAGTTAAAAAATGAAGTAAGATTCATGGATTTTTATGATAAAATCTAACACTAAGTCAATATCCTGACCATTGTCTATATATATTGGACTGGATCGGCAGTGAGTTTAATTACAGTGACAATTGAGTTGTGATTTAAATGATGAATCAATTGTTTTTGTTCTGTTACCATTCAATTACAACGGAAATCTTCACAGATTCATATCCAGATTGACCATGTGGGGGACTAATCTTAGAAAAGAATCACTTGTCCAACATCTGTGGGGTATTTTCCACTTAAAGACAATTTCTGACCGTTGTCCGGAGAAAGATGACCACTACAGCTGAACCTATCAGGTACAACAAGACGCAAACAATAGATCACTCCCTTGAGGAGCTGACTCTGAACAATGGTTGAAGAACGATCAGGTGTATGGTGAAGATCAGAGAATATTAATCTCTCACAGCGACAAGAATTTAATGAACATCGGCAGCGTATAAATATGACAATCAAATCTATCTTTTGGTCTAAACGTCCCGCGATCGGAGTGTCCGAGGCCTGTTTGATGACCAGTATGGACTCCGATCGTTACATAGGAGACATTTTCATATTGGAAGGACAGATGTCATGAATATGGTGAATTAAATGTTCATCTTGTACTGGCTACAAATTGAGAACAACCAGGACAGACGTGGGACATAACAAAGCACTATAAACTTCTCAATTTACGACTTTTACAAGTTTAGCCGCACTGAGACAGTAACGATGGTCGTCTGGAATCCCCCCTGGTCTAATTGTACACTACACAGGGCAGGATGACGTGCGAGCACTGGGGGTAAGGAGCAATAAACGGAAGATCCTCTGAGGTTTAAATCGCACAGTCATGGAATAACGATCACTTTTTTTTGTAGAATTAATCAAGCGATTATGTGAGGACATAATTGATGGAACAGCCACATAGCATGACAGTTTGGGGTGGAAATATCATAATTTTGATAAGGTTTTATACAAGTTTTTAAAAACTGAAGAAGACGACAATTAGGATCTATGATGGCATCTGTAATGTAGGTGATGGGAAGCAAGGGGAAGTGGAGGAGACTTAAACAAAGACGTAGCATTGCGTGGCGGGCGGACAGGCAGACACTAGATTTATGTGTAGTCCGGTATATTAAGGGTAGTGCGGCTCGCACTCACGCAAGCCACAGATTTATAATTATTCATTGTTCAAAAACAATGTCGCTAGGGTCTTAATCATTATCTCACTAAAGGATGGGCCAGGCCTGTAATTAGCAGTGACACCATCTTGCATGACACCAAGCCACACGACGACTGGAGTGAAGCACATGCTCGCACCTGACCACGGAACAGTATGGGACAACCTCCAGAAATGTGTTATTGTATGATGCCTTCCTAGCTTTTAGTGGAACACTACTAGACGGTTAGGACTTGTAGGTTTCCAGGGTTTTCCTTAGGTGACAGTTTTATATCTGTTCGAATTTTTTGGAGGATGTGACTTTGGTTACTATGGCAATAAGGCTTTAACATTCGTTTCTTGTGGGATAAGGGCACTTAAATATTCAAGGAATGGATCACTATTTTATTTCAATGTGTAATGCTGAAATTGAGATTTTCACCAAATGTTCTTTTTGCCTTCGACTTAAGTGCTCAGTATGGCTTGAGAGATCTTAGTTAGTAAAATGAATAAAAAGCATAAGAAGCACATTGGAATGGATTGTTTAAGGGAGTTGTTGATTTCATTTTTTGAATTTCTACATAGTGATGTATATATAGTATGTGAAGAATTATGAATGAAAAGGGAATGTGTAATTTCATCTGTCAATAATGGTAAGGGCTTTGCATGGAAGTCTGCAGGGGACAGAAATGTCTGAACTGAGGTGACAGTAATGGGAGGTAGCATCTAAAATCGTTCTCCTCTACTTAGATGCCTGCATCTTTGTACTTTTATAGTCTAGATAGGCCCAGACATCAGACATCAGACCTGGGTAGATTGCATGTGCTTGTCACCCTATAACCCACCACACATTTTTAGATGGAGCCTGGACAGTGAAAATATCAAAGAGAATTCTCCAATACTGATGTTGTACAAGCCATATACGGCTTATCAGCAGTTACTGCCAGCTATCGGGTGTTACTGGCCTAACACGTTTCCCATCATACTTAGAACTTCCTGCGGGTGGCCATTGTAACAGTTATTACTGCTGTTCCCTTTGAAATTGGGGGTCAAATGAGTTCAAGTTGTGATAGCCCTTAAATCCAGTCTGTTACTGGGCGAAAAGTGTGGAGAAAAACACCTCTAATAATTTGTAATTAAAATAGCTGCATTGATTGGGCAGTTGCATGATGGATCTCGTTTTCTGTGTACTGGATAATTGGTCACCAGCGAACAACTTGGACCCGGCAAATTTGAAAAATCGTCTGAAATATGGCTGACATTTGTAATCAATCTGTCAAGGTTTATAGGAGGTCGGACACTTTATGGAATAATAGAACAAAATGGCTTCCTAATAGCTCCAATCTTGATGATTTTACCGGACATATTTGTCCCGACAGCCAACATTGACTCATGACTTAAAAACTTTGTCTGGAAATATTTGCCTCTCATCCAAAGGCCAACAAAGAGTTGAATGAATACTTCTGTATGCCAACATACACGCTCAGATGTAAACTTTCATAATATTTCTTACTGACAAAAATAGTACTACTTCTGTTGTCATGGTTTTGTTGTGGAATATTCCAAAAATACAAAAATAGATATTAGTGAGATCTGTGTCTGTAAAGTTTGAGAAACCTTATACACTTGTCTGGCAAACCTGAGATTTTAGTTTTAATAAAGATCTTCTAAAAATATATTATATATCTACACAACTAACTGCGCTTTGATACTTGTTTGAAATTGTTTTTGTATTAATTAAATATTTTGATCATTATTTTCAAAATAACAGGGATATCTGTATACACTAAACTCATAAACTTAGCCAACAGATTTATGAGCTATGTTCAGTTAGCTAGCCTAATGGGGGTCATTTTAGATATTTTGTTGGTGGTTGTCATGGTGACAATTTTAATTGAATTTATATTTAAAAACACTTAAAAAAATGAACATTATTAGACCAGGCATTTGCTCAATGTTAAGAGGAATCATTTCAAAGCATTATAATATTGTTCAACTTGATTTTAGAATACTTAGATAAACAGGATTCTGGACAACTTGACACTGTGATAATAATGCACCATGCAGAACATATATAGAACAAATCCTGGTATCAGCAAGTCATATCCTGATGAGGGGAGTTTGATATAGAAATACTTCATTGTATGATATTACTGTTTAATTACTAGTGGTGTGAAGGAAAGATAAAACAAATAAAATAACAGAGAAACATTTGTCTGATATTATCAGGGAGTGCTTCGGGTTTGGAGTGATAATCTCAAAAAACGACAGTTTTCTGAAGTGCTCTCTTCTGATTGGTCAAAAACTAACGATATTAAAAGAATTGTGTCAATTATTTTTCAAGTTTAAAGACTTGTTTGTAATTTGAACATATCCAGACCGTATTAATCTGCACTGGTTTGAAGTGAAAATTAACAAGCTACCTCTAGTTCCTGCCAACAAATTTCTGTTTCAATAGGAAATTTGGCGTGGGTTACATTTTCGTTTGAGTAGTAATTTGATGGTTTTGTACCGCTTTCACGCTATATGGCTGTTCACATCAAAGTTAGTTTTGTGTATTTTGTTTTTAAATTTAATTACCGTTCTGATTTATGTTGAAAGAGTATATTTAATACCAATACAAACATTCAGTGTGTTATGATGTACCTGTTGACACATTACATGTTTTATTATAGAATAACAACACATTTTATCATTACAAAAATTTTATATAACTTTCGAACAAATCCCAGAAGCTAACATTTTATTATGGCCTATTGTGATGGTACACATACCTTTATATAAAGTAGATTTTTTGTTTGTTTCTTTATTGTTTGGTCAGATGTGAGTGACCATAGGTATAGTGTATTCTGTCACCTGTCTGTGAAGGTTGAACAGACTTTGTAAAAGCTATATTAAAGGAATATTTAGTTTAAACACAAGATGCCTTCACTAACAAAATCCAGTACATTGTAACAATCTTGAGTGTCTCTTTAATGATACCTGGCTTTTGAGCGACACGTATTTTGACCTTCCTGTACACTCTCCTAAATACTTCAAGTACATCTTAAGGAGCTGATGAGTATGTAAAAGTTTAAACACGGTTTTCACAATTTAACAAGATTTAGAGAAAGGTTTTAGGACCTACATGAGGGTGACATTATTGTAACACTACAACAAAAAGTGTGAAATAGATTTGTTAGAATCGGCTGAAACATGTAAGTAATTGGTGTCTAGACCGTTAGCTACATAGATCCAATCTTAAAGATTGACATCGTAATCGACTGTAGAGTTTTGAAGTGGCGCGACATTGCAAACAGCTACCACTAACATATAAACTTGCGGATTACAATCTTTTCAAGGATACAAGGGTCTTTTCCTGGCCTGATGGTTTGTGTTCCTTAAGTACATGACAATTTTTATGTTCTCATTGATACAAGGGGCCATGTTGGGTGCACAGAAGTGTTCCTCTGGCACTCAAAAATTTTGTCTTTGCAATGATATAAGGGGCAATGCTGGTATGGATGTTGGCATTCCTTAACTACTTGACAACACAGTGGAGTGTTTAGTCTGTAGACTTGTGAGTTTACCTCAATAAACTTGTGAATTTGGTTGTAAACAGACACTTTCTTTCGTTTGTAGTTTCCTTGCAAGATAAAATATTTATTCAATGTTAAAGTAAATATTGATCTAATTTATCAAGCTGCGTGCTGCTATCTCAAGTCTCTACATCATTGCATCATAAATTTACTTTTGAGTAGAGTTTGATGATCATTGAAAAGGTACACAGTACCTGTATACACAGATAAAACTTTTTTAGATATGTGAAAAATGTTCCGTCATGATACACTTACAACTGGGAAGTGTAAACAGAGAGTTTTCACAACTAAACAAAAATATCGTTGAATGTCAACGTAATCTCTCAAAAACATTGTCTGTAGGGCATTATCAAACATGACCAGTTAAAAATTAGGCAAAAATTATTGGGTTCAACAAAAAAGCAGAAAAAAGATTATTCAGTGTAAAAAAAAGTAATTTAAGGAGAGATTTTTAATGTTTCAAGTCAGTTACAAAAGTACAAACCATCCTTGTTTTTATCTGAAACAACACTTTATTTCGATGTTCGAATTTTTGTGTTTTGCTTATTATAAACACCCTTGTCACCAGTCCTCGAATACATTGGTTGATATATTAAACGTTTACATTTCAAGCTTCTCAAAGACTATGAACATGACGCCAATTAAAAGTTAGGCGTACAAGTCTTTATTCTTGTGTAAACAGATCTACCTGACAGCCACCATTGTAAAGGTGGATGGTAATTGAAAAAAAAAATCAGAATTAAATTGTTATCAATAATCTTCGGATGTGGAACACTTTACTATTGTATAAAGGTTGTGAATGCCTTAAGGCCCATTGAAAGAAAAAAGAAGTGAAACTTTGAAAGTTTACCGGTAATCAGACAGTCGAGCAGGATAAGAGTTGCTTAAAGCCTGAGGCAGTTTACTACAGAGGAAAAGCCCTCTTAATATAGTGTCTCATTCAGGATATTGACAAATCTATTTTAATTGAAATGAAAAGTTCACATGGTCTTTGTTGTTGGTAAAAAGACAGAGGACAAACTTCTATTATTGATATGTACAGTGTAGTATGTTATTTTTAATGGCAGGAGTGGGGGGGGGGGGGGGGGGGGGGGGGGGGGAAGGGGGTTAGAGGTTGAAATTGGAAAGGAAAAGGACAATAGATGAAATGACATCAAAACAGGAAATGTGAGGTTTTAGGGTATAAAGACCATCCTGGTGTCTGTTTTGAGGTAATTTTGTTTAAGTTATATAGCATTAAGAATAAAAAGTGTAATAAAATTATAATAGTTAATGCTACAAGTGATAAAATCAGCTTTTGATTTCATTTAACACTATGAGTGCTAAGAAACATGATATAAGAAATTTGGATAAGGTTATAATGTATCTGGTAAGGTAAAGTAACTTTACATTGTGGTGTATATGTTAGCTGTTTGTTTATAAAGTAGCCTTTTTCTAAGGGTGATAATGATATTTTGTAGAAAATCATATATACTTGTTTGTTTGATAAAATCGTAATAGAGTTTTCTGTCAATTGATATTATCAACATCAAAGATGTGTACTGTTCCAGTACATTTAAAATGTGGCATAGTAGTAAGAACAGGTGTTCACAGGTAGCTAACGAGTTAAATTTGCAGGTGTTACATATGGTAACAGTGTTATAGTGTAACTTTTTCACGTGGGTCATGATAAATCATAAATATACATACCGACCCAATTTGGATGTCGTTACTCATACACCAAACATGTTGGCTATTTTATGATTATTAATAAAAAACGATTAAATTCGTTCAAAGTTGTAATAAAGTTGAAATTTAGGATTTGGTGGGTGTATCATTTTTCATAAGCTTTAATGTAATGTTTGTTGTAGACTTTTTAAATAATTTGAAAAAAAACTAATATTGTATCAATATTATCAGACCTTTCATCACAATTTAGTAAGTGAATTTACAACTGATTTTTAATATAATATCAGGATCTAAGGTTGGGAATGAGAAACAACATATGAAAATTGCAAAAAAAGACAAGATAAAAATAAGATAGGAGAAATTACTGAAATGAGAAATAGAATATTGTACTATTGAAATACAGAAAATAAGTTTGATTGAAACAAAGACAGGAAAGATCAGCGAGGAATGGAAATGGAATGGAGAAACAGTATATTGTACTCTTGAAATATAGAACATAAGTTAGATAACAACAGAGAGGATATATACAGGAGAAACAGAATATTGTAGTATGGAGAAGAACATTATGCACCAGGGTGGTTTATAAAAGAGTTTTTGTTATAATTTGACCTGGCTATCTCTGATCTCTATTATATTACTGGAGATATGATGTCACTGATAATTCAGATGTTTAGGAAGATTAATGATTCACAAGTATTTCACTTTCATCATTGTACCTATACATAAAATTGAGATTTGGCCAAGATATTTCATTGTGTAAGAGTTTCCATATTTCACTTTCATCTGGTACAAACTATGTCACCCCCCAGTTGTGAACCAATCTGTCATGGGTCACTTTCAAGTTGCTATAACTAATGAGAGATTTTCTTTAGATATGGGTCTCAGAGGTGTCCAGAGGTGTGCGAGGCCTCCTCTGATCTTGTCTTTAGCACTCAATATTAATGATGAGAATCATTTCATGTACCTGTCTAAACACAATAGGGTCAGACTGACCATTCTTACTGAAGGCCAGTCACCTCTATGAAGATTTTTACCTGTGATACATGTGCAGGGCCTTGGTTAGATACAGTTGAGGTGTAGGGGAACAGGTTACCTTTGTAAACTATTACTCATGTTAAGGCTGTCAGGTGTCGCAGCAATTATAGTATATATGTTGGAAGTCAAAAATTTAAAATCTATTTTATATTGTATTTGGCATGAATATTGATATTGAGTTTAGAATGACCAAACCTTAAAATTTTAAAAGAAAACTTTTGAGATATGGTGGATTCAAAGTTAGTAAGTATCATTATGCTGAAGAAAAACTCTGTGTTTCTCACAAATACCCTACAGGTTACATGTATTGAGGTAAGATTGTGCTGCGAGACATATTCTGACTACACCTGTTCATAAAACATTACCTAGTTCTGAGTCTCACCTGAAGACTTTTTACCTGAGCTTTTGATGCTGCAGGCAGAATTGCAGGTAGAATAAATGGTGTATGGATACAGTGAGGAAATTCAATGATGCATGACAATTTCACAGCCCATTAAATGTTGATCTAGCTTCATAGAGTCATCAGCCTGGGGATACAAAGATTTATACATGGGAAGTGAGAAACTCTGATGTTATCTGGGTAGGTCAATTCTCTCCCTATTGTATGGTCAGTGTGGCTATCATTACCATCAGATTACGGACACTTGTCAGTCCAAATCACCATTTGTCAATTTGAGGTGTTATTACGGCCACTCTGTCAGGTAAAAATCACAGTTTGTGTAAGGAAAGGTGTTGTTAGGGACACATTTTAGGGGAAGAGGTGTTATTATGTTTTGGAAGAGTTGCCTATGGTCATTGATTACTAGACTGGTCACTCTGACAGCCACACTGACCAGTACTTTCTCGGCCATTGACACTGATGTGTTATGTACAGTGTGTTTGTATTTATTTATCTATGGGACAGTAGCTGTAACTTCTATGGTAGGTATAGTATAGTATCAGTATTATACTCAATGCAAGGGACAAAATTGTGAATGAGAAATTTTGTTTTCTGTTTTCACTACTTAATATTGCTCTTGAATTTTGCTGCACCCCACATTCCTAACGTGTGTATACAATCAGGACCTACCTACAGGATCCACCAATAGTACTTGATTCCAAATTACAGCGATATTTTCAATGATATTATTTTGATAATTTTTTTCCATTTTGGACGGAAATGAACTTGTATCACTTTATTTGTTCTTCGTGTCTATCTCTGAGTCTATCAGTCATTTTGATACATACTATCTACCCTTACTAAGCCAATTAGATTATCCCGTAACATTTGTGTGGATCAGTCCACTATTGTCTGTAGGAAGTACACATCATTTGATCACTGTTTATAATTGACCAGGAGTTAGGAAATCCTGATTAGAGTTTTGTAATTTATTACTGAGGCCCTCGTTAATTTGTAGACGGCTATTGTTAGTTCATGTTTTGACGTAAGCTGTTCACGGTTTGTTGGTTGAGATCACGGTGAGCTCTTGGTGTAAACGCAGAATACCCCAGGTTTTGTGACATACCCTGCATGGATAACAAGGGACTTTAAATACCTACCTGTATTTTGGTTAACGAGTGGGCTTTAACATGACCAGGTGAGGGATATTTTCCGTTAAGCTAGACACTTCCTAATGCGATAGTTAGTAACATTTACATAAGTGGAAAAGCTTTTCAGCAGAAGACTGTGTAACATTGAGTCATTATACATAATAAACTGATTTGTAGTAGATGTGTTGATGTTAAGAATAGTTCTAATCTAATCCTCCAACGACAAGAAGTACTGGTCATTTTATCAGTAACATACTTATGATTTTACTCAGAATTACAAAAAGCTGTTATATCTGGAGTACAGACAAATCTGAATCCATGAAGGTGTTGAATCCATGGATTGTTGTGGATTGTTTGGGATTCTTATCAACTAGGTATGTGTTTTTTTTTACCTGACAAGTTTTTGTTTGCTAATCAGAATAAATCAGCAGATTTTTGTGTATGTCACAGTCGGCAGTAATCTGTTGATCCTGTGGATAATGCTAGAGAAAACAGATGGTTTATAGTATAATACTGTGTAAGTGATGGCGTGGTTTCCTGTCGAAGGTTCTCCCCACTATGTACCTGTCCGCCAGGGAAATATAAATGTTAAAAGATGAAGGGGGCTCCACTATACATCATTGCTTATCAGTGGTTAGTGAAAATGGATTACCGAGAGAACTTCTTTTTTTTTGATGAGTTTCAGCCAGTAAAACCACATATCCTACATTTATAGCTTACTTACATACTTATATAAGTCATTGATTACATGTTTGTATATCTCTATAATTTACCTGAGTTATATAGTTTAAATATTTATATATATAAGTCATTGATTACATGTTTGTATATCTCTATAATTTACCTGAGTTATATATATAAGTCATTGATTACATGTTTGTATATCTCTATAATTTACCTGAGTTATATAGTTTAAATATTTATATATAGAAGTCATTGATTACCATTTTGTAAATAGTTATACAGGTTTTCGATAAATTTGAGATAAATATTTTTCATTTATCTATAAAATAGATTAGGGTTATGTAAACTCTCAGAGTATCTCGGAGTATAATTGTGTTTTACCTGGATACAGATTCTGGTGTAAGGTAAGCAGGTTTGTCTTCTATGAATGGTTTAGATTCTGTTTCTTACCTGTCCCTGTTATAAGGGTCTCTCAATGCCCTGTATCTTGTCTATATTGATTATATTTGTCAGCTGTAGTTTATTTAATGTTTTTAGCATCTGATACTCTGACAGGAGATTTATTTTATTATTTCCATCTGAGAAAATACCTGTGTTAACGAGAAAAAAGACATATAAATCAGGTTGCGTCTTTATGTATGGAAATCACCGGAGATTTAGTAAACAAAAGGTACAGTATTCAGGCAGTGCTGTATAGATGTGTCCATCTAACATTGTTTACATCCTAACAAATCAGGATTACTTATAAAAATATCACAAGTGAATTGATCGCATGTAAATATTGTAGGCTTATCTTAATAAAGAATTTCACACAATGAAACTGAATGCGTGGAG
This sequence comes from Ylistrum balloti, assembly GCF_031769215.1. Lineage (NCBI taxonomy): Eukaryota > Metazoa > Mollusca > Bivalvia > Pectinida > Pectinidae > Ylistrum > Ylistrum balloti. Next base: position 2,137,935 of record NW_026781888.1, read on the forward strand.
GATCAACACTGTCAGGTTTTTACTATAATGGTCTTACTTAAACAACAAACGCTTTATTTCATCAACATTCTGTAAAAAAATGCTTCATTTCATCAACATTCTACAGCTTTGACAAAATTCTATAATTTACAGTTTTACTAAGAAAAAATTTTTGAAGCCAAGGAAAAAAAATTTTCAAATATTAAGAAAATTGAAGACTTCTTTAGACCAGCTGAGCTGTATGTATGCCTTGTTGTGACGTTTAACAATACTTACTGGATATCTGCACGCTTGTTTTTAACTATACTTCTCATTTTTATCGACAAACTATCAGGTAAGTTGGCTGAATAGTGATGGATCAATGATAGAAAAATCTTTATAAGAGAATTTTGTATCGCTGTAATTAAAATGGAATAATGATTCATTTTGTCTGAAATACATTTGGGGGTAGTGGGATTGATTTTGCATTGTATTAGGACGTCTGTTCTAACTTGTAGAGATTTCTAATTTCATTTATTTGATATCAATGTGTTGTCGGTGATGAGTGTTTGTTTTAAAGTGCTAATTGAATATGGTCATAAAAATATATTTGTACAGAACGAGGATCTCTTTCAGAACTTGCACGGAGATATTGAATAGGAGTTGTTCTGACAGCTTAGACTGTAACTTGGGTTTTGTAGTTATTTGTTACGATGTAAGGCAAAGTATTATTTACATTAGAGAAATTGATAAACATTTGAAAAGGAAGATCAATAAACGTCACTCATCATAACTTGTGAGACGAAACCGCAAGGGATTGCTGTTAATACTTGTGTGATTTTCAGAATAGAAAGTTACCAATGGTTGAACGCTTTCAGTTCGATATTTATTTGTTCATATAAAATCCATTTATATAGTATAATTAACAGTGTTGATGAGAGACTGGTCTCCAGTGTAGTATGCTAGTGGTCCAATGAGGGGTGAAAGGTCAAATTAGAAGTCTGATGGAAATACTGTGTTACACAGTACAAGTTGCAGGGCATTTGACTGGATTAGTTTATGTGGGGATGGTGTGCTGGTTGACTTTGGGTAAGAAATCTAAGCTTTCTAGATATCAGTGATTCACTGTCTGACAGTGGTTTAGCATTTCCGATGAGAGGCATTAAAATTTTGAGGACTTGCTTTATCATTAAGGATGGAGACTCAGGAAAATTTTTGAATTAAGTGTTCTGGACTCGCCCAAAATATCCTACAAAAATTTGATTCACATAAATGTTTGTATGAGATGTGAATTTATTATTTTGAAATTTTGTAATGCCAGCTGTTATTGATGTGGTTTAAGGTCAATGGAGAGGTCAGAGGTGAAGGTTATTATGAATTTGATGAGTGATAAGATAGATTTAAGGGTGATTAGAGGACATGGATGTTATGGTGACCATTAGAAATTTTCTGTAATTGAAAAAATATGTAGATCTTTTTACAACAATGCCATTGTATTATTTATCATCTTGCAATGATAAAAAGTTACAAGTGAGCAACTTGACGTTTTGTCTAAACACTATAACAAAGGTATCATTGCTTCTCATCAGTAACCATTCTTACAAAAGCTTGAGAATTCTAGCAGACATGAAGCAGATCTCACATGGCTGGCAGTGATAACAGAGACATGTTAAATAGCTGTCTGGGGTACAACAGTCCAGTGAAACACACCACCTATCTATATTCTTAAACACTGTATGTTTCAATAAGTTTGGATATTTTCATCTGAACAACTTTTCTTTGTTTGATGTTTGAGTATTTCATTAAATTTAAAGTTTAACCACTTTCTACTAAGAATCATAAGTAATTATCTCCTTTCAGTAAGTAATTATCAATATAAACTTTGTTTTTTGTTATAAGATTATCTTTCTTAATGAACCGTCATAACTACCAGGATATTTTAATGCATAAAATGTCTGTAGAAAAGGTTTACTGTGAGTGTAATCTCAACGTATGTAAGAGTATCAGTAAGCAAAGTTTTCACAGAAAGTGACAGTGTAGCAAGGTTTATCTGAAAGTGTCAGTGTAGCAAGGTTTATCTGAAAGTGTCAGTGTAGCAAGGTTTATCTGAAAGTGTCAGTGTAGCAAGGTTTATCTGAAAGTGACACTGTAGCAAGGTTTATCTGAAAGTGTCAGTGTAGCAAGGTTTTTGAAAGCTGAAATCTGAAAGTGTCAATGTAGCAAGGTTTAGCTGAAAGTGTCAGTGTAACAAGGTTTATCTGAAAGTGACACTGTAGCAAGGTTTATCTGAAAGTGTCAGTGTAGCAAGGTTTATCTGAAAGTGTCAGTGTAGCAAGGTTTATCTGAAAGTGTCAGTGTAGCAAGGTTTATCTGAAAGTGTCAGTGTAACAAGGTTTATCTGAAAGTGTCAGTGTAGCAAGGTTTAGCTGAAAGTGTCAGTGTAACAAGGTTTACCTGAAAGTGTCAGTGTAGCAAGGTTTATCTGAAAGTGTCAGTGTAGTTAGGTTTAACTGAAAGTGTCAGTGTCGCAAGGTTTAACTGAAAGTGACAGTGTAGCAAGGTTTAACTGAAAGCGACTGTGTAGCAAGGTTTAACTGAAAGTATCAGTGTAGCAAGGTTTAGCTGAAAGTGTCAGTGTAACAAGGTTTATCTGAAAGTGTCAGTGTAGCAAGGTTTAGCTGAAAGTGTCAGTGTAACAAGGTTTACCTGAAAGTGTCAGTGTAGCAAGGTTTAACTGAAAGTGTCAGTGTAACAAGGTTTATCTGAAAGTGTCAGTGTAGCAAGGTTTAACTGAAAGTGTCAGTGTAACAAGGTTTATCTGAAAGTGTCAGTGTAACAAGGTTTATCTGAAAGTGTCAGTGTAGCAAGGTTTATCTGAAAGTGTCAGTGTAGCAAGGTTTATCTGAAAGTGTCAGTGTAGCAAGGTTTATCTGAAAGTGTCAGTGTAGTTAGGTTTAACTGAAAGTGTCAGTGTCGCAAGGTTTAACTGAAAGTGACAGTGTAGCAAGGTTTAACTGAAAGTATCAGTGTAGCAAGGTTTCTATAAAATAAGGTTAAATTCTACCATTAATTGTCAGTATTACAAGATTTACCATAAAGGAACAGTATGACAAGGTCCTGTAGTACAGATGATGTTTCAGTGTACAATAATACAGTTGAATGTCAGTATAACATTATTATTATTATAAGTTTATGCCTCTGGAAATCAATAAACAGCAGAACAGTTTTAGAATATGTAGCGTTGTTAAACAAACCTTCAGCCATTTTTATCACAGTGTATATATAGGTGTACACTTAAACATATTCTGCAGTTAAACATTTTGACTTGAGAAAATCGGTAGAAATTCAAACCAGAAGCACTTAGATTATTATAGAGGGTTCTGTTTTGACGTTGAGAAAGTTGTCTGAAACTAGACACGATGAGATTTCAAGACTTTCCATCTATCAGTTTCTGAATCTCTCAGTCGAGGGGAGCTCAGGTGCAGAGAATAAATTGTGTGTTTATAAATTCTAGAATCTGTGGTGATAATGGACTTCTAAAATCAAGGATATTTAGGGAATATTTATGGTTTGTTTGGAGTGTGTTTTCAATTATTTTATAAACATGGCGACTACTGGCCCTGAGGATAAAGTAAGTATAGTGCAGATTAAGGATTATCATGGTAATCTAGGCGAAATAGGAGAAACATCATCGAGTGGTAAAAAACACAGGACATTGATGAAGTAGAAATATTGAATTTGATTGAGATTTATATCTTAAGTGTTGTTTAGTGGCTACACACGAACTCAGACTTGTAACCACATAACCGAGGGCTGTGGGAGAGAAAAAACTTGCATAGCATAGGAGGTGGAGTGTTCCGGGAGGGCAAGATAAAAAAGAACTTGTAATGCTGTATTGGAGATTGGGAGGGAAATGAAGGGAAGAGGAGAATAAAGCTGTCTAGAAGATGGAAAGGATCTTCAGGGTAGGGACAGGTGGGAGAGGCCATTTACTAATGTCACTACGAAGGGAAAGATGGAATACATCATTTAAGGGCGGAGAGTGTGATGTCAATAGATGTCTATCTGGAGAGAGAGAAAGGAAAAGGGAAGGAGAAGGTTATAGATACCAGCGACAAATGTTGTACTTTTCTGATTCATATCTTGAAGTACATGTTAAGTGCAAGGTTTCTGATGGGAAAAACATGAGGTTTCTGTTGAGTTTGGAGAAATCTAACTAACATGAGGCAGTTATCCGAGGCAAGGATTGTGGACAGGGATCCAAGGCTGGGATCATAGACAGGGATCCGAGGTCGGGATCGTAGACAGGGATCCGAGGTGGGGATCCAATTTGTCTGATACCTTGGGTCTACTGTGATGGATATAAGCAACAGAAGGACATCTCCAATATCACCAAATCATGCCGAACTAGGACCTATTTATAGCCTTGTTGTATATATAGTGGAAGCAATCCATTCCAATTTCTCAGAAAATTATATTAGTTCCAGACATGTTCAATATTTCATTTCTCTTAGAGTAGATACGGAAAAACCGCACCAGCAGCCAATCTGGTTATCTCTTATCTCTGTGTTTTACTGAGAACATTGAAATATGACTATATCTTCAGTTTCTGGTCCCATTATTATTTGTGCTGTAAAATACAAGTGTTATATATAGATATTACAGAACATTCCCTATTGGCAGATATCTTGATTATAGGCAATGGATCTTAGTTTGTGAAAAATTGGAAAAGATCATAGTGACGGGATTGAGATTGGTGCCTCGGGTAACCATGGCAACTGTGATTGAGTAACAATGGTATACATATTGGTTCCTTGTAACCATGGTGATAATAATATATTGGTATTGGTCCTTGGTAACATGGTAGTTGGTATAGATAATTGGTCCTTGGCAACAAGGTAGAATTGGTCTATGAAATTTGGTCCCTGGTAACCAAGGTAACGGTGGTGTTTCCTTCATACCATTCTATGATTGTCTTGGTACCTTGCTGGTATGCTCACTAAGAATCTATCATTTTGATTGGTTGATTAAAAATTTATTCCTTCTCTGGAGAAAAACGGAAATGAATGTCAGATGTTCTGTATGGAAAGCATGTGTATTTGCATGTGTGTGACAGACATGTTTTGTATATAATATAGGCTTCACATATTTATTCATGGAGATGTTGTAAGTTGAAGTAATCATCCGATATTAGTCTTGCTGGGCTCGTGGCACTTTTATCACCATCTAAATGAGGCTAGATCGAGACTGATCTGGCCGAAGCTTGTCATGTTTCTAGTGAAAAGGATTTGATTTGGTGGCATCTCTGCTAAATCAACCACAGTGGCAAAAGTATGGAAAGCTGGGAAAACAGCATGGTTCACATTAGGTCTTAATACCCAACAGAAATAGTGTTTATTAAGAAATCTTTTCATGCAAATGTTTTCACACATCCTGACATTCTTGGAAGTGCCTATGGTGTGAGGAGATAGAGATGTATGAAGGCTGTACAGAATTACACTCATTTAGCAGGGCTATTACAAATGGCACCGAATCAGAAATTTGAGGTTGGTGAGCCCAAAGCCCTGGAAGGAGAGGGAGAAACACTCCACCCACAAAGCTTAGCGCATAATTGCGAAAAGCTGATTATAGCAGCGAACAAACGTACCATATACAGTTTATAATTTCATCAAGATCAATTGTACCTTTGTAACGAATGTAGCCAATTATGCCTACTTACAAGCTTACCATTGACTTTGACTATTCTGCTCCTGTTAGGGATTATATCCTCATCTAACTGTAGTGGTTCTCAGTGGAGGGTTCACTGTACAGTGAAACCCCCAAAAAACAGTAGGAAAGTTGTTAGAAATATGGTTTGTTGTGATCTGGTAAACTCTTTGATCCTTTTTGTAGTTCCTGCCATTCTTTAATTCTCGGTAACCTGTCAGATATTACGCTGACCAGGATATCTCCATAGTCAAACAGGTTTGATTGTTATATAAACATTTATGGAATAGTTTGTGAAATTTTGTTGTACTTCAGATAACCAGATAACATATCCCGGTATTATCTTTATAATTTAGAACTGTATGCCTCTTGTAATAGTGGGTGGGGGCCATGCTCCATTCTACCGCCAGGCATGAATTTTCTTAGTTTTTGTTTGCTTTTATGAATTTCTATCTTAAAGTAAAAAAGCTGGGTTTTATTTACATCTTGATTTTTTTTTGTTTTCCAGGATAGGAAGGTAGAGACAGGATGCAAGTAGGACTTGGACAGAGAAAATGAAGATGGTGAGGGGGAGTTTGTGTAACGCCCACCTTCTGTGTATCACCACTCTACTTTACCTTTGTCGAGGTAAGTCTATCAAACTTCCTATTTACTGGAAAAAATATACAGGGCCAACTGCGTGATGTGGGTTTCCTCTTTTCCTTTACGTTAAAGGAAAAAAAATATCCATCAATTGTAAACACTTCCCTTTCATCTTCGTAAAAAATGTTTACAGAAAGATCTTCCTTAACTGCTCTTGGAGCAGTTTTTATGATCGAGTTTTAAAAATGAAATTGAAAATTGTGGAAATTTCTTGTTAAAGCTTTAGAAAGTTGTGTTATTTCACATGTAAGATAACGTTATGTTAAAATCAGAATGAGAGAGAAACAAGATCAGTTTCCATCGATACCAATTGTGGCTCATAAAACTTAAGTTTTATTGCTCATTCGTTATCTTCTTGTAGGTTTTTTCATCCTTTTTATGACAGTTTTTCATGAGAAATATTAATATTTTTCAACTTTCCTTAGTCATAGTAACATTTTTATTGATCGGTACATGTGCAGTTTGTAAAAAGTTGTAAGACGATAAAGAAACAATCTCCTGTTAGTAACTTAAGGCATAATATCAAATTCAAACCAGATTCTGAGACCGTCATCTCCTGTAATGGATTCGTTGAACACGCAAGAAAGCTACGGTGTACTCACTGACCTTTGCTTTTAATCTGATAGGTTCTCATCAAGACATATTTCTGTCTTGTTCAATCAGAAATGTTTTAAAAGACGGTATATGTCCTCCCAAACAGACCTTACAGTTTGTATAAAAACCAATAAGAACGGTAATATTTGAAATGTTTCATTGAAGTTTTGATATTATTGGCAATCTGTATACGGTAGAATAAGGAAGATTTTTCGTCTAGAACAGTTGTCGTATGCGCGATCTCTATGACGTAGGTGTTATATAAATGTATTCTTCAGTCATCTTTGTCAGAGAATTTTGCCTTTTACACTATGTGTCATTTGAACCTAAACGCTATGACGTAGGTGTGGTTTCGATCATCTTCCTGAATTTCACACCTTATTTAAAGACAAAAGATTTAAAATGTGAGATATCCGTGTTGAATCGGAAACACTTGCACTTGTCTAGTGTTGGGATGTTTAGAAGTAGCAGTCATGCCTGACTGACTCTGTACTAGTGGGCTGACCGAACCCACCCACTAGGAGATATTATACCCTTGCTGATCCGGCCACAATGTGAAATTATCCTATCTGATACCCAACATGAGGCTTATCTTTCTGAATCGGATCTGGTAATGTTTTCACGTAACTTTAACAAGTTTTGTTACTTTGTACAGGATAATGTCACCACTTCATTTCTTGTAACTCTATCAAGGGACCTACCGGATTATTACCTACCAATGAAGTGTCTTGCGGAATTTGATTTCAATTTATCTCCATACGTTAACTAAACGGTAAAACATCAATGTCTAAAAGTTCTTTTTTTAGACATTCATATACAAAACCATTAAATATCAACTTCTTAAACTGGAATTTATTTCAGTCAATTTATGTAAAGTTAACTAAATCATTAAATATCAACTTCTAAAAGTAGGAAATCTGACAAGTCAACATGTCAAGTTTAATTAGCATACAACTTTTTTTTTATCTCTCGGCAATCTGGCAGTAAACGGACTGCCTCTATAGTTAAATGTATCATGTGTCCGTACCAGCTAGCACTTCCATCGTTTTAAATCTACCCACCAATACAAAACCGAATCAGAAATTTTCAAATTAGTATTTTGTCAAGTTTCAAATATCAGTGTTCTCATGAAATTTGTTGAAATAAATCCTGTAAACTCTGACCGATAGGGTCATTGTCTTTCCCATCATTTCTCTATGACATTTAACATATTTTGAAAATGAGATTTTAGAATGTATCATTACCTCCACCAGGGGGCGCTGCATTATTTTAAAAAAAATTATATTCTCTTTAACTACGAGTTCAGTGACCAGGTTTTAAGTCCAGAGACATTATATTTGTTCATTTCATAAACCGTTCGGGTTTTCTCTTCACGATCTCTAAAAACATGTGACATTTTTTTTGTTTGTTGTCACTGTAATAAATTAATTCTCTTACAATCTAGAACAGACATTAGAAATATTTTATCAAACATTGTGGATGTCAAAATTAACATTTGATAAAATCTTATGAAATTTGTGGACCGTTACTTGTCATATTCAATATCGCTAAACAATGATTAATTTGTAGTTGTTATTTTGGGAAATTTTACAGCCAAATTTCAGTATGAATTTGAATAAATTTCCAAGCTTCAGATATGTCTCCTATTTAAATCTTTCACAGTTATCAGTATCATTTGATTACCTTTCTATAAATTTCATACAAAATTATGTGAAATCACATAATTTGGTATTGTTATTAGCACTTCTGTCCAGACACCATATGTCATGGGCTTCGAAAGGACTCATTTTGATTTGCTGGTTATCAGTTTTGACAAGTTCATAAAATGAACTGATGGAGAGGATGATAAGATGTGTTAGGAAGTTACACCTTGTGTAAGTGATTAGAAAATACACTGACGTGGTTATTACTGCTTAATCTCTAACACAAATCACATATCTGCTACAGATCATGCCGACTCTGGTATGAGTGTCTGCAAACATTTATCAGTAAAAGTCATCCAGTACATTCAAGGCATTAAATATTTATAAATGGTATTATATAGAAAATTAACAAATTGAAATTTCGTAAGGAAACCTAGGCAGTGTCTCCCTGTGGTATATTTTTTCTGCCTGGTACGGAAAGGATCTACACTTCAAACTCTCTATCACTTACCCCCATCTACTTGTGGGATTGTGTAATGCATATCACAACTATAAAAAAAAATTTTAATTTTGTTTTTGTAATGTTGCTTAACCCCTGTATGGGAGTTTTATGAATATGACAGACAAATTTTAGATGTGAATTAGAAATGCACACACTCACAAATGTGACGTAGTACAAATACCCATTTGAGACATTTCCGTTAGTACACGATTTGGTTCTTGGTTGAGTAGTTTTCAAACCGTTCCCTAAAATGTGACGAGTTAATAGCTGTGATTCACACATACCTTACAGGAGTATCATGGTTTTGTTCACCGCATGTTATTGAAAATTAAACTAATACTTGTACAGGTATGTGACTAGCTGGGAATATTTGTAGACAATTGAGTCACCCCCTGGTTAGGCGGTTAGCTAATTGTATGTCACACCATTCTGTACCTCAAACAATGGGTCAGCAGTGGCCAGTATATTGGTCAATTAAGGCACAAGGCTTTTGTGATCATTGGTGGTTGGAGCTAATAATAGAATTTTGGTAGTAGTACCTCTGCAGGATGTGTAAACTTATGTGGGCCCTAAGTAAACCTTTGTACAAAGTGTATATGGCAGGTCCATGTGTCATTGAGGAAACAATATCAGAACAGGTCATCAAGCCCATGTGTTACTTAGGGACAATATCATAACAGGTCATCAAGCCCCTGTGTTACTTAGGGACAATATCAGAACAGGATATCAAGCCCCTGTGTTACTTAGGGATAATATCAGAACAGGTCATCAAGCCCCTGTGTTACTTAGGGATAATATCAGAACAGGATATCAAGCCCCTGTGTTACTTAGGGACAATATCAAAACATGATATCAAGCCCCTGTGTTACTTAGGGACAATATCAGAACAGGTCATCAAGCCCCTGTGTTACTTAGGACAATATCAGAACAGGATATCAAGCCCCTGTGTTACTTAGGGACAATATCAGAACAGGTCTTCAAGCCCCTGTGTTACTTAGGGACAATATCAGAACAGGATATCAAGCCCCTGTGTTACTTAGGGACAATATCAGAACAGGTCATCAAGCCCATGTGTTACTTAGGGACAATATAAGAACAGGATATCAAGCCCCTGTGTTACTTAGGGACAATATCAGAACAGGATATCAAGCCCCTATGTTACTTAGGGACAATATCAGAACAGGTCATCAAGCCCCTGTGTTACTTAGGGACAATATCAGAACAGGATATCAAGCCCCTGTGTTACTTAGGGACAATATCAGAACAGGATATCAAGCCCCTGTGTTACTTAGGGACAATATCAGAACAGGATATCAAGCCCCTGTGTTACTTAGGGACAATATCAGAACAGGATATCAAGCCCCTGTGTTACTTAGGGACAATATAAGTACAGACCATCAAGCCCCTGTGTTACAAGGCAACACACCCATCAGAATTATGAATAAAGAAACTTCCCTATAGTTTTAATTATGGTATATTCACCTTGTTAATAATGATTGAACACTAATCTGAGCTGAGATTTTGATGTTTGAAGATTTTAATCATTTAAAGTCTAAATTTCTTCTAATCATTCCATTAAAGATAATTGATAAATTTTCACTTAAAAAGATCTCAAATGAAGACTGATAAGAAGCAGTATTTGACCTATTGACCTCTTCTGCTGTTTGATCAAGCCATTTTAAACAGTCTATTTTCCTCGGGTATACTTAAAAAAGAAATTAGGATAATTACGTGAGTTATTAGGTAGGAAATGTGCATGTCATCCTGTATTCAAGTCTGAGGTTACCAGTAATGCTATATATCTATAAAAATGTCCAAAGTGGAAATACAGGATGTGTAATTCACCTGAGACTTACTACTGAGTTATAATCAAATTTAATGTTGGGAGTATATAGGACAGATATATACTATAGTAGATAATTTAATTGTTGTTTTTATTGACAGTGTTTGTATACAACATATGGAATTTTCATTGGAGGTGTATAATCATTGTTTCGAGCCCCTGGGGATACGATAGAGATTATAGGGCAGTATCCCATCAAATCCTGTCTAGGTCGCTATTGTAATGGAGGCTGGTCGCTTTAGTAGACGGTGACAGAGACGTCTGTACTAACGTCTGTAGCCACGACGTTACTGAAGTTTTAATGAATGTGTCCGATTACAATCAACATATTATAAATTATCTTCAAATTACAGGCTGGTAAAAAATGCTGAAGATCTTTCTGTCCATTACCTAAAGCAGTGACAATGATTCAAATTGTCAGCATGGAGATGTGTGTGTTACCGTGGTAATGCCCTGTTGTTAGGCTACCTACAGGAAGTAATGGAAACAATTTGTGTGTACGCTTGTGATCGTAGTTACATTTCCACAGGAAGTTGGACATTTTTTATGTCCCCTTGATGTCACTTGGCGTATAATTATTGTGATAATGTTACCACGCTTTCTCTACAGTAGTAGTTGTAGTTTCACAATCGACACAAATTAAAAATGAACTATTGTTTTCTTAGAAAGTCAGTTCTCAAGAAGAAATAGATAGCATGAATTTAAGATAGGAGCGAAAATGTCATCGACACATTAGCTTCTGCCAGATTCATAAACGTCAGGAATTTGTTTTTAACATTGATTGGTATATTGTAGACTTTCCTTTTCAAACTCTCTGTGTAGTCTTGAATTTTAGATGATCTAAGATGTGTTCGGTCCACTTATTCAACACATTAAGGTTGTTTCTGTTTAAATGATATTTAAAGGTTGTTGTATGAACTTACATTGCAAAGTTGATTTCCGATTTCAGTTATAGACTGTGATTTAATTGGCACTTTAGAGGGACTATTTCTTTCTTGGAGCACTGTCACTATAGTTATTTTGAACAAGAGACCTTCCAAGTTTTCATTAGCTGGTTCAAATACTTGATGTAAGTAACATGTGTTTTCTTCCCACAGAAATTTAGCAGAAAATTACCAGCAAATGTTACACAAAATAAAAAAGGGACAAATGAGACGTGTAGTTCACTGCAGTACATTGGACCTATTATTCATCACCAATTGATCAGTGTGGAGGTTTGGGCGACCTTCTTACATTCAGTGCAAATTGCACCTGTGTATTGTTTTTTTCCTGTCAGTGATGGTGGTGCGGTACTTTCTCCCAAGAGGAAATTACGGGAAGGGACTGTTCTAGTCACGTGTGGATTCTGGGAAATATTAGCACAAAAGTGGATTTGGTAATGGTATATGAGAATCTTTTATATCATAATTCAAGAAAAAAGGAAAAAAAAGCTCAAACGATTACTTTATGAGTGGTAATTAGGCGATATTTGTTTTGGAAGATGGTAGCTATTTCGCGATGTTTTGTCATACTTGTGAACGGGGTGTGTGGTCGCCATGACGATGTACACTTGAAGTAATGAGCTGATGCAAGCGTGGCAGTCTTTTATTAATTACCTTCCGTGTCAATCGATTTCATCTGAAGTTCATTTAAGTAACCATATCAGTTTTACCTCATTAGCAGTAACACAGGTGAAAATTCACCACCCTCTGTATCACAAGGATAATAGATTGTTGCTATGGTAACAGTACTTCTTAGGACAAATGATGGTGATTACAACAATAATTTGATGATTTAAATCCATTAGTCTGTAAAAACTTAACAGAATCAGCATGTTAAGAGACAAATCAATGACTTAATGGCCATTTGAATTAGAAAATATGTTCTGAAATATATGAGGAAAAAACAGTAAAAATCTATGGTTTTTGTCTTCAGATAATTTGTGTTCTATTAATTCTTTTCTTATGATTTCAATTTCCATACCCATATCCCTTATTGTGATTTTATGAAATTTTGCTCTTTTCCGCACTTTTAAAATAACAATTACTAGATACTATGATAACAATTTCGAATGAAAACAAAGTCTGCCATCTCTACTCATTAGTAAATCAGAATTATTCTTGAAAGGATAACAAAATCATTTGAAATGCGTAAATGAACTGACTGACCAAATCAAAATTGCTTTTTGTTGCTTTTTCTGTGATTTTATCAGGATTGCTGATGTAGCACATCCGTCCAATAACAAATTTCTGACTGATAGTCCCTTCCGTTATAACCTGGCATCCCTATACATAGATACGTGGGATAGCTGTTCTGTTCATTATTAATTATTTTATCATCATACACCTGGATCAGACTACCAATATCATTGAGACTCACAACTCTGTTTATACCCCACATACCATCTGTACATGGCTGGGCAATCTATTCAATTTTTCATGTAATGTAGTGTTTTAAGAATTTATCTTCTCCCTCAAGGACTGTCCTTCGTACTTTGACCTTCAAAGGACGTTGTTTGACCTTCTTTAAAACCAACTGTATGCCCATATTTTTGTTATTAATGAATATACAGGTTACAAACGGGTGGATAATGACAAATTTTTGGAATTTTTTGAGAGTCTGATACACCCAAGTAATTGAACAGGGCAGACTGTTGGTGTACTTTTGTATCATAATGGCAAACTCAAGACATCCATGAAGGTGATGGAAAGTGATGCATGTGGGGGGAGTTATACCAAGTTTATATATTACTGAAGGAGATTTCGATTGAAGACGATCAGACAATTCTTTCATCATGGTAATACACCGGTCTTCATGTCTATTCATGTTTTATCAAGTGGCCGCGATTCATCAGATGCTTTTTATTCTGAAGGACTCTTGCAGAGATCCCTTACGTAATTAGGATGACAGAAACCATGGTGGCTGTGCTGGTGGATGTTGCTGTGAGTGGCAATCAAACTGCTTTCATGAAGGTGATGGAATTATAGGTTAAGGTGTACCGACGACATCAGAGAGATACACAACACTTCACATTTAGCATTTAATAGTTTTCAATATTTGCGAAAATTACTTCTGTTTGATGAGATACACTGACTCAAAAAAAAGTAGCTCTACTCTGCTGAGAGTCATTGCCTATTAAGAGGCCATTAATAGTACAATATGAAGGGGGCAACTTTTCACAAGGATGGCTGCAATAGAGTTGTTTCCCGTCTTTAGTACAACCTCAAACATTTACTGGGTTTGTTACATTTGAAGACTGTTCTTTGCCACCCATTAATAGTACATTATAAGACAGTTAGCATTTTTGCCAGTTTTTTACTGACCTACAGCGAAGGAGAAGTTGTTATTCCACTCCCTCGTGTTGTGTTTTATGTCTCCGCAGTTCTATGATACTGTCGAAGTTCTCCTCAGTTCTGTGATGATATTGAGTTTTCCTGTTGTAAAGATGAGAGATTTGTGTTTAACTGTCTACCAGAAATTCTGCCCAAAGAGTACATCGACCCCAAGATGGGGGAGATCACTAGATAGAACAGCTGTCAGTATCAACAAGGGGGGGACGTTTAATGAACAGAATATTCCATGAAATTTGTGTCCAAAGAGTACAACAACACCAATGTAAGGAAGATCACTTAATGGAACAGCTGTCTAACAATATCAACAAGGGAAGATGCTTAATAAACAGAATATTCCATGAAATTTCTATCCAAAGAGTGCAGCAACCTTAAGATGTTTGAGGGAGGGGGTGTTGGTGTGTGGGTGTGGGAGAGGATCAGGTGAGTGGATCACTTAATAGAATAGAAGGCAGGGTGCTTAATGAGCAGAATATCCAATGAAACTTTTGTCCAGATCCAGTGTTCACAGACCCCAGGGTGGGAGGAAGTTCACTTAAATAGAACAGCTGTCCGACTATATCAACAGGTGAGGGTATTTAATGAACAGAATATACCATGAAACTTCTGCCCAAGAGATCAGCAACGGACTGGAGGGGGTAGATCACATAATAGAAGAGCGGTGATAGGGAGGGAGCAATTATGTTGGAACAGTCATCCGATAAATAATTACAAGAACACCATTTTTGATAGAATTTGTCAGTCAAAAATGATTGATAAAATCTGAAATATACCTGGAAGTTGGTTAGGGTCCTTTTTAGGCAGTGGATATCCTTGTAGTAGCTGGTGGCTACCTCAAAGAAAAACATATGACAAGCATGAGACATGCTTTACATAGCAACTGGGGCAAAATACCTTGCCAAAGGACACAAGCATTACAACAGGATTGTTATTATCCTGAGAAAAATGAACCCCAAGCTTGTATACTACACTGTCAGAGAAGTGTCTATAGATACTAGGTATACACAGCTCAGCATCATGTTTAAAGTCATATTGTCAATTCATGTGATTCACATTTGCCCTACATTTAATGTCAGGCCGACACCTTTAGAACAGGTCTCTAGTTTCCAATTTTTTGCAGTCGCCTGACTTTGAGTTGTATTTTGGTGTAATTTTCATGTCACCACTGTGTTTAAGTGAGGACGTAACAAGTTTGTTGACATGGGAAAAGTGTCAGATGATGAATGAACCAAGTTTTTGAGGGATATTTTTGAAAACAGTTTTATTAACTTAAAGTATTATATCAAGGGAGACAATTTTGATAAGTCCTAGAAGAGAGATGAATGTGTGTTTTATATATGTTCAGGTATAGTCTTCAATGCATATACCACAATACTGTTATACATCTTTAAATAAAAATTAATCATTTCATCTACAATTAGGAGATTTCCAACAAGGTACTAATTTACGCCTCTCTTGTGATTTTCATCGAAATTTGACAATTTTTTAAGATGCCTATGAATCTCAAAAGGAGTGAATCAGTTTCATTTCCTTACAAGATCCAGGGGGTAGTGGTAGACATAATCAGCATATTACTTCTACTGATAAAGCAAAATAGCATTAATGTAAAATAAATGAATGAATGTGAAATTTGAGATCCGGAAACTTTTAGAGACAAAAAATATGTCAGTTTGAAGAATGTAACTAGTTAATATTTAGTATTTCTTAACATGGTAGAAGCTATCTACTGTGAACACATGGTAATGGCTGCCTTGATGAGGCCAGCCATGCTAATTAAAGCCGTTTGGGAATTAGGATATCCTGTGTGATGCCTGGAAAATCATTTAGGAGCTGTTAAGGTGTTGAATAACTAGACGTCACCTGAGGTAGACTATTAGTGAAATAGTCACCGACCTATCAAGCAACTTCATGACTCGCCAATTCTTTAAAAGCCTCATTACTCTCGTTTGTAGCAAATTCAACATCACCACTTAATTGTCTGTGTGAAATTCTTACATTTCAAGCAGCCTCACAGCACGGATTTATAAAGCTTCATTAGATCATAAAATCAATGACAAATTATCTATTATCAAATTAGAAATTAAATCTCGCATTACATCAAATTTTCATGCTATTAATTTTTAACTTAATTACAAGGAAAAATTACTTGTCGTAATCTGATTTTGATAATTTTATATCCCCGGTTAAAGATTTGGATTGATATGATTTTGAAAAAAGTAAGCAATTTGAATTTTATTTTTTGAATATTGCTGCTTCAGTGTAATCCTACATTGTGAAATAACTGTTGATTTCTAACTTCAAAACATTCCGACTTTTAGCGTGGATGCTGAACTGACTCACAAGAGTATCATGCAGGTGTTTAACATCCATTCAGTAAAGAAAAGTGCTGTATAACTTTCAACTTAGAATTTTGTTTCGATTGTTGAAAGACTTATACTTAGATGTAAGATATATGTATGTATGGTATATTAAGTATGTAAAGCTGCCTTTGATACCTGAGAAACGGTTAACGACAGGTGTTTGTTAACGTCCTTATTTAGAAGGCCAGGAGTCACAGGGTCATAAATAATTATTTGTTACCTAGACAAATTTAACAAAAGTCTTTCAGCAAAATATCAAACCTCTCTTTTGAAAATACAGGTGTGCTTAATTTGACACCACACACAAATTAAGTAGTTATCATAAGCGACAAAAATGGTGTTATCCGTGCTGGAGATCGGGTGTGAATGAACGACATGTTGTAGTGGCATAGAAATCTGTAAAGTGCCATGTCAAAGGAAAGGTCAGCTATTTATGTTAATCTTTTACTGTGAAAATCAGACAAAAAAAAATTAACCAATACTGAGGTAATTAGACTTAATTTTTCTTGAGTCAACGAAATCTAATATATCAAAAGTCGTTTCAGAATGATATTCTGTACAAAAAAATTACAAAAGATTTCGAAATGCATCTATTCATAAGTTGAATTGAAGCATAAATGTTATTATCATAGCATGTATAGAAAGGCATGCCGTCTCCCCATCTGTATTTACCATTACCCCTGTTGTATTGGAAGATCACAGACATGTCTGAGGACTGACAAACGACAAAAACAAACTTGTGTTATTATAGAGCACATCACAAAATATTGATAATGGTAATGTTGATGCAAGGGCCGATTCATTTCCAGTAGTAATGTAATGTTATGGGATAGTTTTGTGTAAAATCACAGCAGAATCAGGGTGAGTCTTTGAGGTACCAGGAATTATGGGATTATTAAAGTACCTCTTTGATTAGGGTACATTGTCATAGTTCCTGGAGAGTATTATGGGATGATTGATGTACCAGTGGGATCATGGTAAATTATTAGGATTATTTAGGTATGATAAAGATACATTAGTATTATTTATACTTTGTCAGCGTTACTGAAGTAAAACAATACAATCTAGAATCAAATTTAATTTTTTTGTTCAAATTATATTCCAAAGTATTTCTGAAATTAAATTGTGTTCTATATAGATTTTTTTCGTTATGGCTCCTTTGAGTTGAAAAAAAAAATCAGCTGAAGTGACAGTTTTCCTTGCTTCCTGATCTAATGTTTTCCTAAAGTCTTATATATTGTTTTACATTGATGTTCAGACCTAATCTGCGAGGGCTTTAGGGAAATCAGTTCTCTAGAATAAGGAATCGAAGCAGACTGTTGGAATTCTGAAGTGACTGATAGAAATAAATTTAAAATTAGAAAAAAAAAAAAATTCCAGAATAAGTTACACTTACATACTTACACACTTTAAACATCCCTTCCATTTATTTAATGTGCTGAAATATTAAGTACTTCAAGAAAAATAAAATACCAAAGATGAAAATGAGAATTGTGGATATCACATTGCATGTACCTGATATATTATGATATGATTCATATCTGATAAAGCAGATAAATGTGAGAACGTTTTGTAGAATGTTGATTTTCTGTCATGTATCAAACAAGCTGAGGGTAGTTGCTAACATTACATAGATAACTTCTGAGAATTTGGTAGATCTTTTCGTAGCTTGTCATAGGATTTAAACTGGCTATTATAACATATGCACTTACGGACCAGGCCTTAAAAGACTACTTTCGACACCCATTGTGGCCACAAGTGCTTTTTGAGGTCACTGCTATTCTGTTACACACCTTCAATACAGGGGTCAAACTGGCTATGCTGGAGCAAAGCACATGCGTCATGCCTCGTAACTCCGCCCCACCTCCAATTGTTACACCAGGGGAGTCGACCTTACGTCCCGCCTAGCCCTTTGTAGTTAGCCTTTTATCAGTACATTTAGGGCAGATGTATATTTTGTAACACATGGGTGGTCGACAAATCTGACACCAAACACCGTGCAACATAAATAATGAATAGTCTTACTGTCAAAACACTATTTTGATTGTAAATGATTGTTGCATGTTTAATATACTTTAATACTGATATGGAAATTATCCCCATGTATATATACTTAATCAAGGTTAATCTTTCCATAAAATATAATTTCAATGTTCAGAATCCCGTTTTTCCTGATATTTTTTGTGATACTAATTTAACCACAATTATAGAATTTTAACGGTAAAAGTATTTTGAATATTTTGCTTACATCGGAAAAAAGTCGTAGAAAAATCTCATTAAAAGGTTATTTACTGTCTAAATGATGTAAGACAAGTGTAAGGAATGTTTAGCTCCTCCTTAAACAGGAGAGTTCGTCTTCTCTCTCTGATGACAGATAACCTCCATGGAGGTCATGTCAAGGTCATACATCGTTACCTCATTCTTGTTTTAAAGCGAACATAAATATCGTACTCTACAGAACTTTTGGCACTCGTTGCAGTGGCGCAGTGACTTACTGTTGTTTCTGACAGCGTAATCCTGACGTTGTTTTGTACGTATGCATTGACTGATTTTTGTCTGGGTACGGCCCTGGTATCTGTACAGGACATCACTGGGGTTAAGGACCAAAAGTCTAAATCCAGAATTGAAGACAGCTGAATTTTATTTCCATTTTGAGAAGATGGTATCTGCATTCTGACAAGAAGATCATGCTGGGTTGGGGTCGACAAATATTACACAATATATTATTACTATGACTGGCAGATAACTTTTTATTACGAAGCTTGTCACAGGAAAATAGATAATACATGTTTTTGAATTAACGTCTTGTCAACAAGCTTTAACGGTCTAGAAGGTTTTATGCCAAGTTAGCATTTTTGTTGTCAATAACAAATTATCTTCTTCCATCTGAAATACCTGGGTTGCTTAGCCGGCATATTTACAGGCTTTAGCTCGAACCTTGTAACACAGAGTTATATAGATATTTGTACAGACTTTTTATAATCCTTTGTCGGCTAGACCTTGTATAGATGTGCAGTAATGAAGATGGAGAGTTCCAAAACTGTTTGGGATTAATTTTAAATCCTGTATAGGAACATTGATAGGATATGGATAATTTAAATAATTGCATTACCGGGGAAGTGAACAGTTTCTATTTGTGTCTAGTTGGCTTTGTATGGAAGTGAATCATGGGAAACGTGCTGGCCTCCCTCTCGGGTAATTAGTCGACCAGGTGCCCGCTTTATTTGATGGTTACCGAACAAAATTGCAACTGTGGAAGAAATATGAAAAAATTGCATGATCAAAATGCAGAATGTAAAAATGGCCGCCAAATGACGGCAGATGTTTTCGTAGTGTATTTGATTTTTTGTGTGCGTGTGGTACATAACTAATCCTTCATCTTGAGTCACAGAAAGGAAACAAGGAATTATACCTATTATTCTGATATGAAAATATTTATGCCGGAGTTGGGTGTTCTTTAGAGCCAGCATGAACTAATGTAATGTCTCACCCGTAGCAACAACACTCTATTCACTGTCACAGATACCTGTAGACATCATTCATAATTCAGTGAAATTCTGGTGTATCACTTATCTTTAAAAAAAAAGTGTAAATTTCTTTTTGTACTTTCACCGAAATGGAATTTGGAAGGTCAAGTTTAAATTTCATTTTGTACTTCCATGGAAATGGAATTTGTTAAGGTCACATCCTTTGACAAGGTCGTTAGCTTTGGAATTTAAAATGCATAAAAAGATGTAGTGGTGTTTTGGGGGAGGTCAGTGGGTGTGATCTAAGATAAAACATCCGAGATGAAGGTCATAGTTTAGCATGCCAAGATATATACCCTTCGTACAAACTGCCTGTTAAAACCCTGTGGGGAGTTGATGCTACTCCTCATGAAGTTCTGACACACTGACACCTTGATGAAAGTTTGAAAGATAATCAGAATTTGCTGTCTTTTTTTTGGACTTACCTCATGGATACTGCTAGATATATAACATTTGTAGTCTCTAAACTGCTGAAACATTTCCAACAATCTGTGTGTGTCCAAATTAAACTCAGTATGCACTTGTGAATTCTAATCGTTTTCTTTTCATGACTGAAGTTTTCCTTAGTTTGTTTTTCAGATAGTAGGTACTACTATATTTATTGAAAAAAAAATTATCACCATCTTGAATATATTTATTTGTTTTTCATTGTTTAACGTAGTAAAAGACAAAATTATTCAGATTAAATGTTTCTGGTTTAAGTCAATCAAAACATGATCAAAGAGTAAGTGAATCTTGGTTTTTATGATGGTAAGGTAAAACAACTGATTAGAGGGGATGGGAGGGGAGAGAACATGAGTTTAGCGTGGAATTTCGACAGATATCTAGCCAACATTTGGGGTTATTTCACCATAAATCTACAATAATCACCTAGTCGATATATATAAGTGTATCTCCAGTCAGGCGCTGTACAGATCCAACAAGATCTTAATCTCCTAACATCTTAATTATCTCACGGAGAAACGAGAAAAAACTATTCAGTTAATGTATGGAGTAACGGTGTGACTCACTTCATTACCGCCCAATACTGGAAAGATTAAGGATTCAGTAACAAGTGGATTTTCATTTCATTTTCTACAGTTTAAACGTAGATTTTTATTTCCTGTCTAATAGGAGAGTTCTTAATTAAGTTATTCAAAATAATCTAGGAATTATGTTATGACGACTGTGAAAAAAAAACTGGTGTTGTTGAGTGGAATATGCAGTTTTCAAAGAATAATGTGTTGTGAATTTATGTAACTTGAAGCAAGTTGAACTGAGAAAGTGGGTTATGGAACTTGTCAGTGGTGTGAGAGAAATAAAGTGGGTTATAGAACTTGTCAGTGGTGTGAGAAATTGGTTGTAGAAGTTGTTGATGGTGTTAGAAAAAGGGTTAGAGACTTAAGTTGAGGGCTGATGTGAGAGAAAGTGGTCTTTTTGGGACAACTGTGACATACAGCCCTATCCATCATCCACCAGAAAGGGTTCTGCTGCTCAGCACAAGTCCATACCAATTAATAAATGGTCCCTGTGTTGGTATCTGTTAATGACTTCTCCCCCGGTATTTTATCAGGTTACTCCAGGGAGGAATGCTCTCCCTCTGGATCATTTGTCCAATTTGTAAGAAAATAAATCTAGGAGCTAGGGTTAACATCACAGAGGTAATGGTTGCCATGACGGCAATCATGTCTCGCCACCAATTCTATACTAAAATAAAACCGCAACCATGGAATGACCTTGGGAAGCAGAAGGTCACCTGCATATGAAATATGTAGATAAGATCATGGAAATGCCAGAAGTTTGAAAATAAGAATCAATTTGTCCAATTTGTTAGGAAATAAATTCCCCACCTCAGACGGCCATCTATCTTGTCTGATAATGTTTGCCATGACCGTTTACAATTTCCTTCCCACCCACTGTGCACTTCCTGCAGATAGCTTGACCTTCAGATCTATTTTGATTTGGGAAGGTCATTTCTGTTTTAAAACTTCATTGCAAAGTTTAAATAAAAAATATGATTTATCAATAAGATATGGGTCTACATATTTTGATTCAATCATTTTCTTTCGTGCCATGTCTTTTTGTTCTGTCTTTGCGTACAGTAAGAAAATGTTGAACAATGGTTAAATGTCATTCCTGTATCGCATTTTACCAATATTTCATCTTACCTTGATCAAACAAAAGACAGAACTAAAAGAGAAATTATGTCTTGTGAAAATCACTTGAATCTGTTAGTCTATGAAAATTTTAGGTTGTGGAAGTACATTTTGTTCCACAGTAGATTTTTCTCAACCAGGTGAGAGTCCAAATAATAGGATTGATTCTGTATTGTAAGTGAGAAGAACGGGTGTATTTTATCTTTGGTAATTAAGGAGGCGCTGAGGACAAAGATACAATACAACACAAGTCATCCTCGCTTAATTCATAATACATTTATCTCCTGTTCTTTCAGTGTCTGATTACCAGATTATTGTCTTGACAAGTCAAAAATACCTATTTTCTGTTTCAAAAGAAAAGGACTTGATAGGTTTAATTCATTGACTTCCCTACACTGCGTAAATGGACTGAACCAGTCTGATACAAGGAAGTAACTAATTGAAACTTGCTGATATCTTTGTCTTCTTTAACATTTAAGGCCAAAATCTGAATTCATAATATTTTTGTCAAATGAAAAATTAGCACCAGTATTTCCAGGTATCTGATTGGTTGGTACTTAACAACAGTTTGAATTTGATTGGTCTATAGATGTGATAGATTAGTAAAGGAATGTTTACCGGACATGTCAGTATAAAAATGCACTTCCTTTCTAAAACAACTTAATGACATTTAGAAATTTTAATTGTTTGGCATTGAATGAGATTGATAAGTTGCTTTCACGGTATGTTGACAACCATGAAGGTCAAATTGGGGTCAAACTACAGATCACTGTGCAGTAGCACCTCCAAGCTTTGCCAATACACTGTGACTTTTGATATTTTGTTGATAATTATTCGAGTGTCTAACAAATAAAAGTAGGACTTTATAGTTTACCATTTCAAGTCACAACAAACACTAAAAAAAACCTGAAGATCTGAAAAATTTACCCAGTGGTCATAGTACACTATCTACACATACAAATCATCAGTTGTATTAGTAATGACAGAATTTTAAACCGTTAGCATATTTACTAATTGATTTTTCAAAAACAGTTTGCTACGCATAATTAATTTTTTAATGAGGTCTAAATATAGCGTGTTTTGTTGTTTATCTTAAGTATATCACAAAGCCTTACTGCAAGCATACATGTGTTTATTCAAACCCAGATTTGGAATCAGTAGAAATATTTTAGGTATTTTTCGGTATTTTGTTGTTATCTCTGACCCAAATTGCTTCACAATACACATCTGAATGCCTGACAACATTGGTAGGGTTTATGTGCAGCGACAATACACGAACATAGAAAAAAAGGTTTTACTTTTGTTTTGGGTTGAATATGCTCCACTTCACCAGTGTACACTGCCCAAAACTCTGTCTTATCAAAGAAATCTATCGCGCATATCGTTATGTATCTTCACATCTCAGTAACAAAAGAGTTCCAATGTGAATAGCCAGTCCAGCGTGAATATTTCATGGTGACAAAAACTTGATCTTAGTAAATGGTACGATTTAACAATAGCGTAATAATGTCCTTGGTTTAACACTGTACATTGTAGCATTCAAATGACAGGGGTCGCACGCAAGGGTCGAGTTCCTTCACCAGAAATACAGACCAAAGAATACACCCAGGGCACCTGTTCCTTCGTCAAACTTAAGTCACTAGTTACAGGTCATATGTACATATAGGTAGTTTGAAGTACAGTAGCTGGTGACTTAAGTTTTACAGTGTTGAAATGGTTAAAATTTACTGTAAAGAGGCAAAGATACAAATCAAGAAATATTTATTAAAAGAATTTTTCATATATGAAATCATTTAATCCCACTAGAATTTAATTTAATTTTTCAAAATACCATAGGTTAACTTCACTTTTTTTCTTACAGAAATTATAAAGAAAATTTTCATTGACGTTTTAAATTGCATTTTTGTCTAACAGAAGATTTTAGGTTTACAGAGAAATTCTTCGTGTTAGATTCTACCAATCAACATTTAGATCCAAATGCTAATGTACAGATGATGGGATATCTGCCTATTCAGCAGTCGGGTTAGTTTTTACGACAGGAATTCATTGTCACGGCAATTACAGAATGAAATTATAAATGGATGAAGGCAGTATGGGAAGCTATCAAGCTAAAGCTTGCTGGCCCCACAATATGAATTGCATCATTATTTCCCATTTAATGGAGCAGAGCCTCCTGTTTAGATACTTTTTATAGTTGTATTGTACTAAGATATGGCATGTGTGGCTACAATGGGGGGGGGAGCAGTCAATATTAGTTTCCTGGTTAAGGGAGCAGTCATTAATTGCTGACATGGTACAAATCGTTAAACATCCAGTAACTACCTGGAAATGTGGTAATTGTAGGGAGGAAAAACATTAACAATCCTCGTCTAAGCATTAACTCAGTTGGAAGTGCTTTTTGCTGAAGGTTTATATAAAGTTTCTGGAAAAGGCTCGCAAATGTCAGAACTCTTGCACAATTGCGATTGAGATGGATTAGAGATCAGAAAGACCAATTACGTCTGTGTATGTGTTTCTGAGTAATATGGACAGTGGTATCAGGCTGTTGGTACTTTTCTGTCCTATCTCTACACCATATCGTCCTCATTGGCACATTTCAAAAGCTAAAAAGAAAAAAAAAACAGACTTAAAATTAAAAAAGTTTCCATATATATCTACGGAAATGTGATTCATTCTGTGGCCAAAACAGAGAAAGAAAAGAAAAAAAAAATGAATTTTTGAAATAGTTGACTTAGAAATGTGTATCATTTCATGAAACGAATGAGAAATATCTTAAAACAGTAACTCTGTTATTTTATAGCTGATGTTGGGGCTGTTTTGGACAACAATAAACATATTTACTTTGATGGGCTATAATTTTTCTCAATGTCAGATCCAATTTTTGTTAAAATAATCACCAGCAGGGTTAAGGCCAGGGTGCCTGTATGACTATAACTATAGGGAAGCACTGCTGTGGCGCTGTTTTTGTCTTTAATGACTGTTGTCAGAACACTAAAGATACCAACTGTCTATTTCTATAGATTGCATCTAATTTTCTTAAACTGGGCAGACTTTTGACTCCACTATGTTTGTTGCGATTTGTCAGAGGTAGTTGGTCCACATCTCGAGGGTAAAATGGCAGTTATTTTTAGCCCCACGGGTACAGCATAACTTGTCCCTGTCTTAAACGTATGAATCAAAATTGATTGGCACTGTATTATTTATTGGCTACCATCAGGATAGGTAGTGTGTTATACTTGTGTTGAAGACAATTTTCCTCAGTGGGAGTCTATTGTACTCTGGACACCAATTTATATCCAACATCCTCACACAAAGTATAAATCATTTCACACTTATTATGCAAATTGATTATGTATCGAGAATGTTGTCATATATGGCTGGCTTGCTGATGTCTGTAGCATTTACAGATCCTCAAGCGACCTGTTAATGGTATATTGAATTATGATTTATCTCCCTTTATGAAAACTCTTCAATCCTCTGTTGCATGCCCATTATATAGAACAAAATTAATGATTACAAAATTCCCACACCTTAATGTCATAAAATATTGTCTAGTGTAAACTTGTCAAATCAGAATTATTGGAAAATTACCAAATGTTATTTCATATA
This sequence comes from Ylistrum balloti, assembly GCF_031769215.1. Taxonomy (NCBI): domain Eukaryota; kingdom Metazoa; phylum Mollusca; class Bivalvia; order Pectinida; family Pectinidae; genus Ylistrum; species Ylistrum balloti. The sequence continues at coordinate 2,163,783 of NW_026781888.1, forward strand.
GAGAAGGGAAGATCCAGAGTTGTTATGAGTTGTCTTAAAACTTCTCAAAAAAGTGGGGAAAAAACTACCCAATCTCTTAGCCTGTGGTATTCTATATAGATCAGGTCGATGTTTAGGAATGTCTTTTTATCAATAAATAAAGAAATATGCAGAAAATGTTCACAGACTGAGATAATCCTGACAGGTGGATGATATTTCAGACTTTTATTAGTAGGATTTATTTCATACTGACTGCCTTATCATTTACCATTTATAGATCAGTACAGTTGTAGCAAGCCCATAATTTAGTCAAATTTACTGTCAGAAAATATTTTTATTTCAATGAGAAATATTCTTTTTCTTTTCCTGGTAAATAGTTTGAATACTAAAACTATTAAATTCTATCTATTAATTCATTTGAAAAAAGTCATTATTTGAATTAAATGTTACAATATATACATGTCTTGTATAAATTTGTTAGCTGTAAAAGTTGGTATTGTGTTGGTTTGAGTTGGTCCTGTATAGATTATTAGACAATGCTACACTCTAGATTTCTGAGAGATAGTTCAGTCTCTGAACTCAGTCAGCTGTGGTGTTGACATGTGCCATGGTCTACAATTCTAGCCATTTTTATCCAGTTGTCCTGGCCGTCCTCGATAATTGATTGGAATATGTCATCTAAATGCTTCATTAGTCAATTTGTATACTAATAGATTTAAAACATTGTAATGACCCTGACACTGGTCACACAAACACATGGCAGATTTACATACAAATCAAACATGAAGGAGAATCATTGTCTTCTGAATGCTTGACATTCATAGATTACATAATGATAAGTGGTTGGGTGATTTGCTTGTATCAGTGCTAGGTACACAGAACAATGTAAATAATATCCAATCCAAATAATGAAAATGGTCTTATCAAAAATTTGATATACACTGACATTACTAATAGTGATCGGTCATGTCATCCCTCGGTTAATGAGGCATGACTGAAGTCTCTGACAATGGCAATACACAGAGTACCTAAGTATGATACCCAGTTCTAAGTAGTACTGATACAAACCAGAAAACGAGTGGTGAAATGTATTTCAAAATTATTTTACAAAATTCATTATTTTAGTTACAAAAGTTTATGATGTTGGCCAAACTAAGCTGCATCTTGTATCAAATTTAATGATCAAATAAGCACATTTTATCTTAATCCTCAATCTCTGTTGGTAGTGTTTTATCGCTTTCATTAAATTGGAATGTTTTCAGTATAAACCTTTATGGGATTACTATTAATGACAGTTTGACATTGTATATTTTAACGGTTTATGTTCTAGCTTTACACACTGTTCTCAAACATCCTTTTGTGTCACAGCCTTCTATCACAAACACATCTCTATCAAATTAATAATTTGTAGATGGTTTTAGTAGAAAATGTGACTTAAACAAAAGTGATTATATTAGTAAGGCTGCAGGGTTTGTATCAGGGTGTCCCATAGGTATTTAACTTATCAGCTAGAAACAGTCATTGGTTTATGGATTAGAGATCAGGTTTGACCTAAAAGCTGTCACACAATGCTTGCAAAGAAAAAGGCTTTGTGTTGTACAAAAGTGAATTACCAAGGTTCAGAACTATCCAGTATCCAAGCTTTCAGATCTATAGACCACTCTGATACTGTGTCCAGAATTAGGACATGGACAGATATGTATCTCGGTTTGCTTTGTCTCCAGAAAGTTGAAAACTGATTAATAGCAAGCTCATAGATACGATGGTAATACAAGACTAGTAAAATGGTGACCTGAATATTTTCTAGTAACATTTGAGTCTTTTTCAGACATGGTATGTTTTAATTTCCTTGTAGAATGACATATAACACTTGATGTGATTTGTGTATGATGTTCAAGTTGTTTTGATATAGTTCTAGTCTTTGTTTGTATATGTTAGTGTTTTTCTGTGAGTACATGTCTACATGTTTGTAGATATGAGTCTATGTATGGGAGAGTATCATAGGGGTCTATTACAGTCTGAACACCTGTCACAATGCTAGTCTGCTCCCGTGGATCAGAAACCTGTCTCCGAGGCCTGGCGTTGGTGACACCGTGAACGACACTCGGCCAATGTGTAGACAAATTTGAATGCTTTCATTATTTACATGGACATTAACAGTCTGCTTCAGGTAAAAAATAACAGCAGGTAAAAACGGGGAAAACCTGGTCCTAGACAACACAGGAAATTTATGATATAATTACAGCCTAATGCAGTGATTTATAAATTTTTGTTACTGAAACAAAAGTTGGAGGAATTATCTAATTCCAGGATTGATGGTTTTGGTTAGGAAAACTCTGCTAATGAGATGAAGATATGCTTTAGTTGGATTTCTCAGACATGGAACAGGAAAAGTGTCCACAGTAGTCGTGTCCCCTTTGATTACCCCAGAAGATGAAAGTATGGCGAAGCTCATTAATGATATAAGGGTGACAAAGTCTGGCTCCCTAGGGAGCTGGGCCCTCCATCACACACCCTTTGAGACAGGCACTCAGACTCCGGTGATGTAATTAATCTCTTCACTTACTATTACATGTAACATAACCCACCACACCAGGGCACAGAGCCTCTTTCTCAGTATCCCAGAGACCCTGTAGAGGTCCCATGGACTGATCTTTAGGACCCTTGGTGAGCAAAGTGATATCGGTCTGGTATCTTGTAGGGGATGGCTGCCCAGTTTTAACATATATTTGCGGAACTGCATGGGGTTTCTGTCACAAGAGATTCAACAATGATGTTAAAACAGATCAAACATTCTGTGACACCTAAATTATTGCTCTTACAGCTAGCAGGGGAGATAAGGAGCACCGTTATAAACAAAATGGAAATAATGTTAGCAAATGTTATGTCTGGCAACCATGGGGGCTGTCATTAGTTTAGCTCAATTTGTGTGGAAATGTTGGAGGGAGTCCATGGACATTGTCCACCCCTATATTGACCACTACAAAGGGCACAAAAGAAATTCAACCATGCCTTGTAATTTACTCTGAAACATTAAAATATGTGTTTTGTTCAATGAATTAGGATATAATCATGCGGTGAAAATTGGATAGTAAATATATAGTTTTAGAAAGTCTGTGAATGAAACTCGGTGAATTGAATCTCCTGGACAGAGGTCAAATTTCCTATTGAGAATTCTAACACCACTGACCAGACCTCTCGATCTTTCTGATGTTCTGTGAGTCAGACTACAAATAAGAAACAGTACAGTGTCTTATAAATATGTGTCTAATTTAGGAGACAAGCTCAGAGATCAGAAAAATTACAGTGTCTTAAAAAAATGTGTCTAATTTAGAAGACAAGCTCAGAGATCAGAAAAAATTACAGTGTCTAATTAGGACAAGTGTAGATATCAGAGACAGTGCAGTGTATAATAAAGTATGTGTAATTTCTACAAGCTGAGACCAGAAACCGTATCCTACAACAGTATAATTTATAGACAGCACTGCTAGTCACTGGAGAGATTCTTCCTGCAGTCACAGTCACACGAGATATTGTTTTTGTTATAGTTTTTATCACACACAGTCAGAGGGCATTAACTCAAACCGCCCCGAACGATAATCAGTAAAGTAAATAGCAGTAAAACTAAGGGTATTTTTTATGTAGGGCCACTATATGTTACAGGGATATCACAACCCTCTCGACATCAGGGCCACATAACATCAGCTGCTCGCTTCAAAGCAGCCGTTAATTTGTATCCTTGTGTTTTTTGTGAGCGGGGAGAGTACAGGTATTTGCTCTTGTAGTAGAACCTTATCTTGATGGTAGGAAAACATTCCTGCTAAATGTTGACATCAGTATAGACTCAATATACGACTACAAATCAGGGAATTGAGGGTTTTTAACCGATGTTAATGGTACAGGGAGGCTCTGAGAACATTACTACAGTTAGTGTATTAGTGATATATCATTGTTAATTATTTACAGTCATTTTCTTAATTGGATGTATTAATTTATTATGCTATAATTTACCATAAGCAATAAACATGTTTTGCATTGAATCTTAGATAAATTGAGGCCGTGTCTTTGTTATTTAAATTTCACCGAAACAGAAAGCAGTTATGTTTTCAGTTTCTATGCCAACTGTATATCTGTTTGACCTCTGACACAAATATTTTATGTTCACTTCAGCTAAGTAAGGCAAATCCTGTGTTATGTATTTTGGAATTGAATACAGACAAATTGTTGTTCCTAAACTTACACTGCATGTCGAATAAGTTGTACACAAAAAAACATGACACATTTAAACATATAATTTAAAACAAATTTAGGAATAGATATCACTGCTGACAGAAATCTTAAAAATTACACATGTGGCTGATTTTCAAAGATTGTCTTGTGATGCTTAACGCATGGCAATTAAACTGCTTCCAGGAAAGTTTATCAGACTCCAGCACCGAAAAAAAGTCTATTTGCAACAACATCGGTTAGGATATAACTTTTAGCAGCAGGTCAGTGTTAGGTTGGTGTTTGTAAGCAGCAGGTCAGGGTTAGGTAGATGTTTGTAAGCAGTAGGTCAGAGTATGTAACTCATTTTGACAGTCTACTGATAAAATCTTCAGTAAGTCTAAAGCTTAGTTACCATAAGCAATCGAAGGAGACATTTATGGTTCGTGTGAAATAATGAAGTGATGAATTATGGGAAATGGTTGACTGCCGATCTTGTTACCAGAATGTGCTGAAGTGTCCTATCAATGATTGCAGGCCACAGGATGTTTAACATTTCATTGTTTTATTCACTAGAATAGTGAGAGAAACTCGAGAAAGAAGTCCTTATCAAAAAAGATCTCAGATTCTGTCTTTGATTGCAAACGCACCATTGAAGTTGATGGTTTTAAAGTTTTCATTAGTTTTCACTCAAGAAAAAATTCATTGCAGTTTTCTTAAGAAAAGTGAAAATCTGTGATAATACGATAATAGCCTTATCAGAAAGATCTGGGATTGTTTGGTAAAATAGCAACAAGTCTGGAGTGATATATAGTGTGTGGTTGCCATGATAACTCCGAAAATCTGGTAGACAAGACTTCATAGGTCTAGTGAATTTGAAATTTCCCTCCGCTATGAATCAACGTTTCATATGAATCCTTAAATAAAACCTAATTAAAGATACAAGAGAAAGAATTCATATAAAAAAAATAATCATTATTAATATTCTAGTTTGTCTCTGATAAAATATTTTAAGAATTCTGTAACTTGATATCATTAAAAGCAAGTGCCCTTTAATCCATAGTGTAAGGGTCCTTTTATGATTCAGGGGCCACAATATGGCTGGGCTTATGTTAAACACTAAGGGTATAAATACGGGGTTAATTTTATGACTCTCCAAGGGGCAGTTTAACAAATGCCTAAGTGTCTTGTATGCAACTGTCCATGATTCTTACAAGAGATGACCTAACAGTCTAGTCAGTTTATGATTGGTGAGGGCAGTCATTATGTAAGCCTTCCCAATGAGACATCTGTTGTCTTCAGCTTCTTGGGTCAAAACTTCATCTCTTATAATCTCAGGGAATTTTGGTCCCAAAATCCCTTGTGGGTCCTGGAGCACTTTTAAATCAAATGACACATGCTGTGTCCCAAAATGTCCAAACCGTTGGTGGAAGCCCATGGGATCCATTTATAGGAAGCGGTGTCCCTGTGATACACAGGAATCTAAAATCTTTAGGGATTTAAGGAAAAGCCAGCCTCTTTCTTGTTCCCTTCAATGGCTACATGGGATTTGTTATCTATGGTAATTATGGGAATAACATCGGTATCTTCAAACTCAGAAAACCATCTGTTGTAGGGTATGTTACCATAGTTACCTAATAAACAGTGTAACCATGAATTGGGGTTACGTCATCAAAGGGAGGCAATGTATTATATCATAGTTAAGATTTTCAATCTATAATGATACGCTAATTTTTGTCAAGTGTGTCATTGGAACTTTGCTGAAAGACTGCAGCAGAATTAAGACCACCATCCAGGGTAGTCTTGATAGTGAGGTTTCACTGTACATTTACTGCTTTCAGGTTTACATATCAAGGCATTCAAGTTTTCAAAGTGACTTAAACTTAAATAACAGAGTAACAGAGTAAAAGTAAATGACACAACTTCAAATGTGTTTAGAGTGTTATGTTTTGAGAGCTAAAATTGCTCCTTTCTCATAAGGAACTGATCTTGTCTCTTAATTGATGCATTTAGTATTCCTGAATCTGATTATCCATTTAAAATTTCTTAGTCTTAGGATAAAACTATGTAATTCTACATAATTCTTTTATGGAGACAAATTAGACAGGAAACTGAAAAGTACTTTTTATGCATGACTAGTAAAGCTTCCTGTCCCTAAACCGTTTGTCCAGTAGATCCCCAGGGGCCGAAATTCACCATACATTTACATACAACCTGATGCAATGTCCATCATCTTAATGTCTCTCATGTCTTTACAAATAATGAGCAATGTCCTAAGGGGCTGAAAGTCTCAGTCACCTTAATGTTTTGTTCAAGGTGAAATTAATGGACACTGTCAAGTATGGATAAGAAGAAAAATGATGATGACAATTTCCGTCTGTAATCATGAGTAGATCACATTAATGATGTAACTTTAAAAACTTTAATCATAATCGAGTGAGTTACCTTGTTCATCGGGGCGAAATATCATGTTGGTCGATCTCAGCTTTTAATAGCCTGTTTTCATACTTAATTTCAGCTTGAAAACTTTCCTAAACCATTCTATAGGAATCATTTACCATCAAATAGATGATTTCAGAGGATTAGAAAGATATGTTTGTCCGAAATTACCATATCATGTGACATTTGGCCAAATACTCCATGACAAATGTACTGATCTTGTGATAAAAATTTCTACGGAGACATATGCAAATCAGGCTTGATGTGTATTTGTTGACTCGTATACATTGAATAAAACATGACAAAATCCTGAAATGAAATTCATACTAAATACTATAAACATGATGGAAATGAAATAAAATTTCGTTTTTTTAGTTTTTTCTTTTGTTATGGAAGCTGTAGTTGAGTGTAGATGATGTATAGAAAGTTGTAAATTTTGTAGAAATTCAGTAGAATTTCGTGCGTGTATGATGTTAAGTGGTTCATATAAACTAGCTGACTTTATAAAATGTCTTGTTTGAATAATTGATTTGATAACACGACACCAATATTACATTTCAATTGCCGTTTCAAATTTCTTTTCAGGTTTAAAGTGTTGTAATTTAGAACTGTTGACTTAAAAATTTGTAGAAGTTGTGTACCCTGCGTACCTATGCTTACAAGTTGGTATGGGCAGTTTGCAAGAAGGGCCAGTCTAAGAAGGTGACACAGGGGTGGACAGATCTTGTTTTTGTGTTGACATCTACCTATTGAGATGGATTAAAATGGTTGACGGTTGCTATGAATAAATTTGCAATTTTTTGTTGACAAACCCAGCATTGTTCCTAGAGAAAGTTGATAGGTATAACTGTGAGTGCTTGTGATTCAGACCTGCCTAAAGTCACGGAACACACTTAGGGTAATTTGTACTTAAACCTGAGGTGACTTCAGTAGAGAAACTATTTCATTACATAGAATTTAATTAGATTTACTGAAGGTTGGTGTTTTAAACATAATGTTTTATACTGTTTGTAAAACTTTCATTCTGTAGTTGAGAACCTCTGGGTGGTTTGATACGGTGGTTTGATAGCTATTGCCTTTAAAGAAAAACCTTGATATTAAAATTCCTTGACTTCAAAACGGCAGTGTGATCTTGTCACATTCAAGGTCATCCAAACTCTTTGTTTTGTACATAAGGATAGCAGTATATCATGTGACCTCACCAGTTAGAACCTGATCATGAAAGGAAAGCAAAAAACTGAAAAAGGGCAATGTGTTAGACAGATGTGAACCACAGCTATATCTATGGACACAGCAGCCAGTGTTGTTGGTGCATCTCCCCTACTCTTATCCTGGTATTCTATAGATTTTATGGCATTATAATTTGACTTTAATTTGTCTAAAAGTAAGAGCCTTATAGGATATGGCCAGAGCAGGGTGTTAGATTGCTGAAGATTTGTGGTGGGTTTGGAGATATCCCTAACCCTAGGTCAAATGAGGACAATAAGAAGTGTGATATCTTAACCCAGCTTAGAGTTGGTGATAGTGGTAGCTAGGGGGAAGGTGGGGGAGGGGGGGGGGACTTTTTCCAGGAGTGTAATGTCCTGGGCTTTGATTCCTAATATACCATGGATATTGGATGGCAAAATTTGAAGGGGAAAAACCCTAGTAGATGTCAGGTGTGAGATGACTGTGTGGTCCAGTATGCAAATATATGTAAGGGTAGAGAACTGTTTGGAATACGTGGTAAGAATTAGATAGGTAAAATATACTTTCAGGGCAACAAGTAAGAAAGAAAAGAATTCTTCACTGCCAGCCAATTGACAGATAAAAAAAAAAAGAAGAACCCCCCCCCCCCCCCCCCCCCCCCAAAAAAAAAAAAAAAGAAACATTCGAACTGCAAAATTCTTCCTAACAATGCTTTACCGTAGTGATGATTTGACTATCATGTAGGATTTTATCAGATAGCTTATTATAATCATTCAAGAAAGATATTAAGGGGCTCAGTGGTGATTGATCGTCTTTCATCACAATTAAAACCTAATCAATCAAACACTCATACATGGACAAGATTTTTGCTGAAGAAACAATACAAATCGTAAATGCTTTTGTCTTGGATGTGGGAAAAAAACTAATGTTGATTGAACCAGCTGACCCAGCCTGGCCATTTTCTAGGTTTACCTCAATTGTAATTACACGCTGGCAGCTAAATCAATGAAATATTTGTCAAATATGACAAATTATTTTCATAATTAATAAAATCAATTACAAATGAGGACGATGTAGTGATATGATGGATCAGCTGAAGGGCGGGAATCGGTTTAGCACCAGCTGGACTTCAGTGGAGCTTGCTATAACAAGACAGTTCTACAGCATTTAAATTCCACTTGGCATTCAACATTCTACTGTAGGCCATCATACTAAGTTAAGCTTCGTCCTCTGTAGAGATTCCTATTTTCTGAAGACAGTTTAGACCTTCCTGCATGTATATGCTTGTATCTAGGACTAAAATATAGCTCCTCTCCGATATCAGTGTCTCCAGCGTATTTACAATATAAACCTTGATTTGATCTAACGCCAGAACTAAGGGATCAATGTAGAGAGAATGAAGCTGTTTACTTCAGGATACTTGTTTCTCTCTAGTTATGCTGAGACAGGTTCGACAGCCCTTTTCTAGTTGCTGCCAAGCTGAGATAAAAACAAATTTTCCGCTATTTAAGCAGGATCGAAAATGTATTTCAAGTATTCATAGTGTACCACACAAAGGTCATCCGTCGCATTAAGAGTCCCGATTGGTCATAGGTGATCGATGTTGATTGTTGACGAGGATCACTGGTCATTTATACTTTATTGCAACTGCTTTGTTTCATTTCTCTGGACGTTTGTCAAATAAACAAAATACATTTTTCTTTTGGTAGATATATTTGATAAGGAGATTTTATTTGTTCACAATACACACACGATAGACAACGTACTGTGAAGCCAGATCACATCACATACTCCTGAACTGTTTTAAGTGTGTCTTGATCATGATATGTTGAGAGTTGGCTGGTAAATATTTAACATCATTGACTAAACTTTTGATGCATATTTACAATGATTAGAAAAACTTAAATGGATTAATGATTTCGTACACACAAAGTCACAAACACAAAAACAAAATCTCCTTAGTACATATGTCAGGACATGCTTCTTGTTAAAGAAATGAATTTTCTTTTGTAAATAAAATTAGATTGTTTCTTTGTAAGAAACTGACAAAATATTTTTATAAATGGTTCCAGTTGTTCCTGTTACTTATTCCTAACTCATTTTCCACGCTTGATTCAAAGTTTTTCTGTGAGTTCTGGAGAACACTCCTGGACAGCAGTCTGTACTGGAATCGGAGATTAATTTTCAAGCTGGTTATGTTAATGGGCAACAAATTGACTGGAACATTTGAAGCTATGATTTATGGGACATTTTTCAGGGTTGTAAAGGGTAACAAGAAGTCTTTGTAAATCTTATTTTCTCTCTCTAGAAGTATTTTGGTAATTATACTTGGAGGCGTCCAATAATTTATAGTAAAGTTTGATCTGAATAGACGCCTCCACATGTAAGTGATCTTGTCACACTCTGCCCTTTGTGTCCCACGATTTACACAGCCTCATAAATATAATTTTATAAATTATTGTTATAATATGTGTTGTTCACTTTTGAGCTGATAGACATTAAAACATTATTAAGAATCGGTTTAGGCTGGTAGAATTCTTGTCTGACTGGTCAGATTGGGGAGTGACTTTAGAGACACAGAGAGTCCTAAGGGATACAAGGTACTAATGGACAAGCAGTTCTCTTCAAAAGAATGCCACACTCCTGAAGTGTTTCAAAAATCATAAAATAAATTACTGACAGGAGGTACCAGAATGTAGTTCAGCAATATTTTAAGAAACATAAAGAATCTGGGGCTGTCGTAGGAGGAAGAATATTTCACAAATCATTTAGTGTATTATGCCTGTGAGTAGAATTTGGGCTACATATGACATGGATGAATGGGTTTAAAGGGTTATGGGGGTCAAACAAAGGGAAATAACTCCAGACAGAATGGACAGGTTTCAAAACTAATAAAGAAAATCACCAAGTGTTGTTATGGATGGTAGAACTCTTCTGTTAAAGAGACAGACAAATGATGAGGTGTTTTACAAATTACTGAGCTCAGCTTCAGAAACATATCTGCTAAAACAGAATGAGAGTGAGGCTCTCAGGGAGAGGGTTGGCTAAGGAGGAAAGATGGTCTTTACCATTGAAGAGAAGGAGTCTGAAACAGCCAGACAAACTATTTGAGATGGCATGTTTTGGCAGATGGTCATACTAAGTTAAAACAAAGACACTAACATTAATCATTTTAATGGGTAGAATAGAATTCTTAAGTGGGCAACTTAATGGCAGTATGTCACAGAACAATTTAAATGTAATGAGTCTTCAGCTGGTCACACCCCTGACTCCATACCCCAGACTCCAGGGTTCACACAAACTATTCCACAACTCTCACAAAACTCCAATTTTCTGCTTACAAATAGATTTTAATTGGAAGAAAACAATTAGAAATAGAAAATTTGTAACATATGAGGTCTTGATGTGGCGAGGCGCTACAGTGCCTTTGTCATAATAAAACACAGCCATATGAAATTTCATGCTGTCAGAAGATATTTACTTCAAAATGAATTTCTGCCTTTTATCATTGTAGACAAATAAAGGACACCATACAAGAAATCTGTTATGAATTGTTGGAAATTTGTTGTCAATTTCATTTGTTTATTAAAGGTGTTAATTGGTATCTTAGAAATTCAGAGAATTCTTATGTGTTGATTGGGTATGCTGAAAATTTTTGTTATGTGCAAGTGTGTTTGGTTGATCATCTGAAAAAATGGATTGATCATAGTTAATTATAATAAATTGTAAAAAGGATTCTTTTATGTAACATTACAAGCTAAATGAGACCTAAACACTCATTTAATAACGGGAAATTATCCTGACATATGTAGCACTGTTAAAGAAGTTATTGATACTTGGGAAATTTTCTAAATGTGTTAAAATCATAAAGGATATTCCTTAAATTATCCTCACATTTCCTACTGTATTAAAAAAACTAAGGATACCCGGGAAATTATCCTCAGTTTTCAGCAGTGTTAAAATCACAAAGGATACTCTGGTGTTTAATTGTAAGAAAGAAAACAATAAAAAGGATAACATTATAGGGTTTATGTTTTTATTAAGCATGTGTGAAAGGGAATTTATTGACGTGAAACAGGAATTACGTTTCCATCACGGAAGTTATATTAGTTATAGAGGAAATAGGGTTTGGACTCAGTCAGTCTTTGTCAATGCTGGTTACCTGGATATTTAATTCAGTTCAAGTGTTATTACAGGTACACTTTGCTGGATGAAAGAACTCTGTTACATAACCTTGTAATAATTGCCTGTTCACTAATTGGAAACCAACTTCCTGTCCTTCTTTTCCATCATCTTGAGTTGAGTGCTAAGGGTTTTTCTGGAACACGCAATTTACTGAGTCAATCAAATGTTTGTCTGTCATGCTGTGGGCAGTGTTAATAGGTACACAGTACTAATATCATGCTTTGTCAACAATGGGTGCCAAGTGCAAATTAATTTCACAAAAAATAAAAAACAAAAATATCAATAGATTCACAGGGAATGTTAGTTGCTGAAGTTTTCCTCTCGCTAAGAAGATAAATCCTATCGCCATGGTGATTATTATGTAAAGGCACCAACAGATAGTTAATGTAGGGATGATCACTAGGAAGTGGTCATCAGCAGGCTAATTGCTTGACCATTTGGTCATTTGATGAATACCACTTGGTCAACTGCAACTGGACAAGAATGGTTGTAATTTAGGAAGACAGATGACCACAGGGACCAGGAAGATAAAACTATGTTGAGAAATCACTGGTCATTTTTCACTGTCTCCAGTGAGTAGCTGATCCTAGTCCCAAGGGTGTTTGTTCCCTGTAACTATTCACAATATCATGGAACATGTGTTTTACCTACTGTGATGGATCACTTCCTCCGATCTCTCAACATTCCCCCTTCGTCTAATGTGATTGATACTGTTCTTGTCCTCTGGTTCCTATGCAGGGTACTTCAGTGTTACCATGGAAATATAGTGATACATTTGACAATTTTTTTCTTTTTTGGTGGGGATATGACAAAGAGATTATCCTGAAGTGGAACATTTTATTCCGCTGGTAATTTGATGGAAATCAAATTAATATTTTTCACTTAATTTAGACGATAATGCAGAGTTCTAATGGTAATCTTAAGTTAAATATGCATGAAAATACATTGTCTTAATACAATTTTGTAAGTTGACAGTACAAAGCTATGTAGGTTTGTCAGGAGGACAAACGTGTGCTATGATGTTCAACACAAACAAATGGCTGTCTGGACAGAAATATAAATGTAGATTGTACCTGTTGGACATATTATCACTCTGTCGTTGACTAAGCTGCCCGGGGTACTCTGTACTTCTATAGGGAGAGCATGTTATTGATGTTTTTGTGAAATGCTACCCTTACACTAGACATAACAAATGTTTGTTGGCGGTGTAGTTACCTTAGATACCCTTCAGTCTAGTTGTCACGACAACAAGTCTACAGGTACACAACTGATTCATCACTATCTGTTTCGTTTTTGTCAGGCAATACTTTTGTACATTCCAGAAAAGATATCAACATTTTTTTTTCAAGAATAATTGTGTACTTGATGTCTTAACAATTGGGTGAGATGTGTTCTTGTCCTTCTTAGTTATGATGCTTGGAAAAACTTTGATAAATTTCTGAAAAGTTCTTCTTAAAAGTTCACTTGTAACTGCTATGAGTGATAATAAGAGACTATTTTAGGGATTTCGGATGTCACACTAATTCAGTGTATCCTTATCAGGGGTGTAAAAGAACTCTCCTGTTTCAGGAGGTACATTAGATGTTGTAATCAGAGAGAGGTTGCTGTGGTTATCAGTTAAACACTAGGACTTGAAAGAACTTTTGCCCTTGCAAAGGAAGTGGCCAGGACAACAGAGCTTCATGCTGAAATTATATGGATATAAAACCCTGGGTTCTCTACTCACTATTGAGAGCTGGTGTCATTGGACCTGAGTGCCTTGAGTAGATATGAGGGCTGATGGTCATTAGAACAGAAAATAACATATTATTTTTCTATATGAGTCAAATAGTTATATTTTGTAATTGGACCAATGAACAAAGATATAAAGATGAGACTATACAGAGTAGCAGATGCATATCATTATTACTCCAGTCTATTCCTTTTGAAATACAATTACTGGAATGATGTTTACACGGTCCTGTTTGATTTTATAACATGAATCATTTCTGCTGATGACCCTCATCACACGGAAAATTAATTAAGAAAAAAAAAATATTAAAAAAGTAGTTAAAGTCCATTTAAAGATATTTTTTCTGCTTTTATGATTTTACCTAGTGATGTCATTGTGGTATTTCTGACACTCCTATGTAAATTGAGGAGATGTCCTGCAGTGAATAGTGCAGTCCCGCAGTAAATGTTCCGCAGTAAATGGAATAGACATATTAATGTTGGCCATAGCCATAGAGATTTACTATTTGTTTGGAGGAGCCTGATAAATTGATGTGTGGTATCATCACTAAAAAAAAGTGGTTAGGCATGAAATGTTTCTGTGCTCTAACTCACCTGATTTCTTATAAATCAAAGTTTGGACGAGAAAAATGGATGGAAATTGGAAATAAATTGAGTTTATGAAGCTCCATTCAATGATAGCTAAATTGCCTGTGAAGAGTTTAGCCGTTGTTGCCGTCAGGCAATATTCTCTGTCAAAGATATTTAATGATATCTATTTAGAAAGATACTGAATGATGCACATGAATGCATTCATGGTTTTATGCATGCAAAAGTGTCATGATTCATTTAAATCACGTTTTAATGTTTTGAATAAGGGAGACAAATTGCGCAGTGAAAATTACTAGAACTCAAATTAAATCTACCTGGAAATTTAATGAATGGAGAAAGGCGAAATTGAAAATAATTGTAACCACAGGCAACAAGTATGTGGTAATCAAACCCTGTAGTATTTCTCTAATATTCCTCACACATTGTAGATGTCAGATATTGCATGATGGGAAACATTTGAAGTCAGGTTGCTTTAAATCAGTTAAAGACGTAAAGTTATACTTTCTCTCATTTTCATGTCTGTCAGACGAAGAGTAAATCAGATTATCTATCTCTACATGCGATTCATTATTCCAAATCAAATCTGTCTCGATTTACTCACGCCAAAAACATTATAGAAGCTTTTTTTCTCAAATTGAATTCACATTTAGTAACATACAAATTTACCTCATTCAAATAGCCCTCAGCAGCCTCGGCATTAGTGCACATTACTCACAATATAAATATATATCATTCAAATGTTCTCGTGACGAAGATCCGTTAGGCATTTTGTACTCAAGTTTTATTGTAATAATAGAGGGCGGGCGAAATTGTTTTGATTTCTCATTGATTTCCTTTTCAATGTAACTGGAGACTATATTTTAATGTAGTATTATTTCACTGTTGATTCCCCTTGGTAGGTAAATGAATCTTTAAGATTGAATATAGGGGTGATGGGTTCAAAGGTTACTGTACTGAATCTAGGATCATACAACAAGGTCACGCTCACATACTTGTAGGTAGGTATTACAAAATACGAACAATTGAGACAGAGGTAGATTCTCTTATTCTTGGTGCAAATTTCTTCAGATCTCAATTAAAAATTTTTGCAGTGTATTTTAAAAACTTTCTAATCCAGTTAGTGTCAGGGCTACTGGTGTTATTTCTGTCATCTCGTTACCAACAGAATGCCATCTATAATTTTTTTTTCAAACTAATGGATCAAATTTTAATTTTTTCATCAGTTTATTTTAATTGCTACAAAATACAAAATGGTATTGCTGTGATGTTTAAAATTATTGAGCAATTTTGAATTCTAAGGTTCTACAAATTTAGGTCCTTTCTGTTTTCTAATGAAATGAGGATGAAACTGCACATAGTTTGTATGCAGTAAGCAATTGGTTT
This sequence comes from Ylistrum balloti, assembly GCF_031769215.1. Taxonomy (NCBI): domain Eukaryota; kingdom Metazoa; phylum Mollusca; class Bivalvia; order Pectinida; family Pectinidae; genus Ylistrum; species Ylistrum balloti. Next base: position 2,179,485 of record NW_026781888.1, read on the forward strand.
AGAGAGGTTGAAATGTACATCAAAATTCTTCAGATTTTTTCTGATAATTAAACGGAGATCTATTAAAGTCTCACTCTTGATATTTGTAAGTTTCTTCACATTTTACCTAAACATGTGTGATCAGTTTGAACGTGATTACATGGTAGGTTTTGTCATGGTAGAGTTCACCTCTGGTGCGATAAGGGGCTGCAGTCACTAGGAATAGGGGGAGGTCGCTGTCAAAGCTTTGAACTCCATGCTTTTCCATATCACAGTTCAAGTCAAATAAATTAGATACCTCATACATCAAGGGGCAGTGTCCAAACTTTAATTAAATGACCACTACTTCTGTGAATAGTTGACCGCTAATTAACGGGAGTTTTCTTTGTGAAAATAAATTGTCTCACATCTAGATCTGTCAACAGCTGGTTTACTGGAGACTGCTAATTTCACGGGGAGTGATTTGGTGCTCGTAAATATTTCAGAAATTATTTTTGTTTGGGTTATTGGTTTGACTCCTCTAATATTGCTATTCTCATCAAGTTCACTCTTTTGTCTGTGCTTGTAAAAGCCTCCGTTTCTGCTGGACAGATTTTATCGCCATCACAAGTCTATGTTGGTCACTTTCCCTGCCTCCTCTGTCCAATTCCTTGTAAATCAAAAAGTTCACAGAAATTCTCAATCGCGCTGGGACCTAATAGTGCAGCTTGTAAAATACCAGGTCACCTTGCTCATGTTAGGAAACTTCTTTATCATAAATTAGAAACATTTCAACCTTAAATGTTTTTCTGAAGCCATGATAAAGCTGTATGACTGATTACCAACAAAAGGTCACTAGTTTGATGTGAGCTTGTGTTGTAGGATCCAGGTGAGTGGATAATTTTCAGACCTGAGTGACTTTGTTTCTGTTGGAGACTTAGCAAGTGTTACAGATTTTGATCTGTTGATATCACTAAAACATCAATTATGCTTATATCTTAAACAAGTCAAACTGTTTTGTAAAGAAACAGACAGATTGTGTCCTTTTTTTGGTTAGTTAATAAGGATCAGGTTCTTTAGAATGTTTGGTCATGCCTTTGTAAACGCTGTTGCATGTCAAGCATTTTAATGACTTTATGCATGCAATGTTTTTGCTTATATAGACTTGTTGGGATGGAATTTGACTTTTGTTTTTATAGTACAATTACTTGTTATTATTGTTTCTATATTTATCTTGCTCAATTATAGTCCTAAATCTTTTTCTCGTTAATTTTGTCTGACAACAATCAGACCCCACGTAAGCTAACCTGAGTTAAAAAATGTCATGTCTTTTTTTAAGTCACACTAGGCAAAGGTCATCAAGTTCACATTGTTACAGCAAAAGGATATCAAGGTTTAAAATTCACTTTCCTTTTACTAATATTGTTTGGAAGATTTCAAATTAGTTTTGCATGCTAATTAATTAAACTTCCAAACCAAAACAAAGCTAAAAATTTATAAATGACATATACTTCATGCCTGTGAATGATACAAGTACTCTGTATAAAAATCTCTCATTGAAATAAGTCAACAGAGTAGATATAAAGTAAATATGTCTGATACTAGCAACTTAAACAACTGATCTGTTGCCAAGCAACAACTGAGGTACTGAAGATTTTATGTAATTTTTGTAATTATGTTCAAAATGCTATGACAGAAACATAAATGGCCTGTGTTTGTTAGGAGTGTATGGTACAAGTTACCATAGATATTATGTGTTGTATAATTAATGGCGAAGAGGTGGAGTAATGCATTCCTTTTCATACCCAATAAAATTCCACTGTAGAGACCACAGATTCCATCAAAAGACGATGTGACGCCTATACCTGAACATGTGGTAGGGGAGAGGTTATGTTATTATTTTTTGTGCATTAGTTTCATATCATTATTTCCTGTAGAAATGTTATGAATAATGATTACTCCCTCTTTGACATGTGCAATGATTACTCCCACTGCTTGCTTCATCACTGTGGCATTAATTGGATACAGAATTAAATCTGATTTATATAAAAGGAGAGAATGGACTGGAGAAAAGTTAACTGTCATCTGAACCACATGACTGTTATATAGCTTTGTGTTGGGGAAAATGCTCACTCCTTTTCTATAAACTGACTGCTAACAGACATCTGGAACGACTAGCTAAAGCAATATAATTATATTAGGGAGGAAAATTGTTTTCTGAAATACAGATCACTTAATTTTACAAGACCAAAAATAATAATGTATTATAATCGATGAAACATGCATTGTATACACCCTGTAACAAACCTGTCTCTGAATGACTATTTTCATGTGTCCCCAGTTAGCTCCTGGGAAGACTTAAGGACAAATCTCCATGTTTTCTCTGTTGTAAGATTGCTTTCAGATGTTCTCATATGCTAAGAAGCAAAAACCTCCAGGACCTAGTGCTACATGTACTGTTGAACTGCTGGGATTTACAGAGTGTTAAACAGTAGCAATAAGATGGGGACTTCTTTGGACATGCCATACAAATGCTTAGACACAAGCTAATTGGCAATTACAGGAAAGCATTGAAATTTCCCATCAATCAGTTCTCTAAAGATGGTAGTTATGTCCCCTTAATGAGTGACCAATGGTCAGTAGTGGTGTGGTACTGCTGTTGTTCTGGTCAGTATCGGAGGCTGTGGACATTATTTAAGTCCCTCAAGCTGTCGACACACGGCAACCCTGATGTGAAATTGTTATTGAAGACACAAGCCATTAAATCAAGGCAAATTACCACTTTATCAGTCTAATAAACTCCCCAGTTAATCCGAGTTTTTAGACACTGCCAGATATTGCTGTAATATTTGTATTTATTCCTAATCTGGCCAGGGTGGTGTAGAACCTGTGAGAATGGTGCATTAATGCAGCTGAGTTTAACATAAATCACAAAGGGGGGACCTTCATTATGATGCTACACATGATGTCACACATGTCAAAATTTACATTTGAGTCGCCTGTTCTTGCTAATGACTTCCCTTACCTTGTTACTGACAGACTGTGACTGGAGAGTTCTTCTGAAAATGTCTAGTTATGATAGTCAGAATTATATCTTAAAACTAGCTTATTAGTAAAACTGGGATATGAGTTGTTGTTTTGTTTGGTCATTGTTTCCAAAACCCATGGTCTTAAAGGGAATAAGCAATTAGAACTAATTATGTCACCGGAAAACTTAAGTTGCTAGTGGACACAGGTACCCATAGAAACTGGTGCCAGTTACCATGGATACATCCACTATAGATACAGTAACCAAGGGTACAGTCATCGTAGATACAGTAACCAAGGGTGAAGTTGCCATGGATACAGTTACCAAGGGTAAAGTTGCCATGGATACAGATACCAGTGATAAAGTAATCAAGAAAATGGTTGCCAAGAGACCAAAGTTGGTACATCTGTTGAGCATACAAACCTGTATTACCTTGAATAATTGTGTGAGTCACAAAACATGTCTTACTTGACAGACACATTGTCTGACCAACAAGCTCTCTGTTGAAGATTGAGGACTCAGAATTATAATCACATTAATCCCAAGAGCTTCAGATCTACTTTGATATTTAGAACAGATTTGAAGAAGTGGCAGCCATTGTATTACAAAGGTCAAAAATGGACTGTCATTGTATAGGGAAGTTCAAACTATCTTTAGTATTTTCTTTGCCTCGAGTAATTTAGATAATTGTCCCAGAACACAACTCCATAAAACTAGAATGAGATATATCGGAGATTGAAATGCTTTCCAGACAATCATCTCCAGAGAGTTTCAGAATGGTTAGGTAATAAAAGGAGAAATACAATATAGACATGAATGATACTTGTCAGAATTTGGCAAGTAAAAGAATATGGTGATCTGTTAGATGTGGAGACACATAAAGATTAGCTTTTATACCAGTGCTTTGACCAGCAGGAAACCTGGGAAATAGACAATTTGTTATAAACCTGTCGCTATAAATGTAGACTGTGTATCTGTAATATAGCTGTTCTGTAATAAACAGTAAATGGTAAACCCACATGTCAACCAAGCTTAACAGGAAATTTCTCTCCAGAGTTATTGTAATGCTGTTCCATACATAAAGGATGCTTCTAAATCCATATACTGTTCTAGTCTCCTGAGAGGCCTTATCATCAATGCACTAGTGATTTGCGTAAACCTGTCCACCCTAACCAGGCAATGATGGACTCACCCAGTATTTATCTTGTCCAGTTCATTTCATTTGAAAGGATGGTAAAATACTTTGACCTTTAATTGGAAGGCGAAACACTTCACAATTGGTTAGCAATCATCTGTTTGATAATTTTAAATGCAGAAGGATCATAGTGATAGCTGTTTTACTGGCTACTGTCATTCTGGGCAGCAAAAAACTTCGGATTCAGAGTCTGGAGTTGAATCTGATCTAACCTGAAGTTGAATCCCATCAAATCTGGAGTAGAATCCCATCTAACATGGAGTTGAATCTCATCAAGCCTGGAGTTGAATCTCATCAAAACCTGTAGTTGAATCTCATCAAGCCTGGAGTTGACATTGACTGCCTGATGAGTTAAATCCTACATTATATGGAGAGCAGAAATTTTAAATTCCCACAGCCTAGAACTAAATGTGTCTTGTAGGGCAGACACATTTAAATCTATCACTTGGGAAAAAAAATCTTTGTTTTTACCACATTTTATATATCTCAAGATCTTGACTGCAGGTGCATGTTCTTAAAACATTTCTGCAAATGTCAAAGGACTTACTTTACAGGTTTTTCCACCAAATTTTCATTTTGCTTTCACCTCCAATGTATTTTTTCTTTTAGCCAAAATGTTTCCGAAAAATAAAGCTCATATAGATTAGACATGGAAAGTCAAACATGGCCATGGCTTAGTCAGTGCAATTGTACCTAGAAATGAAGGCAATAAAATGAGTAAATATTAGTGGGGCTAGGATATGGAAGTCTGAGGTTCGAGTCCCATTGTGGTCATTATGGTTCCTATATCAATGTTGTAGCACCTCTGTATCTGTATTTATTTATCTACACCTCCGTCAGATGGTAACATGCATATATAACTACATTGATCTTAGTCCTATCTATGTTTGTACAGCTTGGAACTCTTTAGAAGTGGAGGTTTGTTTTCTCAGGTGTTCTTGATAATCTTCACTGCATCTTTGTCTTGTTTCCTGTATCAGAGAGACCCTAATTAAAAGATACTACTGCATATCAATCCTGTGTAGCTATTTCTGCATAGTTATAGCTCATTAGCAAAAATCCAACAATATTTACATGAAACTTTCAATGATACGATCACCTTAATCTTTTAAATTGTAGTACTTCATGTATATTTTTATACCAGTTTTTAAAACTTTCCTTGGTGTCTTAAAATTCTCTAAAGGCTTCGATCAATTTAAATAAAAACTAAAGATAAAGAAAGTAAAAAAAATACACAGATTTTGGATAATTACGTAAAAAGGTAGGTCCATTTCAGATCAATTCAATACAAAAATTTATCTGTCTACCAATATAAGTGAGATCTGTGAAGGATTAGGTTAATGTTTGTAATATAGAAACTGCTGTGTGCATCTTAATGCACTCTTCATCCCCAAAGAGTTCCGGTATGGCACCCCGTAAGCTGGCCATTAAAGACAACATGTTTACATACAAAGGATTTAAATCATCGTTTATCTTAGGGTTTATATACAAGACCATCATGCCATCCACAAACATTCTGCATTTTTATTTTTATCTCCTTCTTAAGAAGTATATTCATTACCTAGTGTAACAGCTAGTATTTGACTGCATTACTTAGTTGACTGTCCAGCATCAGAGTTCCACATTCTTTCATCAATGTTATAATAACATTTATAACATGAAATGTTTGCAGACACTACTTTCTTTTGATTAGTTCTTAAATAATGTTTTTAAGTGTAAAAGTTGTAGTTGGTATGACTTTTACACAACATTTTTAAAAATCAAATCTCATATGATGCATTTGATTTTTGTCTCCAGAAATAGCAACAAAAGTTTTTTCTGTTCATGATGTAATGATCTTATAACAGTGAAAATTAAAAAAGTCTAACGGGAAAAATCAAAGTGGACTGATAGCTTTTAAATGTAGAATAACAAGGCTTTCAGTAATGGGAGATTTTATCTGGAATTGTAAGGAATCAATTATTTTGTCTTTGACTATTTGTCACAACCCACTACAGAGATAATATTAACTATGACATATTCTGTCTAGACACATCTGTAAAATTGATTTAGAATGAAATATTCTGTTTATAATAAAAGCACTTTTCTTTTTTTCGATTTACTTCATTGAAGAAAAATAACAATTTTGTTGAAGAATTTCTTTGATCCTGGCCTGGAATTCCCTACAGAACAATCGCCTTTGTATAATAACTGGTTTTCTGTCTGGTCGTAATACCAAAACGTAAGAAGATTATACACATTTTTAGCAGATTTTCCAATGATAAGATTCAAATGCTATTTAAGCTAAAAACAAAACCATTTTCTCCAAATTTAGTCTCATCTGCTTAAAATCATTGCTTTAAATTCTACTTTAAGTATTTTGAGATACAAGACGTAAATTAAGCCTGATGGATAAAATGGATTTTGGTGATGTTTGTGTAGCTCAGTGACATAAGATATTTGCTTCCCCAAGATTTGAAAAATGGTGGCTTCTTGGCAAGTTATATTTAGAGAGTATTACATCAACAGGTTTCCTTGATATTTAAATAATCAATTTATTAGATTTTTAGGAGAAAGGTTTTAAATCAAATTTTTTGATAACTTTAGAAAGTAGTGCCTCCTTGAAGGGATATTATCAGTGCATTACATAGTCAGTAGCTGCACCTATAGGGGATAGTGATGGGGATATTTTGATAAAAAAAGTTGTTGGTGTGTGAACAATTTTGAGTTGAGCCCCTAACGCTTATTTGTCTGACAATTAACACAGGTCGTTTACACCAATCCACAGAATCAAGTGGCCGAGAAAATCACAATTTGTTTGTACTTGGTTCAACATAGTGTTACTTCCCATAGACTCTTGAAGCCCAAAGCGCCATGATCTTGGCCTAACGTGTCAGTTGTATAATGTCAGACATTTGGATTTGGTATGGTTTTGGCGCACTTACGTTTGTTTGCTCTCATTTGTGGGGATGTTTTTAATTCAAAACACTTGGTATCCCTTCTCCATGTCTCTTTGTACATGAGCCAAGACAAAACGGTAAATTTGTTCACTGAGGACCTACATGCAATTACAGACAAGACTTGCTATGAGAGCTCATAAAAGGGAGACGATTACTTGACTTTGTTTCAAGAATGTGTTTGAAGGTGTAAGAATATTGATCAATTAACCATGAAATATTCTCATAAATTTTCGACAAATTCTTCGTCAGCTGTCAGATTTTCAGGGTAGTAAACAGCAGCATGGAAACATTAAATTTTAGAAATTTTATTATTTAAGGAAAAATTATTTATCTTGAATTGCTGTTTTTTTTCTTTTTGTCGATTAATTTGCAAGTGAAATCTTGTTGATTTTCAAAATCTAATAAACAGATTGCAGAAGTTCTCTGGGCCATCATAGGAAGGGGTTTTGTTGGGGCTAGCATTCCTGTTATTTTGTTGTTTGTACAGAAAAAAAATCCTTTTAAATAATTTTCTAAAATACACTAGGGGGTCAGTGATTTGGATTTCTATTGTCTTTAGACATGTAGAGGCAAACCAACTTTATTGAGTTTATTTCTACATTTAAAGGCTGTTTGATGTTTAAAAGATGTTGACTTTCATGATGTTAAACAAAAGCATGCATGTGGCATTATACAATTAGGGTACTGTAACACTGTTGGCTCAGTGTTAACAGCCAACAAACAGATGCCCTGACAAGCTAGTATTTCATCATTTAATCACAAATGGAGAGAGAGAATGTTTGAGAATCGTACTCAGCCTTTGTGACATGTGATTTGTTACTATTTAGAAAGATATTGAAGTTTTTTGTGCGGTTTGTTTAGCTGTAATATATTAAAATCCTACCGTCTCAAAGTCCTGTAATATTCTCGCTGGATGATAATCTGTACACTTGTTAGCAGTGTGTATCATATAACAGAACAAGGTTTAAAAAAACATACATGCTGTTTTTCTCTCTAATATTTTTCGCCTTTTTGCGTTTTAAATTGGACTTGCACATGTTTCATATACAGGGTTTTGGGAAGGTTCAAAGAGCTAGGCCAATAACTTGAGTTTAATACCTTTCCTCATCATAAACTTCAGCGCGCTCTGATGCTCCTGTCACAAGTTACAGGGTGGCCAAGTTATACACCAGGGTGACTTCCCAAGGGATCACAAGCCCTATTAACAGTTGACCAAAGTCACATATGACTTTGATAAGCCAAGTCAATTTGATCCTGGCTGTTAAAAAGGTTCTTTATAAGAACTTTTGTAAGAGTATCATGGTTGGGAATATCTGAGTTCAATGCTCACTCACAGGTGGCAGCACCTAGTCTGTATGTCAACATCTTGCCACCAGGTGGCACCACTAACTCAGCATCTCAACATTTGTACCACCAGATGGGGTCACCTACACCCCATCAATATGTCCAGTTTGTCAGAAATGTTTCCATTCTGACTTTCCTATTTCTCCTGTCTATGTAATGAGTGGTGAGGGAGGGGGTGATTTACAGAGTGTAAAATAGTGTACATAAAACATCCTGATTAATTTGCATGACTTTGTATTAAATTATATCAACCATTATATCAGAATAAAGGATTTATTTAATTATCTGGTTTGACAGTCTACAATACTTATTGAGTTGATTAGTGGTGAAATATAATCTAAATTACACCCCTTAATATAAGATTTATAATCTTGTTGCCAGATCCATTTTCAATTTTATAATTTGTGTATGTGTATGTTGTAAATGAAAATCTGAAAATAAAATATTGTTTAAACCAATTACACCCCTGATTTCAATGTGGATGGAAAACGTCATTGAAAAAATAATCTTTACACTCCAAATGAACACCTGCTGAATTTCCTTTTATAGACAGGAAAGAATTCCTATAAAAAAGTAAAATTATCAGTAATTTAACCAAGAGTACTTTATTTAAGACATGTACAATGGTGTATGTTAGGGGTTGTGTAAATATCTCGATGTTAAACCCACATTCCAATGATCAGGGATGTAACGGTGAGGTAACCTGACAAAATTAAATATCATTTGATTGGTTTGTAAATATAGCACTTGCAATTAATTCTCTCATTAAATTGAACATCAGGTGTCAATAATTCTTCTAAAAATATAAGTAAATATTATCACTTCATGCCTCAAGGCTAGAAGTTGTGACTGTTAATTCAAAAGTGTTTACAAATCGGCAGAAATACAGCGCTGAAAAAGTTGATGCATCATTTCAATTTTTCCCCACCTCTTTTTCAATACTTGACTCATATTTCATTTGAAGACATAATAAATTTATGGTATTTCATTTTACAGTATAAAAAGCAAATTACACCTTTGTTGTTAAAATATTTATGGCAATTTGGAAATCAGAAAAAAAGAGAAATGAATGTGAGACCGTGACTGGGTATAGACACTAGTGAGAAGATGTTAAACATGTGTGTATTTTGCTGCAGGTGCTCAGATTGCGGCTCCAGTTTTAGGAAAAATTATTAAATTTTGATTGGGTCTTTGAGTTGTCAAAAGGTATAGAAATTTAATGGTGCGGAAGAGAAGTATGTAAATGGTAGTCGTTAGTTGTTGGGGTCTCCTGCGATCTGACCCACGTTTCCTGTTCTGGTTTGTAGTAATTATCTGACACATTTGTTAATATTTCTGTCCATCTTGTACCTATAGTTATGGCCATGTGTACGTTAACTGGCAGTAGGTCTGCCTATCTGTCTGACGCCAGGAGTTACTGTTCATTTTCTTGTCTTTAAAACCAGTATTATAAATATCGTACCTTGGTTACGGTTTTTACATAGAAAATGTTGTCCTTTTTACCGTAGTCTTCCAGTAATTAACCCCAGGTATTGAGTCTACCCATGGATATTACTAGTACTGTACATTAACTTTTCTGTTTGATACTTAGTCATTGTCCTGCAATGCACCGTTCCTTACTTCAGAGCTGTACAGCTTCTTAAAGAATTAATATGGTAGACCCTATTCCAGGTTTTTATATTCATTAAAGATAAAAAAAGTTTAAAAAAATGAGTTGGAGGTATCATAAATTTTAAATTTTCTAAGGTTGAAAGTGTGGGATTTTCAACTTCGAGTTGATGCTGAGCAAAGTCATATAGTTGTTTTTTTTTTCAATTTTGTAATAAATAGTTTTGTCTGTTGTGGTTACAAATGTGAATGATTTATTTTTAATGAAACCATTTTCAGTTGTTCAATTGAAGATCTTGACAGGAGAAGAAAATCCAATCACAGGCGTTGTAACTATGGTGATTGGTAGAAGTTCTCGTAATTTTACTGGGCAGGGAAGCTTTTAACATTATCAATAATTTGCCTGGCGAGTTTCTCCCAAATTGGCGGCATTAGTGGTATAGT